>NC_139808.1:2158728-2343735 GCF_963457635.1 Microchirus variegatus | reverse complement strand
GTCATACTATACTATGTCGTCGACCTCAATGTCATACTACACTATTTGTCCAAAATCTGACCATTTTTTTGAAAAAACAATTTTGGTCCAAAATTTGACAAAAACGACATACTATACTATGTCGTCCAAAATCTGTAAAAAAATTTGAATTGTTTTTTTTAGCCCAAAATGTGACTGAAACGTCATACTATACTTTGTCGTCGACCTCAATGTCATACTACACTATTTGTCCAAAATCTGACCATTTTTTTGAAAAAACAATTTTGGTCCAAAATTTGACAAAAACGACATACTATACTATGTCGTCCAAAATCTGTAAAAAATTTTGAATTGTTTTTATTAGCCCAAAATGTGACCGAAATGTCATACTATACTATGTCGTCGACCTCAATGTCATACTACACTATTTGTCCAAAATCTGACCATTTTTTTGAAAAAACAATTTTGGTCCAAAATTTGACAAAAACGACATACTATCCTATGTCGTCCAAAATCTGTAAAAAAATTTGAATTGTTTTTTTTAGCCCAAAATGTGACTGAAACGTCATACTATACTATGTCGTCGACCTCAATGTCATACTACACTATTTGTCCAAAATCTGACCATTTTTTTGAAAAAACAATTTTGGTCCAAAATTTGACAAAAACGACATACTATACTATGTCGTCCAAAATCTGTAAAAAATTTTGAATTGTTTTTTTTAGCCCAAAATGTGACTGAAACGTCATACTATACTATGTCGTCGACCTCAATGTCATACTACACTATTTGTCCAAAATCTGACCATTTTTTTGAAAAAACAATTTTGGTCCAAAATTTGACAAAAACGACATACTATACTATGTCGTCCAAAATCTGTAAAAAAATTTGAATTGTTTTTATTAGCCCAAAATGTGACCGAAATGTCATACTATACTATGTCGTCGACCTCAATGTCATACTACACTATTTGTCCAAAATCTGACCATTTTTTTGAAAAAACAATTTTGGTCCAAAATTTGACAAAAACGACATACTATACTATGTCGTCCAAAATCTGTAAAAAAATTTGAATTGTTTTTTTTAGCCCAAAATGTGACTGAAACGTCATACTATACTATGTCGTCGACCTCAATGTCATACTACACTATTTGTCCAAAATCTGACCATTTTTTTGAAAAAACAATTTTGGTCCAAAATTTGACAAAAACGACATACTATACTATGTCGTCCAAAATCTGTAAAAAATTTTGAATTGTTTTTATTAGCCCAAAATGTGACCGAAATGTCATACTATACTATGTCGTCGACCTCAATGTCATACTACACTATTTGTCCAAAATCTGACCATTTTTTTGAAAAAACAATTTTGGTCCAAAATTTGACAAAAACGACATACTATCCTATGTCGTCCAAAATCTGTAAAAAAATTTGAATTGTTTTTTTTAGCCCAAAATGTGACTGAAACGTCATACTATACTATGTCGTCGACCTCAATGTCATACTACACTATTTGTCCAAAATCTGACCATTTTTTTGAAAAAACAATTTTGGTCCAAAATTTGACAAAAACGACATACTATACTATGTCGTCCAAAATCTGTAAAAAATTTTGAATTGTTTTTTTTAGCCCAAAATGTGACTGAAACGTCATACTATACTATGTCGTCGACCTCAATGTCATACTACACTATTTGTCCAAAATCTGACCATTTTTTTGAAAAAACAATTTTGATCCAAAATTTGACAAAAACGACATACTATACTATGTCGTCCAAAATCTGTAAAAAATTTTGAATTGTTTTTTTTAGCCCAAAATGTGACTGAAACGTCATACTATACTGTGTCGTCGACCTCAATGTCATACTACACTATTTGTCCAAAATCTGACCATTTTTTTGAAAAAACAATTTTGGTCCAAAATTTGACAAAAACGACATACTATACTATGTCGTCCAAAATCTGTAAAAAATTTTGAATTGTTTTTTTTTACCCCAAAATGTGACCGAAACGTCATACTATACTATGTCGTCGACCTCAATGTCATACTACACTATTTGTCCAAAATCTGACCATTTTTTTGAAAAAACAATTTTGGTCCAAAATTTGACAAAAACGACATACTATACTATGTCGTCCAAAATCTGTAAAAAATTTTGAATTGTTTTTTCTTGGCCCAAAATGTGACCGAAACGTCATACTATACTATGTCGTCGACCTCAATGTCATACTACACTATTTGTCCAAAATCTGACCATTTTTTTGAAAAAACAATTTTGGTCCAAAATTTGACAAAACGACATACTATACTATGTCGTCCAAAATCTGTAAAAAATTTGAATTGTTTTTTTTAGCCCAAAATGTGACTGAAACGTCATACTATACTGTGTCGTCGACCTCAATGTCATACTACACTATTTGTCCAAAATCTGACCATTTTTTTGAAAAAACAATTTTGGTCCAAAATTTGACAAAAACGACATACTATACTATGTCGTCCAAAATCTGTAAAAAATTTTGAATTGTTTTTTTTTAGCCCAAAATGTGACTGAAACGTCATACTATACTATGTCGTCGACCTCAATGTCATACTACACTATTTGTCCAAAATCTGACTATTTTTTTGAAAAAACAATTTTGGTCCAAAATTTGACAAAAACGACATACTATACTATGTCGTCCAAAATCTGTAAAAAATTTTGAATTGTTTTTTTTTACCCCAAAATGTGACCGAAACGTCATACTATACTATGTCGTCGACCTCAATGTTATACTACACTATTTGTCCAAAATCTGACCATTTTTTTGAAAAAAACAATTTTGGTCCAAAATTTGACAAAAACGACATACTATACTATGTCGTCCAAAATCTGTAAAAAAATTTGAATTGTTTTTTTTAGCCCAAAATGTGACTGAAACGTCATACTATACTATGTCGTCGACCTCAATGTCATACTACACTATTTGTCCAAAATCTGACTATTTTTTTGAAAAAACAATTTTGGTTCAAAATTTGACAAAAACGACATACTATACTATATCGTCCAAAATCTGTAAAAAAATTTGAATTGTTTTTTTTAGCCCAAAATGTGACTGAAACGTCATACTATACTATGTCGTCGACCTCAATGTCATACTACACTATTTGTCCAAAATCTGACCATTTTTTTGAAAAAACAATTTTGGTCCAAAATTTGACAAAAACGACATACTATACTATGTCGTCCAAAATCTGTAAAAAATTTTGAATTGTTTTTATTAGCCCAAAATGTGACCGAAACGTCATACTATACTATGTCATCGACCTCAATGTCATACTACACTATTTGTCCAAAATCTGACAATTTCTTTGAAAAAACAATTTTGGTCCAAAATTTGACAAAAACGACATGCTATACTATGTCGTCCAAAATCTGTAAAAAATTTTGAATTGTTTTTATTAGCCCAAAATGTGACCGAAATGTCATACTATACTATGTCGTCGACCTCAATGTCATACTACACTATTTGTCCAAAATCTGACCATTTTTTTGAAAAAACAATTTTGGTCCAAAATTTGACAAAAACGACATACTATACTATGTCGTCCAAAATCTGTAAAAAATTTTGAATTGTTTTTTTTAGCCCAAAATGTGACTGAAACGTCATACTATACTATGTCGTCGACCTCAATGTCATACTACACTATTTGTCCAAAATCTGACAATTTTTTTGAAAAAACAATTTTGGTCCAAAATTTGACAAAAACGACATACTATACTATGTCGTCCAAAATCTGTAAAAAATTTTGAATTGTTTTTTTTAGCCCAAAATGTGACTGAAACGTCATACTATACTATGTCGTCGACCTCAATGTCATACTACACTATTTGTCCAAAATCTGACCATTTTTTTGAAAAAACAATTTTGGTCCAAAATTTGACAAAAACGACATACTATACTATGTCGTCCAAAATCTGTAAAAAATTTTGAATTGTTATTATTAGCCCAAAATGTTACTGAAACGTCATACTATACTATGTCGTCGACCTCAATGTCATACTACACTATTTGTCCAAAATCTGACCATTTTTTTGAAAAAACAATTTTGGTCCAAAATTTGACAAAAACGACATACTATACTATGTCGTCCAAAATCTGTAAAAAATTTTGAATTGTTTTTTTTAGCCCAAAATGTGACTGAAACGTCATACTATACTATGTCGTCGACCTCAATGTCATACTACACTATTTTTCCAAAATCTGACCATTTTTTTGAAAAAACAATTTTGGTCCAAAATTTGACAAAAACGACATACTATACTATGTCGTCCAAAATCTGTAAAAAATTTTGAATTGTTTTTTTTTACCCCAAAATGTGACCGAAACGTCATACTATACTATGTCGTCGACCTCAATGTCATACTACACTATTTGTCCAAAATCTGACCATTTTTTTGAAAAAACAATTTTGGTCCAAAATTTGACAAAAACGACATACTATACTATGTCGTCCAAAAT
The DNA here is from genome assembly GCF_963457635.1 of Microchirus variegatus. Classification (NCBI taxonomy): domain Eukaryota; kingdom Metazoa; phylum Chordata; class Actinopteri; order Pleuronectiformes; family Soleidae; genus Microchirus; species Microchirus variegatus. Next base: position 2,339,255 of record NC_139808.1, on the reverse strand, counting down.
CTGTAAAAAATTTTGAATTGTTTTTTTTAGCCCAAAATGTGACCGAAACGTCATACTATACTATGTCGTCGACCTCAATGTCATACTACACTATTTGTCCAAAATCTGACCATTTTTTTGAAAAAACAATTTTGGTCCAAAATTTGACAAAAACGACATACTATACTATGTCGTCCAAAATCTGTAAAAAATTTTGAATTGTTTTTTTTAGCCCAAAATGTGACTGAAACGTCATACTATACTATGTCGTCGACCTCAATGTCATACTACACTATTTGTCCAAAATCTGACCATTTTTTTGAAAAAACAATTTTGGTCCAAAATTTGACAAAAACGACATACTATACTATGTCGTCCAAAATCTGTAAAAAATTTTGAATTGTTTTTTTTTACCCCAAAATGTGACCGAAACGTCATACTATACTATGTCGTCGACCTCAATGTCATACTACACTATTTGTCCAAAATCTGACCATTTTTTTGAAAAAACAATTTTGGTCCAAAATTTGACAAAAACGACAAGCTATACTATGTCGTCCAAAATCTGTAAAAAATTTTGAATTGTTTTTTTTAGCCCAAAATGTGACTGAAACGTCATACTATACTATGTCGTCGACCTCAATGTCATACTACACTATTTGTCCAAAATCTGACCATTTTTTTGAAAAAACAATTTTGGTCCAAAATTTGACAAAAACGACATACTATACTATGTCGTCCAAAATCTGTAAAAAATTTTGAATTGTTTTTTTTAGCCCAAAATGTGACTGAAACGTCATACTATACTATGTCGTCGACCTCAATGTCATACTACACTATTTGTCCAAAATCTGACCATTTTTTTGAAAAAACAATTTTGGTCCAAAATTTGACAAAAACGACATACTATACTATGTCGTCCAAAATCTGTAAAAAATTTTGAATTGTTTTTTTTTACCCCAAAATGTGACCGAAACGTCATACTATACTATGTCGTCGACCTCAATGTCATACTACACTATTTGTCCAAAATCTGACAATTTCTTTGAAAAAACAATTTTGGTCCAAAATTTGACAAAAACGACATACTATACTATGTCGTCCAAAATCTGTAAAAAATTTTGAATTGTTTTTTTTAGCCCAAAATGTGACTTAAACGTCATACTATACTATGTCATCGACCTCAATGTCATACTACACTATTTGTCCAAAATCTGACCATTTTTTTGAAAAAACAATTTTGGTCCAAAATTTGACAGAAACGACAAACTATACTATGTCGTCCAAAATCTGTAAAAAATTTTGAATTGTTTTTTTTAGCCCAAAATGTGACTGAAACGTCATACTATACTATGTCGTCGACCTCAATGTCATACTACACTATTTCATCCAAAATCTGACAATTTTTTTTTAAAAACAATTTTGGTCCAAAATTTGACAAAAACGACATACTATACTATGTCGTCCAAAATCTGTAAAAAATTTTGAATTGTTTTTTTTAGCCCAAAATGTGACTGAAACGTCATACTATACTATGTCGTCGACCTCAATGTCATACTACACTATTTGTCCAAAATCTGACCATTTTTTTGAAAAAACAATTTTGGTCCAAAATTTGACAAAAACGACATACTATACTATGTCGTCCAAAATCTGTAAAAAATTTTGAATTGTTTTTATTAGCCCAAAATGTGACCGAAACGTCATACTATACTATGTCGTCGACCTCAATGTCATACTACACTATTTGTCCAAAATCTGACCATTTTTTTGAAAAAACAATTTTGGTCCAAAATTTGACAAAAACGACATACTATACTATGTCGTCCAAAATCTCTAAAAAAAATGTTGAATTGTTTTTTTTAGCCCAAAATGTGACTGAAACGTCATACTATACTATGTCGTCGACCTCAATGTCATACTACACTATTTGTCCAAAATCTGACCATTTTTTTGAAAAAACAATTTTGGTCCAAAATTTGACAAAAACGACATACTATACTATGTCGTCCAAAATCTGTAAAAAAATTTGAATTGTTTTTTTTTACCCCAAAATGTGACCAAACGTCATACTATACTATGTCGTCGACCTCAATGTCATACTACACTATTTGTCCAAAATCTGACCATTTTTTTGAAAAAACAATTTTGGTCCAAAATTTGACAAAAACGACATACTATACTATGTCGTCCAAAATCTGTAAAAAATTTTGAATTGTTTTTTTTAGCCCAAAATGTGACTGAAACGTCATACTATACTATGTCGTCGACCTCAATGTCATACTACACTATTTCATCCAAAATCTGACCATTTTTTTGAAAAAACAATTTTGGTCCAAAATTTGACAAAAACGACATACTATACTATGTCGTCCAAAATCGGAAAAAAATTTTGAATTGTTTTTATTAGCCCAAAATGTGACCGAAATGTCATACTATACTATGTCGTCGACCTCAATGTCATACTACACTATTTGTCCAAAATCTGACAATTTTTTTGAAAAAACAATTTTGGTCCAAAATTTGACAAAAACGACATACTATACTATGTCGTCCAAAATCTGTAAAAAATTTTGAATTGTTTTTATTAGCCCAAAATGTGACCGAAATGTCATACTATACTATGTCGTCGACCTCAATGTCATACTACACTATTTGTCCAAAATCTGACCATTTTTTTGAAAAAACAATTTTGGTCCAAAATTTGACAAAAACGACATACTATACGATGTCGTCCAAAACCTGTAAAAAATTTTGAATTGTTTTTTTTAGCCCAAAATGTGACTGAAACGTCATACTATACTATGTCGTCGACCTCAATGTCATACTACACTATTTGTCCAAAATCTGACAATTTCTTTGAAAAAACAATTTTGGTCCAAAATTTGACAAAAACGACATACTATACTATGTCGTCCAAAATCTGTAAAAAATTTTGAATTGTTTTTATTAGCCCAAAATGTGACCGAAATGTCATACTATACTATGTCATCGACCTCAATGTCATACTACACTATTTGTCCAAAATCTGACCATTTTTTTGAAAAAACAATTTTGGTCCAAAATTTGACAAAAACGACATACTATACTATGTTGTCCAAAATCTGTAAAAAATTTTGAATTGTTTTTTTTAGCCCAAAATGTGACTGAAACGTCATACTACACTATGTCGTCGACCTCAATGTCATACTACACTATTTGTCCAAAATCTGACCATTTTTTTGAAAAAACAATTTTGGTCCAAAATTTGACAAAAACGACATACTATACTATGTCGTCCAAAATCTGTAAAAAATTTTGAATTGTTTTTTTTAGCCCAAAATGTGACCGAAACGTCATACTATACTATGTCGTCGACCTCAATGTCATAATACACTATTTCGTCCAAAATCTGACCATTTTTAAAAAAAAACAATTTTGGTCCAAAATTTGACAAAAACGACATACTATACTATGTCGTCCAAAATCTGTAAAAAAATTTCAATTGTTTTTTTTAGCCCAAAATGTGACCGAAACGTCATACTATGCTATGTCGTCGACCTCAATGTGATACTACACTATTTCGTCCAAAATTTGACCATTTTTTTGAAAAAAACATTTTGGTCCAAAATTTGACAAAAACGACATACTATACTATGTCGTCCAAAATCTGTAAAAAAAATTTCAATTGTTTTTTTTAGCCCAAAATGTGACCAAAACGTCATACTATACTATGTCGTCGACCTCAATGTCATAATACACTATTTTGTCCAAAATTTGACCATTTTTTTGAAAAAACTATTTTGGTCCAAAATTTGACAAAATCGACATACTATACTATGTCGTCCAAAATCTGTAAAAAATTTTCAATTGTTTTTTTTAGCCCAAAATGTGACCGAAACGTCATACTATACTATGTCGTCGACCTCAATGTCATAATACACTATTTCGTCCAAAATCTGACCATTTTTTTGAAAAAACTATTTTGGTCCAAAATTTGACAAAAACGACATACTATACTATGCCGTCCAAAATCTGTAAAAAAATTTCAATTGTTTTTTTTAGCCCAAAATGTGACCGAAACGTCATACTATACTATGTCGTCGACCTCAATGTGATACTACACTATTTCGTCCAAAATCTGACCATTTTTTAAAAAAAACAATTTTGGTCCAAAATTTGACAAAAACGACATACTATACTATGTCGTCCAAAATCTGTAAAAAAATTTCAATTGTTTTTTTTAGCCCAAAATGTGACCGAAACGTCATACTATGCTATGTCGTCGACCTCAATGTGATACTACACTATTTCGTCCAAAATTTGACCATTTTTTTGAAAAAAACATTTTGGTCCAAAATTTGACAAAAACGACATACTATACTATGTCGTCCAAAATCTGTAAAAAAAATTTCAATTCTTTTTTTTAGCCCAAAATGTGACCGAAACGTCATACTATACTATGTCGTCGACCTCAATGTGATACTACACTATTTCGTCCAAAATTTGACCATTTTTTTGAAAAAAACATTTTGGTCCAAAATTTGACAAAAACGACATACTATACTATGTCGTCCAAAATCTGTAAAAAAAATTTCAATTCTTTTTTTTAGCCCAAAATGTGACCGAAACGTCATACTATACTATGTCGTCGACCTCAATGTCATAATACACTATTTTGTCCAAAATTTGACCATTTTTTTGAAAAAACTATTTTGGTCCAAAATTTGACAAAATCGACATACTATACTATGTCGTCCAAAATCTGTAAAAAATTTTCAATTGTTTTTTTTTTCCCAAAATGGGACCAAAACGTCATACTATACTATGTCGTCGACCTCAATGTCATAATACACTATTTCGTCCAAAATCTGACCATTTTTTTGAAAAAACTATTTTGGTCCAAAATTTGACAAAAACGACATACTATACTATGTCGTCCAAAATCTGTAAAAAAATTTAAATTGTTTTTTTTACCCCAAAATGTGACCGAAACGACATACTATACTATGCCGTCCAAAATCTGTAAAAAAATTTCAATTGTTTTTTTTAGCCCAAAATGTGACCGAAACGTCATACTATACTATGTCGTCGACCTCAATGTCATACTACACTATTTCGTCCAAAATCTGACCATTTTTAAAAAAAAACAATTTTGGTCCAAAATTTGACAAAAACGACATACTATACTATGTCGTCCAAAATCTGTAAAAAAATTTCAATTGTTTTTTTTAGCCCAAAATGTGACCGAAACGTCATACTATGCTATGTCGTCGACCTCAATGTGATACTACACTATTTCGTCCAAAATTTGACCATTTTTTTGAAAAAAACATTTTGGTCCAAAATTTGACAAAAACGACATACTATACTATGTCGTCCAAAATCTGTAAAAAAAATTTCAATTGTTTTTTTTAGCCCAAAATGTGACCAAAACGTCATACTATACTATGTCGTCGACCTCAATGTCATAATACACTATTTCGTCCAAAATCTGACCATTTTTTTGAAAAAACTATTTTGGTCCAAAATTTGACAAAAACGACATACTATACTATGTCGTCCAAAATCTGTAAAAAAATTTCAATTGTTTTTTTTACCCCAAAATGTGACCGAAACGTCATACTATACTATGTCGTCGACCTCAATGTCATACTACACTATTTCGTCCAAAATCTGACAATTTTTTTGAAAAAAACATTTTGATCCAAAATTTGACAAAAACGACATACTATACTATGTCGTCCAAAATCTGTAAAAAATTATCAATTGTTTTTTTAGCCCAAAATGTGACCGAAACGTCATACTATACTATGTCGTCGACCTCAATGTCATACTACACTATTTCGTCCAAAATCTGACAATTTTTTTGAAAAAAACATTTTGATCCAAAATTTGACAAAAACGACATACTATACTATGTCGTCCAAAATCTGTAAAAAATTATCAATTGTTTTTTTAGCCCAAAATGTGACCGAAACGTCATACTATACTATGTCGTCGACCTCAATGTCATACTGCACTATTTCGTCCAAAATCTGACCATTTTTTTGAAAAAACGATTTTGGTCCAAAATTTGACAAAAACGACATACTATACTATGTCGTCCAAAATCTGTAAAAAATTTGAATTGTTTTTTTTAGCCCAAAATGTGACCGAAACGTCATACTATACTATGTCGTCGACCTCAATGTCATAATACACTATTTCGTCCAAAATCTGACCATTTTTTGAAAAAACTATTTTGGTCCAAAATTTGACAAAAACGACATACTATACTATGTCGTCCAAAATCTGTAAAAAAATTTCAATTGTTTTTTTTAGCCCAAAATGTGACCGAAACGTCATACTATACTATGTCGTCGACCTCAATGTCATACTACACTATTTCGTCCAAAATCTGACCATTTTTTTGAAAAAACAATTTTGGTCCAAAATTTGACAAAAACGACATACTATACTATGTCGTCCAAAATCTGTAAAAAAATTTGAATTTTTTTTTTTTAGCCCAAAATGTGACCGAAACGTCATACTATACTATGTCGTCGACCTCAATGTCATACTGCACTATTTCGTCCAAAATCTGACCATTTTTTTGAATGAACAATTTTGGTCCAAAATTTGACAAAAACGACATACTATACTATGTCGTCCAAAATCTGTAAAAAATTTTCAATTGTTTTTTTTAGCCCAAAATGTGACCGAAACGTCATACTATGCTATGTCGTCGACCTCAATGTGATACTACACTATTTCGTCCAAAATCTGACCATTTTTTTGAAAAAAACATTTTGGTCCAAAATTTGACAAAAACGACATACTATACTATGTCGTCCAAAATCTGTAAAAAAAAATTCAATTGTTTTTTTTAGCCCGAAATGTGACCGAAACATCATACTATACTATGTCGTCGACCTCAATGTCATACTACACTATTTCGTCCAAAATCTGACCATTTTTTTGAAAAAACAATTTTGGTCCAAAATTTGACAAAAACGACATACTATATACTATGTCGTCCAAAATCTGTAAAAATTTTGAATTGTTTTTTTTTAGCCCAAAATGTGACCGAAACGTCATACTATACTATGTCGTCGACCTCAATGTCATAATACACTATTTCGTCCAAAATCTGACCATTTTTTTGAAAAAACTATTTTGGTCCAAAATTTGACAAAAACGACATACTATACTATGTCGTCCAAAATCTGTAAAAAAATTTCAATTGTTTTTTTTAGCCCAAAATGTGACCGAAACGTCATACTATACTATGTCGTCGACCTCAATGTCATACTACACTATTTCGTCCAAAATCTGACAATTTTTTTGAAAAAAACATTTTGGTCCAAAATTTGACAAAAACGACATACTATACTATGTCGTCCAAAATCTGTAAAAAATTATCAATTGTTTTTTTAGCCCAAAATGTGACCGAAACGTCATACTATACTATGTCGTCGACCTCAATGTCATACTGCACTATTTCGTCCAAAATCTGACCATTTTTTTGAAAAAACAATTTTGGTCCAAAATTTGACAAAAACGACATACTATACTATGTCGTCCAAAATCTGTAAAAAAATTTCAATTGTTTTTTTTAGCCTAAATGTGACCGAAACGTCATACTATACTATGTCGTCGACCTCAATGTCATACTACACTATTCCGTCCAAAATCTGACCATTTTTTTGAAAAAACAATTTTGGTCCAAAATTTGACAAAAACGACATACTATACTATGTCGTCCAAAATCTGTAAAAAAATTTCAATTCTTTTTTTTAGCCCAAAATGTGACCGAAACGTCATACTATACTATGTCGTCGACCTCAAAGTCATAATACACTATTTTGTCCAAAATTTGACCATTTTTTTGAAAAAACAATTTTGGTCCAAAATTTGACAAAAACGACATACTATACTATGTCGTCCAAAATCTGTAAAAAATTTTCAATTGTTTTTTTTAGCCCAAAATTGTGACCGAAACGTCATACTATACTATGTCGTCGACCTCAATGTCATAATACACTATTTCGTCCAAAATCTGACCATTTTTTTGAAAAAACTATTTTGGTCCAAAATTTGACAAAAACGACATACTATACTATGTCGTCCAAAATCTGTAAAAAAATTTGAATTGTTTTTTTTAGCCCAAAATGTGACCGAAACGTCATACTATACTATGTCGTCGACCTCAATGTCATACTACACTATTTCGTCCAAAATCTGACAATTTTTTGAAAAAACAATTTTGGTCCAAAATTTGACAAAAACGACATACTATACTATGTCGTCCAAAATCTGTATAAAAATTTCAATTGTTTTTTTTAGCCCAAAATGTGACCGAAACGTCATACTATACTATGTCGTCGACCTCAATGTCATACTACACTATTTCGTCCGAAATCTGACAATTTTTTTGAAAAAAAAATTTTGGTCCAAAATTTGACAAATACGACATACTATACTATGTCGTCCAAAATCTGTAAACAATTTGGAATTGTTTTTATTTGCCCAAAATGTGACCGAAACGTCATACTATACAATTTCGTTGACCTCAATGTCATACTACACTATTTCGTCCAAAATCTGACAATTTTTTTGAGAAAACAATTTTGGTCCAAAATTTGACAAAAGCTTCATACTATACTATGTCGTCCAAAATCGGAAAAAAATCTTTAAATTTTTTTTGGCCTGAAATGTGACCAAAACGTCATACTATACTATGTCGTCGACCTCAATGTCATACTACACTACTTCGTCCAAAATCTGACCATTTTTTTGAAAAAACAATTTTGGTCCAAAATTTGACAAAAACGACATACTATACTATGTCGTCCAAAATCAGAATTTTTTTAGAAATTCTTTTTTTTAGCCCAAAATGTGACCAAAACGTAAAACTATACTATGTCGTCGACCTCAATGTCATACTACACTACTTCGTCCAAAATCTGACAATTTTTTTGAAAAAAAAATGTTGGTCCAAAATTTGACAAAAGCTTCATACTATACTATGTCGTCCAAAATCAGAATTTTTTTAGAAATTTTTTTTTAGCCCAAAATGTGACCAAAACGTAAAACTATACTATGTCGTCGACCTCAATGTCATACTACACTACTTCGTCCAAAATCTGACAATTTTTTTGAAAAAAAAATGTTGGTCCAAATTTTGACAAAAGCTTCATACTATACTATGTCGTACAAAATCGGAAAAAAATCTTAAACATTTTTTTTGGCCCAAAATGTGACCAAAACGTCATACTATACAATGTCCTACTACACTAGTTCGTCCAAAATCTGACCCTTTTTTGAAGAAAAGAATTTTGGTCCAAAATTTGACAAAAACGACATGCTATTCTATGTCGCCCAAAATCTGATTTTTTTTTAAAACATTTTTTTAGCCCAAAATGTGACCAATACGTCATGCTATACTGTGTCGTCAACCTCAATGTCATACTACACTACTTCGTCCAAAATCTGAAAACATTTTTGAAAAAAAAGGTTTGGGTCCAAAATTTGACAAAACGTCATACTATACTATGTCGTCCAAAATCTAAACTTTTTTTTGAAAACATACAAAATTTGACAACATTTAAAAAAAAAAAATGTGGGGTCCAAAATTCGACAAAAACGTCATTCTGTTCTACTATGTCGTCCAAAATGTGACAAATGTTTTGCAAGAAAAATGTTGGTCCAAAATTTGACAAACGCGTCATACTGTGGTATGTCACCCATAATTTAAAAACATTTTGGGGAAAAAAACTTCTTCCAAAATTTGACAAAAACATCAAACTTCAGTTAGTATGTTTTGGGAAAAAAAAATTTTGGGACCAAAATTTCACAAAAACATCATACTATACCATACTAAGTAAGTTTTACCAAGACAAAAACTAAGCACATTTTCGCTACAATTTGAGTTTTGTAAACACACAATAAAGTTTCAGTTAGCTATCATTTTGTCTTTTTAGCCTTTATTTTTATTTTAGTTCATGTTAAATGTTTTTAAAATTTTAGTTTTTGTTGGCTTTTGTTAACTACAATAACCTCAGTGTGTGAACATATTGTTGCCTTGTTTTGCTCTTTGTGGTTTAAATCAACCAGAAGGCCAGAGAAACTTAACGTTACCACGATATCCTCCTCTATAGGTCCAGATCCCATGAACAGTGTCAGAGTCTTTGCACTGTGCTGTAACAACCTGCTTCGCGTTAAGTGAAACCTATTCACCCATAAATGTTGACCTTTGGACCCATTAACCAGGCACTAAAATTAGGTGTCTTATGGTCTTAGACCATATCAAACTCAAAGATTCATCTCACACATTTGGCAATGTAATCTGATAAAGGAGGAGGTAAAGAAGGTAAAGAAATGCTGTGATAAAGTCAAATATCTGATGAAATAAATTGATTGAACATTCTATTCATGGATTGTTTGTATGGTTCTGCAAGCAGAGCGCACAAATATTCAATGGTTTCTGTCCAGTTGCAAATGTGGAGATCTACTACGAGGATAACAAACTGGACATCTGCTCGTTTATTGTAAACGACTCCGGCCTGTGCACAGTCTCCATGGAAATGATCGTTTCTGCCCGCGGGACGAAGACGGCGAAAAAGAACATGATGTATTGATGACAGAGAGTTTCCTGTGTGTCGGCGCAGGAGACGAGGGTATGCTAATGGACGGCACATCTCAACAGATGGGGTTTGTTTGTGTCCACGGCCGCACAGGTGAGGTCAGCAGAGTGGGGCTGAGAGTGTGAGTGGAAAAGAGGAAGACACGTCTCACCTAAGTGCACTTTAGTGATTAACCCCACACGTCACATGGGAGGGTGTTAGATGATTCATAATCATATGTTGTTCTGAAATTGTGAACAAATATCACAATTTTGAAAGGTCATTCTATGATTCTACGTGTTTTTGTTTATGATAATATCTCACAGAATTGTATTTTATTTTATTATTTTTGAATATTTCTCAGTAACATTTACTTTACATGAACATTTAAAGGTGCATTATGTAATAAATCTAAAGCAACTGGCCATAAAATCCTCCTAATATGTCACAGAGACTCAGGAATAATGTTCATATAACAAACTGAACTCACCAACAACAACAGTACAGACACAATAGTTGCATTAAAAATAACATTTTGCAGACTGCAAATCATGTTTTGGCATGTGGCGCCACCTACCGCCGTCCACCAATCATTGCAGTCAGTAGAGTCTCAGCTGCCGGGCAACCACGGGTCCCCAGTTATGTCAGAAAACGAAACCTAAAAAGACCTCAGTATTTTGAATTTGAATGTAGTAACCGTTTTTGGCCACATTCTTACATATGGCACCTTTAAAGGTATTTTTGAATTATTCAGCGTTCAAATCCACGACTAATCTGCATTAATGTGTCAGATATTCTGACAAATAGTGACGGGCGCACAGAATGAAATCAGTTTTATGTCCTGACGCCTGTCCATGTGAAATAATGAAAGACTCTGTAAACATGAAAATAATCGTGTATAATAAAAAAAAAATTAAAAAAAATGTGTAATTCAAAACTAAAAACAGTGCAGATAAGTCAGGTGATGTTTAAAATTAAATATTAGAATTAAAAACAAAACAATTATGTCATCATGTCACTTAGTCAAATTGAATATGTGTTATTAAGGCTCACAAATAGTCTGATAATTATTTGCACTTATCAATGATATTGTCTCTAATAAACAAAAAAAAATTCTGATTGTCAACAGCAGCAATTTATATGCAGACGTTGGACACTTTTTCCCGCTGAGCGTCCGTCGATGCAGCTGTTTTCAGTACAATAGGTCAGACCGATTATTCGCCGTGCTGTCGCTAATCCCAGAGGTTCCAATCTCAAATCTGTTACAGGGAGGGGGAAAAAAACAAAAAATGAAAAAAAACACAAAATTAAATAAATTGATTGTCAGTACAGATAATCCCTTCTCCATCATTATACAAAAATATATGTGACATGAACACGAGCATGCAAATTTATTCTGCCATTATTCTGGCTTTGGCTCCTTCACCATCATCACTTTATGTGTGTAAACCTGTGCAGTTACAGTTTGAGGGTGATAACGTGTCACACCTTTCTCACTCCTTCTCCCATTATCACCCTGGTCTGTGATGTGAGCCCGAAGAGAGGCTCCTCAGACCTGAAGTAGAAGCCCACGGCAGCAGGAGAACATTGAGTGGGGTCTGTGTGTTTGATCTGCCATGAATGTACGCTTTGAAAAAAAAGAGACGCACAAAGAGTCGATGTTATTGTCCTGATTTAATACGAGTGGTCACTCACCGAGGTGGGAGGTGTTTCACTTTAATGAGCAACTTATGAAGAACTGACCCGGCTCAAATATTCATTAAACTGAGCGACGCGCTGCGTGGAAGTGGGAGGATGAAACAAGCAGTCAGTGCTTTGAAGTGTTAACCTTATCTCACATGTTTCACTGACTGATGTGGAGCGGGTTTCGTTCTTTTCGCCTATGGATTTCTGCGACGCTCTTATTGTCTCATTAAAGCTGCAGTGTTGTTGTCATTGTTATTTTGTTGTTGTTAAAGGTGACATAGAGTGGTCCTGTTGCACATAAATGTTAGTAATGGAGGTCTACTTACATACATTAACTTGTTTTTATGGTCAAAAACCTCCTAGTTGCTGTAAACGAGCCGATAGAAATCCTCTTTTCTGAAGCTGTTTTTCTGCTGCGAGATTTCAGAGTGAACTTTCACCCCCAGAAGACAGAGTCTTGTGATTGGCCAGTACTATCCAGCACAACAGCTCTCAGAAGCGCAGCGCCCCCCTCTGGAACGGTGGATGCACTGCTCCTCATTATCAAATCATTGTTTTAACAGTGTTTAAAAATAGCTTCGTCACGACTCCCCGCCGCAGTCCCTTTGACGACCTTTGACCCAGAGTCAGACCCAGAGTCAGAAGACACTGTCGCTCGTGAAACACCTGCACAACGGACGTTATTCTTCTTCTGCGGTTCAATGTACGCAACCGGATGTGCCCGGACTAGTGCCCGGAGCAGGACGATCGGTTGTTCAGGAGAACCGCTGTTTACGTAACTATTACGGGATTTTCAGTGATCTCGTTGAGCCCAGAGATTACAATAAAACACAGCGTTCTCAGCAGTGGCTGAACTGTTTGTTTCGAACCGTCAGGGCTTCATAAACAAGGTAATGACGCAGATACACACCAAAAAAACAGCGTTAATTGGAACTTCCGGTCTAGTTCCGCTTTAATTCATTTACTTATATACTTATATTATATTATATATGATATTTGCATTATTAAGTAATTAATATAGTGGAACATTTTGCCATTAGCATGTTTAACCCTTTGTGCACCATGGTAATGTATGTAAATAATACATAACTCCTTATATGGACATCCTGGGGGTATGTGTTTTTGGTCACATATTCAGGCTTAAAAAAAAATTCTTATTGAGTCAAAGTTATGATTGATTTTGATCACATTTTTAATCGTGATATAAAGTAGAAATAATTGTGCAGAATTCTCAAAATAAGAGCGTTTTTCTTTTCTTTTTGTTCATAAAAACGAGCCGAGTGAACTTTGAACTGTGACGTATTTTACTAATTCAATCCGATTTTAAACATTTTGAGTACTTTTTTGCTCAGGTGTGTTTATGTAGTTGGTGAAAATGACTTTTTTTTCATGCAAAAAGGATATAAGACACTCTATATTGTGTATTGTGCATGTGTGTGCGTGCATCACTACCTGTATTTTATTATATTGGCTTTGATAATAGCTGTACCGCTAGTGAAGTTGCACTGATTTTCTGCAGCTCTTACACAACACCATCTAGTGCCAGAGATCATAAAATGGCACAGTGTTATCTTGCTTTTAACATATCTGGATGTCAATAAATTACCGTACGTGTGTGTGTGTGTGTCTGTGTCTGTGAGAAAGTGCATGTGTGTTACTCATGTTGTAGGGACCTACATCTGTTTACACAGCCACATTATGGGGACTTGTCTTCCCTTATGGGGAGAAAAATCCAATCCCCGTCATGTAAATTACTACATTTTAAGGCGAGGACATGTTGTATGGTTAGGTTGAGGTTAGGGTTAGGTCAGAAGTTGATATGGTTAAGAGTGAGTCTCCAGGAAAATGAATCTGAGTCAATGTAATGTCCCCTAAAGTCATGGAAACCAGACTGTCTCTCTCTAGCCTGTTTATCTATTTGTGTTTACAGGTTTTAGATACCAGTTATCATCACATCTATCCAATATTATCCCCTAAGTGTAATCTGCACATTCCCTCAAAAACTTTCACCACATAAACATCCCAAAACAAGAACAAACTGCATGTACCATTATTCACTGTCATATTCATCAACGAACACATTATTATACAGATTCATCTGCTGGTGCACATACTGGTGATCATGAAGGTATTAAATACATCCGCTACAGCTGTAATGAAATGGCATTTTCCTCTTATGTAATCACCAGTTAACTAAATGTGCTCAGCCTGAGTCAGCGAGCTCGTCACATATTGACATGAATGTCCTGAACCAGAAAATCCCTGCTTATCTAATCAGAGAGAAAACGGCAAAATATATATATTTTTTTTTTTGGTTAGTTTTTTTGCACAATCGTACGCTCCGTGACAGAAAAAAAATTACAAAAAAACCCCCTGAAATCTCGAGTTTCAAAGTCGAGATCTCGAGTTTCCAAAAAAAGAAAGAAAAAAAACATTTTCAATTTCAATTTTTTTTTCTTAATTTTTTTTTTGGGGGGGGGGGACTCGACGTATTGTGTCGCTAACACATCTTGGGGGTTTTTTTGGGAGCACATCTTTTTTATTTTTTCTCATGTCACTTCGGGGCAATCGTGTGTTGTCTGCTTGTTTTACTGCCTTTGTAGAATTTGTAGAGAGTGGTGGGAACAAAATGACATGAGATCAGTCGTATTTGAACAGTACCACATAACTGAAATGCACAACTTGCACTAATGTTGTGTGGTGTCAGTATGTGTGTGTGTGTGTGTGTTTGTATAGATACATCTGTGCTTAAGTGTTTCAATGGCGCTTTTATTGCACTGTGACTCGAGATAAATAAAGTGATTGAATCGACGCGCTGCTAACGCGCAGCGGGATTAAAAATGATGACTTAAGTGCATTGATTTACGTGAAGAATCAAAGTAACTATTGTTTATTTGCACGTTAAAGACTCAATATGAAACAAAACAAGATGACAACATTGACACTTGTCCAAGAAAAAAGACTATTGCTGGTGTATTTGTAAAAATCCCCTGATTTTACGGATATTGTGAGATACCACCACTCTAAGTCATTTCATTTTGACATAATTGTCAGATCTTATACTAACTAGAAAAGCACTCGGAGAGCGCAGACCTCCGCCAAGGCAGCTCAGCACCCTGCAAATTAGCAATAAAAATAGTGATAGCTTGTACGGATCACGCCCAAAATTGAATCACTTGTTCCTGGTAAACATAAACCTCTTGTCGGAGGTCAACTAATGACTTATTGTTCAAGTGTGATCATTTTCAATTACAGAAAACTACTGATTGCAGCTAAACAGCTTTAGTGTTGAGCAAAAATAAAGTGTTCTTTATTAGATTGGTCACTGTTTACGTTGTGGTTTTGCCCCTAAAAACAGAAGCAACCATTTAAAAACAGTCCTTAGGAGAAGGAACAGGAACCATTAGTTCCTATTTTATGATCATCTTCAGATTCCTTGACGCTATATCTTAACTTGGTGAAGTAAACCTAAATCTAGCCAAACTCTTCTGGGATCTGTCCTGGTATTCTGAAGCCGGTCTGTCCGGTCTGATCCAGAGTGCTCCTCGGGCTGGATGCGGCAAAGCTCCCTCGTGTCTCTAAGGTGCAGCTGGTCCTGTACAGGAACTGCAGGAAGTTCTCGTGGCCTGAGCCCTCATGGCTGGAGATGCCCAGATCCACTGGCTGTGTGGAGTAGCATCGCCTCAGCTTACACAGTTCCTCTCTGATCTGTCGGTTGAGGAGGCCGTAAAAGAACGGGTTCGCGGCAAAGGAGGAATAGGCCAACCAGGTGATGGTCCCGTCCAGGTCTGCAGGGATGTTGGGCGTTGCGTGTATGGACAGGTGGAGGTGGAACGCAAAGTAAGGCAGCCAGCAGATTAGAAACTGGCCAACGATGAGCACCAGCGTGAGAGCAGCTTTGCCGCCGCCAAAAGGTCGATCGCGCATAAACCTGCGCGGGGCGTTTTGGGTTGTGATGATGGTAGTCTGGCTGTTTATCGAGTCCGAGCGTTGCTTCAGTTGATTGTTTGTCCACGAGGGCAGAGTTCCGTGCTGGCGAGCGGCCACCCGGGCCACTTTGTAGACGTTGCAGTACACGGTGAAAATCACGACAGCCGGCAGGCAGAAGCACGCCACGCTGAAGAGCACCGAGAAGATCCGCCTGTGATTGCTGTGGCTCCAGTGCAGGGAGCAGTGTGCGGCGCTGATGGTGCTCAGGCTGCCGTAGGCCGGCCACCCAAACACCGTGGACAGGCCCAGCACCGCCGAGGCCACCCACACCACCGCCACGACAGCTGCCGTCAGCCTCAGCGTCATCTTCACCTCGTAGCGCATGGGGTGGACGATGTAGTAGTAGCGCTCGACGCTGATGGCCGTGATGGTGAAGATGGAGGCGGCGATGAGGACGACGTTGAGGAACACGTACACCTGACACTCGAGCACGTTGAACGTCACGCCGGACAAGTACGGAGAGCTGGACACGATCCCGAGCGGCATGATCACGATGGCGCACAGCAGGTCCACCGCGCACAGGTGACAGACGAAGGTGAATTTCCTGAGATGAGGCGCCTTTATGACGACGACCAGCACGGCAGTGTTGGCCAGCAGAGCCAGAACGTTCATGGTCACCATGAAAAAGATCCCCGCCAGGTCCTTGAAGAGTGTCTGAGGGTTTGGAAGGGTGCCATGGTGTCTGCTGGGTCCTGAGGGCGTTTGTGCCCAAGCGGTGGCGTTCTCATTGCAGCCAGGGGTCGGAGATGAGCCGAGTTCGTCCATGATTCATAATAAAGGTTTTAAAGTGCGCGTGTGTGTTCCATTGTGCAGTCATGAGGCGAATGAAGGATCCTTCAGACGAATTCACTCCTGTAAAGAGAAAATAAATGAGGTTTAACATCTATAAAAAGCTGACGGAGGGAGCATTTGTGTGAATACAGCAGCAGTGCAGGGGCGGACGGAAGCAGGAAGCATCTGTCATGTCAAACTGTTGAACGGTCAGGTTTATTGAAGCAGTAGAATTCAATTCTTGAAATTTACAAAGGTGTTTTTTTGGGTTTTCAGTCATACGCCAACCTTTTTTTTGCCCTTGTCTGTCTTTACGAGCACAGTATTTGCTGTTTCCTGTCTGCCATTTGCTTCTGAAAAACCCTTTTCCCGAAGAAAGGGTTTTTCAAGGGTTCTTGGTAACACTAATGGTTCCAGTAAGAACCATTTTGATCCAGAGAACCCTTTAAAACCCCTTTACCTGAATAAAGGATTTTAATTAAAAGGTTTCTTGGAGGAACCTTTATGAAAAGGTTCTACCTGGAGCCAAAAAGGGTTCTACTATGAGGACAAGCCGAAGAACCTTATATGGTTCTACTTAGCACTTTTATTTCTGAGAGTGTACCGTTCAAAAGTGTTGGGCTCAACTATACAATTTTGTTTGTGTTTTCCGTTAAAAGTCACACTTTTATTCATCAAAAGAGTTGCAAAATGAATAGAAAATCTTGTCAAGACATTGACAAAGTCATTGCACAAGGGTTTTCTAATCATCCAATAGTCTTCTAACACCATTAGCAAACACAATGTACCATTAGAACACTGGAAATGGGCCTCTATACACCTATGTACATATTCCATTAAAAAACAGACGTTTGCAGCTAGAATAGTCGTTTACCACATTAACAATGTATAGAGTGTATTTCTGATTCATTTAATGTTATAGTTACAGTTAAGTGAGCCCAAACTTTTGAACGGTAGCGTAACTTAATGTGTGAATTAATTTTGCAGTGATTTGAATCTGACAAACATTTGTTTGAATTTGAAAAATTAAGAGCTACAGTTTTAAGATACTAACGATGAACTGAACACTGTGTTGGTGTCGTGCGTGTTCAGCTGCAGAGGAAAACAACATTTTCTCTTTTTTTTTTTCAAATGTTTACAGAGACACGTTGACACAACCCAGATGATCATTAGGACGGACAAAGCTCCCCCATCACTGTACTGTGTATGTTAGCACCAGACACGGCAACTCAACGTCGTATTAATCCCACCAAACATCCACGGCTCACCACTGAAGGCCAGTTTGTCCTCTCTCTGTCTCTGTCTCGCTGTTGTGAGGCAAAGACCTGATCTGTGGGAATAATTCATGGAGGACACCCCTGTCTTCCCCTCCGTCCTTACCCTAATCCTTTTGAAAGGAAAGATAATGAGTGTGCTTGTTTTAAACGCCCAGCTGCAGGGAACTATAGGGTCATTGATTAGTATGTATCCAGAGTCACCACAGTCTCAAAGAGGGGACAATATTCTCATCGACACAGCGATCGAATGCTGTGCATTGACAGAATGCACGTCCTGTTTCACATTTACCTCAACTGTATGACGGTGAAATATATAAATAATATGTTTTTGTCCTAAATGTGCTGCCAGTGATCCACTGATGCTGCTGTAATCCTCTCTGGTTGACAGCTATTGGCACACAGCGTGTTTGATCTCAGACTTATCTTCACAAATGACACGCACATGCGTATTTGCATGCATAATAATAATAATAATTGCATAATTATAATAAAGTAAGATTTAATAATCCATAATTACATCTCTTTACTAAAACCTCTGTCATTTTACTCTGCTTCACTTCAGCAGCATCAGACTTTACACAGCTCATGTCCACATGTTCTTACATGACCTCCATGTGTTTTTAAGCTCCTGCTGCATATTTTAAAGGTGATATACACTTTAAAATGCAATATTTTTTTAGGCGAGATAAAAAAAATCCTTCATTTATGCTGTGTTCCATGTGCATTTACTCTGACACAGTGGCATTATTAAATCAATAGAAAGTAATTTTATGTGACATTTGGCTGTAAAAATTTGCATTAATTTTGACTGCACCAGTTGCTGATGCGGTTTTTCATACACCCTTGCATAATAAACTCATCAGTTCCATCTGGGGGTTTCCCCAGGTGTTTTCGTGATTATTCCGTTTGGACTAAAAACTTCAGCAAATTCATTAATTGCCAATATGTCACTGTTTCAGGACAGATGTTTGCCATAATCAGGGCATCGTGGGACACATTGCAAATACATTTCCATATCTCCTCATCATTAATGGAAATTTCTCATAGAAAATTGGGGTTTGTGACGTCATAACTGCTGTCTCAGTAGAGAAAAAAAAAGAAAACTTACCAAGTAACTTGAAATTGGCTGTCGTTCCCCATTAAAAAAAGTTTCCCGTTGAGTCTTGTAAAGCGGAGTCCTTCCAAAGCGAAGTGATGACTCATTCTGAATCCTCAGAAGTCTGTGCTCAGGCATTTCTTCTTCTTCTTCTTCCTTCAGCTCTGCAGAATCTGCTGATCCACTTTACGGAGCCCTCTCAGGAACCACGCTGCCATGTTGCAGCTTCTTTTTCCTCAATGAAACAGATGGATGAGCCTTGAAACAAGATCCCTTGGCAGGCGTGATACAGACAGAGGTGATGTGCTGTGAGTTCAGTGAGGCAGCACAGCTGGCTGATAGGGAGGGGAGGGGGATTGGGGAGAGGGGGGAGGAGCCAGCAGTTGGTGATTGTTCACATCACACCTTTCAACAGTGGATGTCTCTATCAAGTCATCACACACGTGTATCTACACTAGACCTCTGCTAAACCTTTACCTTCCACACTACCGTTCAGAAGTTTGGGGTCACTTAGAAATGTCCTTATTTTTTAAGGAAAAGCACTTTTTTCAATGAATCTAACATTAAATGAATCAGAAATACACTCTATACATTGTTAATGTGGTAAACGACTATTCTAGCTGCAAACGTCTGTTTTTTAATGGAATATGTAGTTAGGTGTATAGAGGCCCATTTCCAGTGTTCTAATGGTACATTGTGTTTGCTAATGGTGTTAGAAGACTATTGGTTGATTAGAAAACCCTTGAAAACCCTTGTGCAATGATGTTAGCACAGCTGAAAACAGTTTTGCTGGTTCTTTGACGAAAGGGTAAAATGATTATTTGGAATAAAAATCATTATTTCTAATCTTGTCAATGTCTTGAATATATTTTCTATTCATTTTGCAACTCTTTTGATGAATAAAAGTGTGACTTTTAATGGAAAACACAAAAAAAAATTGTATAGGTGACTCCAAACTTTTGACCGGTAGTGTAAACTAAACACCTACCACCAACCTGTATCCTTATTTTTACCCAATTTTGTGTTGTGTGGAACCTCAGAACACTGATTTACAGCCAACACGTGTCTCCACCTCCATAGAAAGACATCACAAACACACTTTGACCCCAAGAAAAGACAATTAATCGAACAGCAAAGCAATTTTCCAATATGTGTCTATAGTTAATGGCTTTACCTATTCAACGTGATATAAGGTGTTACAGAAAACAGCAGTCAAACAGCAAAGAATAGAACTACGGACCAATTATTGCTCTTTTCATGACTTTTTGGTGGTTTGTGTAAAACTGCTTTCAATGTAGCATGAAACAGAGTTCAGCACTGACATCTGTTGGTTGCTTTGAAAACAAGACTACTGTATTATTCCTACGGGAGCGACCTGCTCTAACAGGATATCACCTCCAGAGTTTTATTATCCTCTTCGTGGTGAACAACATAAACCGTAGCAGTAAGAGCAGCAGATGTTCTGGAAGCGTACATGTTCCACCTCTGGCCTTAAAAACTAAGAAAGAGAACCTGAAAACATAGTATTTACTACATGTACGATGCACGATCTGTAAAGAACAACAAGGCACAGCAAGATCTCTTGAGATTTTGAACATTTCAAACATTTACTACTTTCAATTCGGGTTAAAATGTACTAGAAATGTTTGACTAGGATCAACTTGACAAACCTGCTGTTCAGACACAGTCACGTCGGATTAAATACAAACGTTTGGTTGTTGACTACGCACACACACACACACACACACGCACATTTAACAGTATTGTTCAGTGACTTGAAAATTACCGGGTTAGACTTGGTACAGTCTGCACACATAATACAGTTAAAATAGACAAAAATCTAAGTAAAAAGGGAAGAAGTCTGAAAACATTAACTGAATACAAGCTCTAGATTCGTTTACTAAACTAGACGTGGATTCTGTAACACATTGATTCTACAAACGAAAGGCAGAGCTGAAGCGTTATAACTGAGAGTCGTTGCCCATTGCTTCATTTTCAGGCAGGAGCGAAGAGCCGTGGCAAAAGCTTTGATCGATGATCGCTTTGTTGTCAGGCTTCGCCATGCCCAACCTCTTCTTTAATAGTTTGTCCTCATTATTCAGCTTTGTCCGGATTGCCGTTTTTATTTGACTGCAATCGACGCCAAACTTGTCCGCCACGTGGTCTGAAAAAGAAAAGTTTGGAATGAAGGCTTTATTTCTGAGTGTTTTAGCTTCTTAACTTCTTCATCCCTGACCCTCTTTTTGGAGTCCCTGCTCGATAATGACATGTCCGAACTAAATAGAGTAAACCTCTGCAGTTACAAGCTCTATGTGGATTATGGTATGAAAATAAAGAAAACACACCAGAGGTGTAAGTTTCACTGTAGATGCCACTGTGTCAGAGTAAATGCAGATGGAACACAGCATAAATGAAGGATTTTTTCTCTGGCCTAAAAAAAATATTGCATATTAAAGTGTATATCACCTTTAAAATATGCAGTAGGAGCTTAAAAACGCATGGCGGTCATGTAAGAACATGTGGACATGAGCTGTGCAAAGTCTGATGCTGCTGAAGTGAAGCAGAGTGAAATGACAGAGGTTTTAGTAAAGAGATGTCTAGGCGTTCTCTCATTTGGCACAGTTTGGCACCATCTGTGCCATTTTAGATTTCTTAATCCCATTTAATTTTGTCACTATTGGTCTAAAAAGAACTTGTTGGTACAAAAACTGGCCGTAAATCGTAGCTCTCTGCGCGGGCATCCGTGAAGAAGAGGTTAAATGTGAATGTTTTCTTTGTTTCTTTGCTCCACATAACAAAGAATTCATTAAAACTGAATCATATGAGACATATGAGAACATCGTCATTTCCAGGTTTGACAAACACTGATCAACTTCTTTTTTTTATAAAGTTTGTAATAAAAGCTTTAATCTCCACTTTGCTTTATCAGATTTATAAATAATTCACAGTAAAACACAGTGTGCACTATCATCTCACCAATGATACTCCTGAGGATCTCAGGTGGTAGCTGCGGCTTGTGGCAGTCCTCTCCTGTGAAGGTGTTCCTCCGGCCCTGCAGAGAGTGTGTGGCCAACGTTTCCCTGTCAAAAAGTATCATCAGCAGCGCCGAAGTGTATTTCTTGTAGTCTGCGATCTCCGCGATACGCTCGTAGAGGTTTCTGGGGACTCGGAGATTCTCAGCGAGAAACAGCAGGTTCTGGTCGTCCTGAGGGTCAAAATAGGGAAGAGAAAAAAGTTAGTTCCAAAAAACACACACACACACGGACGTAATCTGCTGTTGACAAAACAAACAAATCAATACGGGGGGAAAGCAGAAATATGAGCTCAGACCTCTGGGATATTGTGGGCTGCTCTCATCTCGGCCTCAGACTGAGCCAGGAAAGAGCAAGTGCTTTCATCCTGAGAGTTCTGCGGTCCGACTCCTGCCTCGCCTCCGTGGAGAACATGATCCAGGGTGACTCGTAGCTCGTGTGCCGTGTGTCTCATCTGCATCATGAGAGTGTTCATCTCTGCAAAGTCAAAGCGTTGCATCAGTTTAGAAAATGTTGACCCTGGAGCAGGTTTATTTGTAAATATTAAAATCAGGTGTTTAACTGAATTTTTGCTTCCTTACTTTACTTTAGCAGTTGAGAATAAGATAACCCCTTTATTGAACTAGGTTACGTAACTTAAAAAGGAGTGTTTATTTCCCCAAGTTGTAGGACGATCAACTATACTCATGAAAATAAAAATAGAAGTCAGTTAGAGCTGCAACTAAGGATTATTTTCATAATCGAGTAATCTGTTGATTATTTTCTCGATTAATCAAGTAATCGTTTGGTCCATAAAATGTCTGAAAGCGTTAAAAACGTTGATCAATGTTTGTCAAAACTGGAAATAACGATGTTTTCAAATGTCTTGTTTTGTCCACAAACCAAAATGATTGAGTTTAAATTATTTATATGTTATCATTCGTTATCGCTATCAACATTTAAGAAGCTAAAACAACCAGAAATCTTGTTTTAATGTTTAACAAAATTAAATTAAAATTTCAATAGTTGACGATTCATTTAATAATTGACTAATTGATTTCAGCGCTAAAGTCAGTGAAAGAAACTCTAAATTTAAATACAATTAAATAATAAAAATGTTTACTCTTATTGTCAGGTGACTCTTTGGGATCTTCGCTGCTCATTTAATAATTATTTGATTTAAATAATTAAAAACTATTTCTCCTTGTATACTATAACAATCAAGGTGCACTGAAGTTTCCTGGGAATCTTTGTGGCAATTATACAGAAATAACACACATATAAAATAAATAAACTTACTTGCTTATAAGCTGATAACCTTATACGTATCATTCGTAAAAATACATATGTAATACATGTCCAACTTTCATTTGGCTGTGCTCTCCGAGTGCTTTCTCTCGATGATAAATACGCCATCTTTTTTTTTCTTTTCTTTTGTTTAAACCACCCACCTTTCAGCTCCCTCAGCTCTCTCTCGGCCAGAATCCTACACCTGCGTTCATACTTGAGCTGAGCCTGCAGCTGCTCGATTTTCATCAGGAGACTGATGGTGTCTGTTCTGATTCCTGGACTTGAAATATTCTCCTCATCGAACTCAATGGTGTCATTCTGCCACGATGAGAAAGACGTCCAAAATCAACATGGTCCATGCACAGTTGGATAATAAGATACATGTATATATTGTATTATATATTTCCCTTTATTTAACCAGGTAAAAAAATCATTGAGATTTAAAACCTCTTTTCCAAGTGTGACCTGGCCAAGACGGCAGCACAAACACAGAATAGTTACATTCAACACACAAGACACAAGTAAAATATGATCTCACGCACTACATCACACATGTCAAACTCAGGGCCTGGGGCCCAGATGTGGCCCGCCACGTCATTTTATGTGGCCCTTGAGCAATTAAGCGGTTTTAAAAATCTGTGTTAAAATAGGTCTATGTTGCTTTAAGGCGTGCGTTGACCATAAACTAAACTAAATTTCCCGCCACTAGATCACAGTGTATCATTGTATGTGCATCATGCGACGAGTGAAATTGAGATTGAGACCGTGATCGCAGCAGAACGTGTTCACAAAAGCCACAACCAAATATGACGAGGCAGTGAAAGCTATAGCTTTATTGTGGCTGAAGAAATCACCCGTGCTTCAAAGTCTTTTTCTGAGGGTGCGACCAGATACAGACTTTTAAAACTTTGTCAAGAAACACCGTCGCGGACTGGGTTACATCTATAATGCATCATATTTGTAACTTCGATAAGTATTAAATACAGAAAGTTATTTAGCGATGTGTTACGGAGTAGTTACCTTTACTTTACATTATATTTGGTGACATTTGGTTATGGTATGACAGTTGCATGAGGCCCTTTGAGGGTAACCATTATGCTGATGTGGGCCTCAGTGAAAATGACTTTGACACCCCTGCACCACAGAGAAAAACAAAAGTGGGATTTCAGGATCACACAGTGCAATCACAAGATCCAATCGAACTCATTTCTCCGACTTTTATAATAGACTTGAATTCCGCCCCAGAGTTATGAGACGTGTCAATTTCAAGTCCTTCTGCACATTGTTCCAGGTAGACTGGGCGGAATATAAAAAAATACTTTTTGCCCAGTTCAGTTTTGACTCTCGGGAC
The DNA here is from genome assembly GCF_963457635.1 of Microchirus variegatus. NCBI lineage: Eukaryota > Metazoa > Chordata > Actinopteri > Pleuronectiformes > Soleidae > Microchirus > Microchirus variegatus. The sequence continues at coordinate 2,314,218 of NC_139808.1, read as the reverse complement.
CTGCATCTGATGTATGATGTCCTGAGAACGCAGGCCAATATCGGCTGAGGATTCTACACACATATGTAGGCAGAAGTCCAAGGATGGATTTATGAATAAAAGTCAGCCAGTGAGAGAGTCTGCAGACATGGGTTTTTCTATGTCTGCAGACAATGTCCATCAATTAAGAGGTTGTGAAAACTATCACGTTTGAGAACAAAAATGTGTATACTTGCATATATAAGTTAAAATCAGGCAATGCATTTTTTTTAAAAATCACTGATTTCAATTCTTAAAAATGTAAATAAAAAAAAAAGAAGTTAAAAATGGCTGATTAATAGGTTCTATCTCTATAGTGTTTGCCCTGTTGAACGCTAATAAAAGTGCCTCACCTCGTTGTTGGGAAACGGTGAGTATCCGGACTCTTCGGGGAGTCTGTATTTATCCTCCACTGGATCACATCCAAACTCCGGTGCCTCCGAGCTGAGCTTTATCATCTTCATTGGCGGCTGTGCTGAGGTCGTCCCTGCGTCTCTCTTGGGAGGCATTTGGGAGGAAAAAACTACGGAGGGAGAAATCTAATCTGAAGGAGAAGAAATAGTCATAAAGTGTTGCTTTTCTGCACGGAATACAACGCAAACTTCAAGTTTAACTTTGTTTTCTCCCTCCTCCCCTCTCTCGTGTATATTACGCTTTAGTGGAAAACTCACTCATCCGACGCAACAATGAAAAGTTAGTTCCTGAACGCATCCCTCCTCCACCCCCTGCCTCCACACCACACACCCACCAACTAATATCCACACTGGAGACAAGTGAGTGACACAATATGTCATTTCGAGCGTTTTCCCCCCGCAGTAAAGGTGGTATTTTAAACGTTAAACGTGTTCAAATGAGGCTCACCTGGCCGCGCAGCTCGACCTCAAGGATAAACAGTAACGACTGAGGACTGAGGACAAAGCCAGCGCAGTAAATAAAAAATACTGCGTAGTAGAGGAAGTAGTAGTACTACTGCAGTAGTACAGTACATAGATCCTGCTACAAGTGTGGCTCATTAGCAACAGCCGGGCGAAATATTTGCGGTTGAATATGTGTGAAATAACAGCCACGGGCTTGTCTTCAACTCTAAATGTCACACATATTTATAAAACCACTGTTTATATTTTTTTTACAATTAAGCGCGGAACAAATTTTCGAAAAATCATTCCCCGAGGGAAGATTTTTCCCAGGTACAGTTTCCTGTCCGTCGTAATTCTAGCATTCGACCAATGGGAGGTCGGAGTTTTCAGAGGAGGCGGGACAACCGCGAGAAACCGACAGCATCAGCCAATCAGCGTCTCTCTTCCACTCAGACCGGGCGTCCAAGGTTTGGTTGGCGTGTACCCATGTGGGTCCACACTGTGTTGATTTGGAGAGAGTTAACGCGTCCGCTGTGGAACGTACGCGTGTGGATTTTTTGACAATGTCGTCGTCTTTTTTCATAAAGTCTAAAGGAAATCCCAAAGTATCAAAACAGGGGAAAAATACAGCGGGAATCAAACGGAAGGTAAGGTTTGTCGTGACAGTTAGCAGCACGTAGCTAACCCAGCACTTCCACTACAAGTTGGGGGTGCAGTCTAAACGCCCCGTGTCACTAACGTGATCTTCTGATCGATAATCACGATTACGTTGTTTTTCCTGCTCTAGAGCGATGGAGATCCCGGTGCTAGGAGCAAAGTGCGTGCGAAGAAACCCAGCTCTAAATATAACGAAGAAATTTCCAGTGACTCTGAGCCAGAAAGGTGACTTTTCTCATGTGCTATAACACAGGAAATGTGACTGCGATTTCAACACATTTGAGCAGTTGTGGTGACTCGTTGTGTTGTTGTGTTGCTTTTGCTTCAGTTCCAAAGTGCCCAGGAAGAGGCAGCCCAAGGAGGACAACGATTATGCGGAAACGCCACAAGAGAAGAAGCTCAGATTGGCCAAAGTTTACCTGGAACAGCTGAAGGACGCAGGTAATGAGTCCACAGTGTGTTTTTATTCATACTGCAAAGGAGCTCTAAACACCATAAGACACACAGTGTGTGTTTATTTATTTATTTAAATTACCTGTGTGATATGTGTTTTCAAACAGAGGAGAGGAACGCTGAAGACGAGGAGCTGGACACTGATCTGGTTGCAGGAAAACTTGAAGAAGAAGTGGTGAGAAGTGTTCTCAGGGGTTAAAACAGTATATATGACATGGGTTTACAGTTTCTACTGAAGACACAATCCTGTATCAGAAGCCTAGTGTTACTCACCGCCTAAAAGATGTCCATCACTAAACAGCTGTGGTGTTTTTTTTTATCTGTGGTTCTTCATTGAACCATAAAATAGTTTCAAATACTTTATTATGCTTTAAGCTTATACATTATATGCTTTATTTTCTGTCTACTTCGTTTAAAGCCTATGATACACTCACAGGCCATATTATTGGGTACAGACGATGCATATTGAAGTGGTAGGAATGGTTCCCATTGCGATTGTCTTGCCGCTGTGGCCCGTCTGCTTCAGGGTCTTCCATTCTCTGATCCCTGTCATCAAAAAGGCATTCACTCACTGTATTTAGACCTATGTCTATGTGAAGCCTGGGGATAGTTGTGTCAGAAAACCCCAGTAGGTGAGCACTTTTCTGAAATACATAGACCAACAACCACGACTGCTGAAATCACTCTGTAGAAGACAGTTTGATGGAACAGCTGTCCGGCCTCTGTCATTGCAATATCAGGCAGATATTAATGGTAAAACTTTAAATTAAGGAACACGTATTCACCAACAACTAGGTGCTTTCTAACATGCATATAAGTAGCATACTAGCTAGGGATGTGAATCTTTGGGTGGCTCACGATTCAACTCAATTCCGATTCTTAGGGTCACGATTCGATTCAAACGATTCTCGATTCAAAAATTGATACAATGCATAGTGTGTTAAGGCAAATGATGGCATCAAAACAATACAGCTTGTATAAGATAATGTGATCTCACAAAGGCAAACTTAAGACAAAAGTTAACATTTATTCATTCAAAACAAATAAAAACTTACTTACTGTACAAAAAAATAAAATAAATAAAAGCTTAGACTAGCTGCCTTTTTCTCCCAGAAGTTACAAAATAACACAAACTGGTGTTTTGTGTGGTTTTTCAAAATAGAAACTTTAACTTTTTTTTTTTTTTTTTTTTTTCAAAAGTCCATTTTTGAAGTTTATTAGATTAGATTAGAATCATGGATGATTAGAATCATGATTCCTATGTGAATCGATTTTTCCCCCCACCATTAATACTAGCCATTTATTAGTAAATATTAAGCACATATTAACACCATATCTAGGAAAAATCTTAATTAATGTCGTAATACAGGTAGAACAAGGTGTCATTTATTTTGGATGGATGTCGGATCACTTACCTCATATTTACCTTGCCGTGTACGTTGTTCTCCTCAGCTCGAACAGAAAGGAAAACTTCAGCGACTTATTGCCAAAGATGTAAGTATAGAACTCGTCGTCTCCCGTCCTGTGTCACCTTGCCATGAAACTACAAAAAAAAAAAGAAAAAAGAATCACCTGCTCATTAACAAACTGGCTTTAATCACAGCTCATAGAGCCGGATGCTTCAGAGATCCGAGTTTTACGAGGACACAAACTTCCCATCACCTGTCTGGTCGTATCTCCTGATGACAAGTACATCTTTTCTGCTGCCAAAGACTGCTCCATCATTAAGTGTGAGTACACAAAAGACTCGCTATAATAAGGTGTTTGTTTGTTGTTGTTGTGTTTTTTTTGGCAGCGTAAGTTAATTCTTTTTTTTTTTGTCTTCCTACATCTTAAGGGGATGTTGAGCTCGGCAAGAAAATGCATACAATACATGGTGGAAGGAAAGGCACAGAGGATCGGCACGTCGGACACACGGCTCACATCCTGTGCATGACTATATCATCAGATGGGAAATACTTAGTGAGTTGTGCTTGTTGTGGTGGTTTAGTGTTAGTGTTGCCTCATGTTGCAGTAACATGAAGTGTTTCCATATTTTCAGGCGACTGGAGACATGAACAAACTCATCATGATTTGGGAGGCGGAAACCTGTAAACATCTTTATAAATTCACAGGACACAAAGGCCCAGTGTCGGTAGGCTCCTCCTCTTTCCATATCATTTGCATACGTCTATGACGAAAAATTTATTGTGAATTATATCAAAGTATTTTTTACTTTTAAGGGTCTTTCATTCAGACGGGGATCTCACGATCTGTACAGCGCGTCTCACGACCGTTCCATCAAGGTCTGGAACGTGGCTGAGAACGCATACGTGGAAACTCTGTGAGTGACCGAGCGGAGGAGACTTGACATTATTGATTAAATAAATATTTGGATTTGTCTTGTATGACTCAAACTGCGACTGTACATACTGCGTGTCTCTGTAGGTTCGGGCATCAGGACGCCATCACGGGGCTGGACTGTTTAAGCCGCGAGCGCTGCGTGACGGCGGGAGGACGCGATCGCTCCGTGAGGGTGTGGAAGATCGCCGAGGAGTCTCAGCTCGTCTTCCACGGACACGAGTGAGTCTCTCTCTCTCTCTCTGTGTGATTCTGTTTCCTGCTCGGTGGAACAAGTTCAGATTACTATTAGGCTCGTGCTGTAAATGGGCAAGTCATTAAAAAAAGCTATGATTTGACAGTTGTTACTCACCTAGCAGGCTTTTAGCTCAGCAGGGCGTCCGGGCGTCCTGGGCCCTGTACTGAAAACAATAAGAAATCAGACGCAGGACGCCCTAAAGACGTCCTATATTTTCCTCCCGTTTCCCCCGGTAACCACCGAAACGATGTTGTGATGACGCGCGCAAAAACTGCGGCCAGCGCGCGCATGTCTATACCCGCTTAGAGTCTGTCCAAGATCAGTTTGGAACGCCAATAAAACGATTCCAAACAAGATGTGAGTACACGGTGGAACAGCACCTATTAAATGCTGAAAAGTCTCTTTGCACAAAAGTGAAACTTATTTTGAACTCCCTGCGGCAGAAAAAAATAGCCAAGTATTGGGTTATTATCAATAATACATTTTGCAATAGTTTTAGCACAACTTTCTGACACGTGATTTTTGTTTCCCTGCAGAAGTTCGATCGATTGCATCCAGCTCATAAACGAGGAGCACATGGTAACGGGAGCCGATGACGGGTAAGACGTCAGCGGGACGCACGTTTTCAGATTTTGTTTGTGTTTACAGAACCGCTCACTCATGTTTTCTCTCTCTCTCTCTCTCTCTCCCTCACTGACCTCAGGTCTGTGGCTCTGTGGAGCGTGAACAAGAAGAAGCCTCTGTGCACCGTGAAGCAGGCTCACGGTTGCTACGGCGACGCGGAGCTGAAGCAGCCTCACTGGGTCGCCTCGGTCGCGGCGCTGCAGAACTCCGACACCGTAGCTTCAGGTGCCTCTGGCTGTGAGAGTCATTCTTAGTTTTTTTTTTTTTTTAAGAACACCTTAGAAAACTAGTTGGACAATTAATTTGATTTTACAATCACTTGTTTATTTACTTACGTTTTTGTCCGTACAGGTTCACACAACTCAGAGGTGCAGCTGTGGAAGTGTGGTCAGCATTTCCGTGGTCTGCAGCGTCTCTTCAGCGTCCCAGTGGTGAGCCACGACTCTCTCTTTGTTTTTAACCCTCATATAAAGTTTGATTTAAACACTTCACACACATTATTATACACACAGGGTTATGTTTTTGGTCTATTTGTCCGTCTCATAAAAGGAGTAAAGGACAGATTCAATTTGAGATGTAGGTTATGTACTAAAGGACTCTTTCTGCATCTGGAATAAAACAATAATTATGATTATTTGGGTCAAAATTTAAGTCACTATTAATTAAAATGATTACTCATTGACTCGAATTTCTCGCACACACTAAAAAGATGACATTTTGAATTTACCTCAAAATAACTATCAATTACTGTATATTGTTTAGTTTAATTTCATTCACAATTTCAGAAAACGATTTAATATAAACACAAAATTGTCTTGAATGAAAAGGAGCAGAAAAATAATCTTATTTACTCTGCCCCTTTTATCCCAGTTAATCAATTTCCATAATACATAGAAACAAATTACAATAATATACACAAAATAACACAAGTAAATAAAATAGTCCAACACAGCCGCTCACTTTCCTCTTGTTAAGACAAAAACACAAATTATAAAACTTAATCAAATGGATATTTTTGTCGGATGACGAGCGGGACAGAAAGTGAAACAAACATTTCAGAATAAAAGCCCCTGTATTTGTAATAATCATTTTGTTTTTCAATTATAATTGACCTCCGCCAATGAGGTATACGTTTGTTTATCTGTCTGTTAAGCAACAGAACTCGAAAAAGTCACAGACAGATTTGGATGAAAGACAGGGTGTGTTTTGTAGGTACTTAGATGCCTTTGCGGAGGTCTGCGCTCTCTGAGTGCTTTTCTAGTTTTGTTTTTGTCATCGTTTGGGGCCGTCATTGAAACAATTTTTTTTCCCGTTAATTTGCAAAATGTAGATTTTTGTCATCGACTCATTTCTGTGTGGCTGTTGTAGCACAACACACATTCCACTTGCCTTAGGCTACACACCAGGAAGTCTATCTGTCCCTCACTCATGTACAAGTCAGCAGTTGACGAATAAGAAGACATAAAAATGATGATTTCCTAGTGAGAAATCATTGTCACTACTGGAATTGAATAGAGTAAGCTTTTTTTTTTTTTTTTTTTAAATGTCTCTGGTTTTTCTTGCAGTCTGGTTTCATCAACAGCCTGAAGTTCTCCAGCTCCGGTCAGTTCTTGGTGGCAGGAGTCGGACAAGAGCACAGGTAACTGTGTGAATGTATTAGTTTCCATAGAAACAATGGAGTTTTCATCTATTGGCAGTGATTTAAACAAATAAAATAAAATAAAGGTCCACTAGGTGGCAGTGTTCATCTGCTCATTAGCATCTGTTATAGAGACGATGAAGACAAATCTACAGTTAAAGCCTCAATTATGAGTTTTTCTCAATAAAAGCACAAACCTATTATAGAAAGACAACGGTGGAGAGTTAATAATGAGAACATTATTCAGTATAAAGTCAACAGAACAATCTTACTTTGCCTTCTTTAAGTTCATGCAATGACATTTTCACCTTAATCTGACCCCGACATCAGTTTTTCAACCTTTCATCGTCTTTGAGGCCTGTTTAGCATTTGGTTTGAATAATTTAAGACGTATCAGCAGAAACATGACCTTAATTTGGTTTCAGACAACTAATGAATGTGGTTTTAATTGGATTTGGAGAGGGTTTTTTTTTTTTACTGCCTGAAGATAATAATAATTAAAAAAAAAACTGATTCCAATCAGAGCAGACACTCATCTGAATACAGACGCAACATATTTTTACTCTGTAATATGAATTCTAACAAAGTGTTGATCAGGGCCAGACGATGGAGCTGCATCCAAACCTGACAGTTAAATAAAAACGACTCTGAGTTTGAACTTAATGACTGATTTTTGTATTATTCACTGTTTTCACACCATTTAAGGTTGAAGGCACTGCTAGAAAGATGGTTATTTAATTGTGTTCGTCCTCAGAAGTGTTTCTTTGAACTTTCTGTGAAGGAGAGTTGGTCGTTAAAAAAAACTGGGACTCGTTACCTCAGAGTCATAGTTTTGTGTTTGTACTTCTTCAGATTGGGTCGATGGTGGAGACTTAAAGAGGCCAAGAATGGGATCTACATCATTCCTCTCAAAAGGAAGTCTCCTAATCCAGAGGAAGCTGCTGTGGATGAATGAATAGTGATTTACCAATTTGTTTTCTTTCTTTTTTTTTTTATTAAAGTTTAATAATCACCTTCTGAATAATGTCTTTATTTCTGGATTGTGTAGTTTTAAAAATACCCTTCTTGGATGGAGTACATAGAGGTGTTGTATGTGACTGTGCTTCCACAGAGCATGATCCATAAAATATTTAAATTTGGTGACATACAGCTACTTTTGAATTTACGTTATTGAAAGTCCTTCTTAATTACGGCTCGTCCATTAACCGCTGCTTGTAAGAGGGTTGATGTTTTTTGTTCTCGTTTGGACGACACCGAGAGCATCGTCATGGTAACCGCTGCTTCTCCACGGGCTCAATCAAATGTTGAGAGTAATGTCAGAGTCGTTTACCTGCCGAGTCTTTTAACATTTAGAATATAAAGGTATAAGCAATAAGACATTTACTGAATGACTAAGACTAGGTGCACCCATGCTAATTTGCAGTGGGAATAAAACGCAACTCCTTATATGGACATCCTGGGGGTGTGCCGTTATAGGTCAAATATTCAGGCTTTAAATTGAGGGTTTTTATGATTAATTATATATAGACATGTAGTATATATATGTATACATATACATATACACATATATACATGTATACACATAGATAAAAGCCTGAATATGTGACCTATAACTGTACACCCCCAGGATGTCCATATAAGGAGTTGTAGTGATGTAAAGTAGCAGTAATTAAATAGACGTGTTTTTTCACAAATTCAATCCGATTTTAAACATTTTTGAGTACTTTTTTCATCAGATTGCTTACGTTGTGCTGCAACAAAAAACGGATGTAATTCACTCTATTGCACATACTTATAGCCTCTGTCTATACTGTACTTTTAAACAAGGTAAAGAGAAAAAAGCAGCCGAAATTCTCCGTGTTCTAAGGGTTAAACATGATCTGACTGTCAAAATAATAGAGTGTCAGTGGGACAATGTGTGTTTTTAATAATTCTTGGTGACAGTGTGATATCTCCGGTGACATTTCTTATTATAGAAATATATATATACCTTGTTTAATTTTGCAAATTTGCACTTTCCTCAGGTTTCCCGCAGGTGTCCTTGTGGCCTTCGGCTGTGAGCGTCGCTCTCCCTGTTCCTGGCACATAATGAATGGTTTTTAGACATTTATTGGCACAAAAAAACACACAATATTTTCCACTTTTTACAATCAAACATAATATTATTGTCTGTGGTGTTTCAGAATAAAAGGATGGAAAAGTCTTGGGCGTACAAGATTTGGAATATTTTAATACACACTGTTCTTGTACAACTAGTTATTACTAGTTACAGCATAACAAACACATGTCACAGTAGTAGAGCCGAGTTAGAAATTCATGCTGCACTGGTTTTAAAAAAAAAAAAAAAAAAAAAAAAGAGTTCATGCAAACTTTTTGTCCCTTTTATCTCATACAATTTTGATAAAAACAGTCCTGAAAGTTAAATAAACTGAAATAATAAATGACAAATTAACATCATTTAGAGAAACTGAATCCCTCCCTGTGTGCGTGAAAAGCTAATTTCTCTGAATTACTACAAAAAAACTTTGAATAAACGTCGGACAACGTGATGTTTCATCTTTTAATATGAAAAAAAACATTGTATTTACATAAATTACAAGAAACCACTCACTATGACACCGATCTACACGTCCCTTATATTATATTATAGTGGTCTACGTCTGTATAACGTTCACTACGCTTAGTCACGTACTTTTTAAAAAAAATTTTAAACAGAAAGGGCTAATTTCTTTAAATTGTATCTATTTTTTTCTTGGTTATATGTTGACAGCACTAAGGATGAGATAAGAACAGCGTTAACACGATCGCTTCAAAACACGACACGACCCATTTGACGACAACGGCGACGACACTTTTGTTTTTCCCGGACAAGGCACGGTGCATTTAATCATCACATCTATACGACTGTAATCTGAAGAAAAAAAAAAAAAAAAAAAAAAGCATATTAAATCTATAGAAAAGAGGCTTTACATTTGATACATACTTGTACTGCTCGCTGTGGGAACATCCTTTAGCTTTCACAGTTAAAAGTTACCTTGGCCACTGACGGTCAGACGAGCCCCCGCACACACACACACACCTACACACACACACACACACACACGCACACACACACACACACACACGCACACACACACGCACACACGCACACACACACATTCTTGTACTTGCTGCATACTGAGGACCAGCATTTCCACTTTATAAATCAACACAATTACAAATATCTACTTCATGAATGACTATCTATCAAGAACTACTGGGTGCAGTACCATAAAATGTCTGCAGGAGGAGCCCCAGAGCAATATGTGTGTGAAACACTTGGACTGGAAAACGGGTTTTTGTACCAAATTGAGAACCTGTGTTAAAAAAAAGAATTAAAAAAAAGAGCATAGCATGTTATAGCAACCTAAGGAAGTGATTTCAATGAAAACAAAGTGAGGACCGGCCAAAATGTCCTCACTCCGTAAAAATGACCTCGCTTTGTTGGTTAAAAAACCCTCACTGGTCCTCAGTATGCCGCAAGTACAAGAACACACACACACACACACACACACACACACACACACACACACACACACACACACACACACACACACACACACACACACACACACACACACACACACACACACACACACACACACACACACACACACACACACACACACAGGGGCTTCTGCTGTTCACAGTCCTGTTTGATGAAGCGCTGACTGGTGCTGGGTAAGGGTCTCCTTTGTGCTTATAGAGGAACTTTTCTTTTTCTTTTTATTATTATTATTTAATTTTTTTTTATTATTTCACAAAGACGATGTCGTCGAGTCCACCACCTCACGGCCGTTGCAAACTGCTGGCACGTAGTTGGAGGCCGATCCTGGGAGAATAAAAAACATGGAACGTGAGCCAGGGAAGATTTTTCTATTTGTTTTTCTCTTTCTCTTCACTGTGTGGAAACAGAACTGTGAAGAAGAGATAAAGGCTGAGAGCAAACCACTGCTCCATCAGGGGCTCAGAGTCTTACTAAGTACTTTTGGTAACACTTTAGATTAGAAAACACATATTCACCATTAACTCTGTGCTTACTAACATGCAGATAAGTCGCGTACTAGCCCTTTATTCGTAAAATATTAAGCACGTATTAACACCTTATGTAGGAATAATCCATCTAATCTAATAATCGAGGTAGAACAGCGTTACGTAGAATAAGGTGTTAATCTGTGCTTAATAATTACTGATAAAGGGCTAGTATGCGACTTATATATGTTAGTTAGCGGATACTTAAAGGCGCCACATGTAAGAATGTGGCCAAAAACGGTTACTACACTCAAATTCACTGAAATACCGAGGTCTTTTAGGTTTCGTTGTTCTCCGCCAGACGTAACTGGCAACCCGTGGTTGCTCGGCAGCTGAGACTCTACTGACTGCAATGATTGGTAGACGGCGGTAGGTGGCGCCACATGCTAAAACATGATTTCAAAACATATACATGATATGCAAATATTTTGGCTGTACTGAACATTATTCCAGAGTCTCTGTGACATATTAGGAGGATTTTATGGCCAGTTGCTTTAGATTTATTACATAATGCACCCTTAAAGGTGAATATGTGTTCCCTAATCCGAAGTGTTACCGTACTTTTACTTCCCTGAGTCCCTGCTCCAGAATACTGACTCTACTAATACATTATTTAACCCTCAGTGCTCACACGGCACGGATATGTGACGGCACGGAGGTGGGAATAATACACAACTCCTTATATGGACATCCTGGTCGTGTGTGTGTGTTTGTGGGTCACATATTCAGGCTTTAAAAACTTCTTACGTGTTGTTGAGTCAAAGTTATGATTCATTTCAGTAGTGATATAAAGTTGCTGAGTCTTTCAAAGAAACACTATGTTAACATTTAAAATATAAAGATACAAGCAACAAGACATTTACTGAATGACTAGGACTTAGTGGGAATAACACACAACTCCTTATATGGACATCCTGTGGGTGTGTGTTTATATGTCACATATTCAGGCTTTAATTTATCGCAATTTTTAGTTGTGATATAAAGTAGCAATAATTGATCAGAAGTCACAAAGTACACGTGTTTTTATTTTATTTTTGTTCATAAAAACGAGCCAAATGAACTTTGAACTGTGACATATTTCCAAATTTCACAAAATTCTATCCGATTTTAAACATTTTGAGTACTTTTTGCTCAGGTGTGTTTACATAGAAAGCTGAAAAAAGACACTCGTATTTTGCACATTCTTATAATTTCTGTAAAAACTGTATGTTTAAACATAAAAAAAAGCACCCGAAATGACGATAAATGAGAGTTAAAAGCACTTATTTTGCTGATTTACTTACAAAAAAACTAAATAACTATATGAGACAGTATGACGAAGAACAACAAAGTGTCCGACTCTCCCGTCTCTAAAAGAAATAATGGTACGACGAGAAACGTGTTTGTGTTTATTCGTGACAATTGTACCATGAATGACTTGTCAGTTCATTAGTGAGCTGTAGATAAAACGCTCGCTCTTATCTATCATGAAAGCAAACATAATAAGTGGCTTTTTAATTGCTCAGGCCGGACTGATGCAAAACCAGAGACACAAAAACCTGTGAAAGTTCCCACTGTCAAAGCCACGGCTGCTCTAAACGAACAGCACTGGTAATTATCAAAAACATTATTTTTGAATGTGTCTGTAATGGTTAATGCTGAAATGTTAATGCTAAAGTATAATTATTATTGTTATCATTCATTTTCTTTTCCCAAATTATCATTATCATTATTATTTCTTGATGAAGACGTCAAATTATAGTTATTTACTTATTATTTTAGTGGCTGAACGTTATGCTCGATAAATGTTGGACTTCTCAGAGAAGAAGCCCAGTGATGCGGCTCAAATGTAAGGTGAGTTCAGCAGGATTCTTGGTTTTTAAGTAGTTTTTGGAAAGATTTCTAAAACATTTGTCTTTTCTGTTTTGTACGACAGATGGTCGAGATTAGATTAGATTAAATAGTCCTTTATTTGTCCCGCATCGTTACAGCAGCCAGACAGTAAAGATAAGGATAATAAATAGTGAACAAACCTTACCGAAAAAAGTACCATATAAAAAGAGAGTATATATATAAAAAGAGAGTGTATATATATATATATATGTGTTAAGCACTGTATAATATTAATAATAATAATTATATATATATAATTAAATGTGAAACAACAACATATGGCAACACTGTGCACGTTACAAAACGCAAAATATTGCAACTCAGTTGCTGATGGCACAGATACAACAAATGTCCTTTTATGGAAACTTCAAGTACTGTTACGTATACATTTACAGCTGGAATTGTGAACAAAAATCACAAATTAAATTAAATTTCTAGTTTATAACATTGATTACAGAGTTAGTTTATGCTGTATTTATTGCTTTAGGTATATAAATATCCCTTATGGCACCTATGATCATTTGCTGTGGGAATAATACACAACTCCTTATATGGACATCCTGGGGGTGTGTGTTTATAGGTCACATATTCAGGCTTTAAAAAATGTGTGTTTTGCAGTGATATAAAGCAGCAATAATTGTGCAGAAGTCACAAAATAGACATCTTTTTTTCTTTTCTATTTGTTCATAATAACACGCTAAGCTAACTTTGAGCTCACTTCAATCCGACTTTAAACATTTTGAGTACTTTTTGCTCAGGTGTGTTTATATAATTGGTGAAAAAAAAAGGATATAAGACACTCTATATTGCACATTGTTATAGTCTCTGTATAAACTGTTATGTTTAAACATAGTCATGGGAGAAAAAGCAGTGTAAATGCTCTCCTGGCAGAGTGTTTTACTGTGGGTGTTTGCTGCTGCTACCTTTAGAGTAGCTGGAGCTGGGGGCGGAGGCAGACGTGGACACGGTGGCGCTGAAGCGGTTCGTCGTCACCCTGAGCGTGGTCACGTTTTTCTGCGGCTGGAACAGGATGATGTGGATCTTGGGGGCAAAGAGGCAGCCGAGCACCACCGAGCCGCTCAGGCTGACGGAGATGCACATGGTGGTGGTCTGCACCTGTGAGGAAGAGGAGGAAGAGTAGTGATGATGATGATGAATATGTGACATTTTCCATTTTTGTTAATTTTGCTCAAGCACCATGGTCCCTCTCCCTGACCCACACAAACACACAGAGTTTTTACTAAACTGAACCAGAAGTCCATCAACAAAAAGTCAACAGTGACAGTGACTATTTTGATATAATAAAGTTTTAGGAAATTGTGAAAGGTCTTTTTTTTTTACATTTATTTACTCATTTAAGTGTACAAATAACATGAATAATTAATAACACAGTTGGTCTCTCGAGGCATATTCTAATTGCGAGGTTTCTTGTTTTTATATGAATACAATTTACACACATTTCTGGCCAATGTTGTTTTTTTTTCCATATATCTTTCTGTAAGTTTTTCCTGAAATATGAAGACATTATAATAATAATAATAATAATAATAATAATAATAATAATAATAAAAATAAAAAAATAACTTTTTCTGTTCTGAAGTCTGAAGCGAAGTAAAATCCGTATCTGACTTTTACACTTTTTAATCTCTCATCTCTTGTATGTATGTATATATGTATATATGTGTACACATATATATGTACATATATATATATATATATAGACAGACATACATACTGTATATATGCATGTATATACACACATATATACACATACATATATATGCATATATACACACATATATACACATACATATATATGCATATGCATATATACACACATATATATGCATATATACACACATATATACACATACATATATATGCATATGCATATATACACACATATATATGCATATATACACACATACATACACATACATATATATACACATATGTACACATACATATGTGTATATATATATACATACATGCATATATATGTTGAAAAGGATGCAATGAGAGCAATGAGCCTGAAAGAAATCAGGACTGTAAAACTACATATTATTTATATTTAATAATACTTAATACTTATTATTATTATTAGTATTCATAATAATAATATGTAAATAATATGGGTTTTCCCTCTAAAATATTGTAAATAGTGCGATTGCACAAAAAAAAAAAGCCCTTTTCACATTTGCATGCATTTATCCGTCTGACATTTTCCACATTTCCCTTTTCCAATTGTGCGCGTTAGCAAGTCTAATCGTGTGCTAGATGCATATGAAAATGAAGAATGTGAGATACAGGACACACAGCTGGTCGTCCTGGAGAGTCAGAGGCCGTGTTAGTCATATTTCAGCTGCTTAATGTGAGCTGACTGCTGGGGTCATCTCCCTCTTCCCACCCCACTGGTTACCCCTGCAGTCCAGGAACTTCTATTTGAAGAACCACAGCATGAAGTGAAATCTCCGCCTAAACACACTGCAGCGCTGCAGAACTGACAGAATTTCCTCCTGTATTTTTTACCTGCAGTCGTATTTTTTTTTTTCTCAGACTGAAAATGTCTTTCTCGCAGCTGTTTTCATTTAGACAGATACAAATAGTAATTATGAAGCACTGTGAGGACACGCTGTGGCACAGTGTGGAGCCCTCTGGGCTCTTAATTTGATAGTGACAGCAAAGAGAACCACTGGTTAAATGATATTTGTATTTAATTTTGACAAATGGGAGGTTTTACTTCACATATCCATTGTCTTTTATGCCTCAGTTTTCTTTTTTTTTTAAATTTACTGCAGTTTAGCTTTCAAAAATCTCTTTAACACAGTGGGGATGAGTGTGTGCTGAGCCAGTGATTAGTTTTCACAACGAGGAAACTGATTGTTTCCATAGATGATAATAGATAGATGATAAAATATGAATTAGGATTTAAAATGTACTACAATCAAAGATTCATATGGAGGAGTTTTAGAGCCATGTGAAAATAAAAAAACAGCATGAATTCTGAGATCAAAGTCATAATTCTGAGATCAAAGTCATAATTCTGAAATTAAAGTTGTAATTCTGAGATTAAAGTTTGAATTCTGATGAAAAGTCAGTCTTTTCAAAATAATGAGAAAATAGTGAGAATTCTGAGATTGCCGTTGTAATTCTGAGATTAAAATCGAATTCTGAGATTAAAGTGAGAAGTTGGAATTGTGACTTTAATCTCAGAATTCTGAGGAAAAGTGTTTTCTAAATTCTGAGATATAAATTGGAATTCTGACTTTAATCTCAATATTCTGAGGAAAATCTCTTTTTGGAATTCTGAGATTAAAGTCATAATTCTCAGATTAAAGTCGGAATTCTAAGATTCATATTGAAATTCTGAGATTAAAGTCGTAATTCTGATTTAATCTGATAACTGAAGAAAAAATTCAGAATTATGACTTTGCTTTTCTAATTTATGAGATTAAAGTCGGAATTCTGGGTTTAAAGTCAGAAGTAGAATCCTGAAGAAGTGAGATTTCATTTTTTATTTTACATGTGGCCCTACTTTGTGAACTATATCCATTTTTAAATCTTCATGATGATTAATTGGGCAACAGAGTCTAGAATTTCAGTAAAATCTTTGCCTAACACTGAAACCACAGCTATTCTCTGTATTGAGTTGCAGTCAAAGCGCCTTACGTCTCCGTCTCAGAGTCTCGTTCTTTCAGCCCCAAAAACCTCACGTTCTAATATGTTCCTGGTCCTAGTCTAATAAATCCCACCCCAGAAAAGCAGGGAGGTGAGGGTTTTCAGTTCACGATTGGACGCCATGAAGGCTGATCACTACTGACATGAAAAGCCTGAGGTAGCTCGTAACGATACAAAGGTTGTGTGACGTCCCCCTCGTCTGTTTGCACAACAAAGGCCTTGCTGCACAGCCTGGACCATCACTGTGGCAGCAGCCTTGAGTTCTCCCGTAAGCAGAAGCACTCTTAACTTTCATGGCCTGTCAGCTTTATGCTTGATGTTCTGACTTATTCATCTTACTTTGCACTACATGGAGAAAGACATTGGTTGTGTGTCTATGTAGCTGCACGTTCTGTACTTGAACACAAAGGAAATGTATATTCTAATTATAGTCGTGCACATTTACAACAACCGAGCAGAAGAAATGTCACATTTTCCTCTGACGCCGAGAGAAGAGCTGCTTTTTTTTGGTTTTTTTAAATAAATTGTCATGATAGTTACGGAACAGTATTAGAGCCACATCTAAATTCGATAAAATACATCCTGCATTAATTAACCAACCTTAATCAAAAATCGGAATACTGATTTTTTTTCTGAATTCTGATTTTTTTCTGATTTTAATCTCAGAATTTGACGTTAATCTCAGAATTCTGACTTTTTCTAAATCCTAAGGAAGAGTATTAGGGCCACATGTAAATTAAATAAAATACATGCTGCATTAATTAACTAAATTAACTATTAATTAAAAAACAGAATTATGATTTTTTTTTTCTGAATTATGATTTTAATCTCAGAATTTGGATTTTTTTGATTTTTCTTTATGAAATCTTAAGGAAGGGTATTAGAGCTACATGTAAAAAATAAAACACATAGTCATGATTCTGATTTCATTTTAATCTCAGAATTCTGACTTTCTAAATCCTGAGGAAGCATATTAGGGCCACATGTAAAAAAAAAAAAATCAGCAATAGTCATAATTCTGAGATTATTGTCATAATTCTGAGATTAAAGAAAACGTCATAATTCTGAGGAAAAAGTCGTAATTATGACTTTAATCTCATAATTATGACATATTTCTAAGAATAAAGTCAGAATTCTTAATTCTGATCTCAGAATTCTGGCCCGAATTCTCCTCCGTAGATAGCAAATCAGGTGATTGTTTAAGGTTTTTTTACACATTTGGATGAAGAAAAATAAACCTTTGGTTTACGCCTCGTTAGTCCTTCCATTTGTAAAGTGAGGCCTCGTCTTTCTCCTGAGTCTTTGTTCTCATCTTTAAAGATCTTTCGCGCCACATGAAAAGAAAGACGTTTTTCTTTCATCACTCTGGATGACGGTGATCAAATGGAATGTGGAAGTGACACCCACGTCTTCCTTAACACACAAGGGATAGAGCCATTTATAAACCTTTTTTTCATTCCACAACACTGAGCCTGTGCAGTTTCGAAAATACTCCACCAGCTTCCTGAAAAACAAACAGTTTCATGCATAGTTACCCTGTAGTCACTGGCCGTGACGTAGAAGATGGGCTGAAAGGCCAGCCAGATGATGCAGGTGGTGTACATGGTGAACCCGATGAACTTGGCCTCGTTGAAGTTCTCGGGGCACTTGCGCGTCTTGAAGGCGTAGACCGTGCAGAGGATGATGAGGACGCAGTTGTAGGTGAGCGACATGAGCATGCTGGAGTCCCTGCTGTTGCACTTGAGCGTGACCACGTTCCTCCGCTCCGGGCCCACCTCCTTGCGGACGCCGGGCACCTCCACCAGCAGCCAGATGACGGCGACGAGCAGCTGGCAGGAGATGAGGGCGCCGCAGATCGCCACCTGCGACGCCGGGCTGATGAGACGCGGCCGCTGAGCGCCGTCCTTCACGCCGCTGAAGATGCGAGCGATGCGGTTGGTCTTGGTGAGCAGAGCCGAGTAGCACACGGCGAACGAGGTGCCCAGGCCCAGGCGGCGCAGCGTGCACACGGCGGTGGAGGGCTTGGCGATGTAGATGAAAGTCATGCTGTAGCACATGAGCACGCCCAGCAGCAGGATGTAGGAGAGCTCTCGCCCGCTCGCCTTCACCACCGGCGTCTCGTTGTTCTTGAAGAACAGGCCCACGACCGACAGCGTGCACAGTATACCGAGGCAGGAGATGGTGACGGGCCCGATGGCCCAGGCGTCCTCCCACCGGATGTACTCTTCGGGCAGGTGGTAGCAGCCGGTCAGGTTGCCCAAAGGCCACTGGCCGAAGCTGCAGTCGGCGCAGGTGAACTCGTCGTGCAGGTACTGGTACGGCTGACAGGGGATGCAGATCCAGCAGCACACGTCTCCCGGCTGCATGCTCTTGATCTCGTTCTTCCGGCACGGGTCGCTGCACTGGGACGTGGGCGGCGCGAGGCCACGCCACGGCACCAGGGTGGTGTTCAGGGTCAGGTTCTGCTCCCAGTAGCCCACCTTCCTGTAGGTGAACTTGCCGTCCTCTTTGTGGTAGTGGAAGATGTTGTAGCGGCTGATGCTGTCGCCGACTGAGTTGAAGCGCACCATGTTCTCCGTGTCTGCAGGTCTGAACGGAGCTGACGGGGGGAGAGGGAAACACAGCCAGTAAAGCACTGTATTAGTCTATAAGTCATATTGTTGTCCGAAACAGTTATTCAGGGTATATAAACTGCAACAGAAACACTCATGCACTGTATTCTCCAGCTTCAAGAGACAGAGGTTCCCCTCCCACTGATTTCACTTTGCTTATTCATGGAATATATTTAGCTTATTGAATAATCACAAAGCTTTTTTTTTCTTTCAACGTAGAATGCATTTGAAGTCTTAATCCACTGCTCTGTGTGTTTGTAACCTACATTTCCAACATTAGTTTTGCTTTAACCCGTTAACACCTAAGCCTCTGGACTTTTTTTTCTGCTTATTTTAATGATAAAAGGGCCAGAAAATATCATGTGACTAAGTGTTTTTGCCCATTTTCCCAGAATCTGGCAATTATTTACAATTAACTGCATGTTAAAGGTGCCATATGTAAGAATGTGGCCAAAAACAGTTACTACATTCAAATTCAAAATACAGAGGTCGTTTTCTGACGTAACTGGCAACCCGTGGTTGCTCGGCAGATGAGACTCTACTGCAGGGGTCACCAACGTGGTGCCCGCGGGCACCTGGTAGCCCGCAGGCAGCCAATACGGTGCCCGCGGGCTCACTTCACTTCACCTCACTTGCATGTATCCGTATGATCGCTCAGTAAAATATCTTTGATATTGTTTATAAAAACTGGTAATCGTTAGGAGTAAGCACTGGAATTAATGTGTATGCAGTTGAATGCATAATATTAGTCATTTAAATGGTAAACAAACAAAAAAATATTATATGGTAGCCCTCCATATTATTTTTTACCCTTAAGGTAGCTCTCTGTCTCAAAAAGGTTGGTGACCCCTGCTCTACTGGCTGCAAAGATTGGTAGACGGCGGTAGGTGGCGCCACATGACGCCAAAACATGATTTCAAAACATAAACATGATTTGCAGTCTGCAAAATATTTTTTTAATGCAAATGTTGTTGTTGGTGAGTTCAGTTTGTTATATGAACATTATTCCTGAGTCTCTGTGACATATTAGGAGGATTTTATGACCAGTTGCTTTAGATTTATTACATAATGCACCTTTAAAATAGTGTATTAACAATTTAAAATGAAGAAAAACACAGTGGTTGTACATAAAATAACATTTGTTTGAGTCTTTGTCTCAATGTCCAAAAAACTATGGAAACTATGTACAGGCGTTTCTCCAGCTCTCTCCTCTCTGGTGACAAAGACACTGATTCGCTGATTCCTGCAATAGAGAGTGCAATGAACCACACGTTGACTTTGACGTGGAACTTCTCAGCTTTCAGAAACCGCTGGAATTTTTCCGATACCACAAACCACTGCATATTTACGGTCATGCAAAGTGTGAAAATGTGTCGTCTGCGATACGTTCTGTGTTAAAGGGTTATAACGTTTTTCAAGGGATTTAATACAAATCGCATCAATTTACATGAAAGAAAAAAAAACAGTACATATCACAAATACATTTGTTCCTACCTTCAAATCTGGTCTTCAGGATGAACTCCTTGTAGAACCTTTTGCCGTTACCTGGCTTCATGGCTTCACACACCTTGGACGTGTTGGTGCACACCGCTTGCCTCATGTTGTGCAGTGAATAGGCCATGGCGTAGACGGCGTTCACCACAAACATGATTTTGGACTCCTGCTCAAAGGTCCCGTCCCGGAGGCTGCGCTCACTGCAGCCGTGCTCCTGGAGGCTGCAGCCAAACTTGTGCTCCCAGAACTCCTTGAACCACGGGTTCCTCGTGTTGGTGTACGGGTTGAGCTTGGTGAAGTAGTCTTCGAACTCCCTGATGGTGTAGGAGGCCAGCTCGATCGTGAAGGCGCCGTCCGCCGCGCTCTCGCTGCCCCTCACCACGCTCTCCTGCGCTCCCCACCCGTCGCTGGCCACCCAGGTGAAGGTGACATTCATGCGAGCGGCGGCCACCAGCAGCTCGCGAGCGTCCTCGCTCCGGGTGAACAGGATCACGACCTTGGCGTTGGACTTCTGCTGCAGCGCGCGGATCACGTTCTCGTAGCCCTGGCGGTTCATGGAGCGGCTCACCTTGGCCGAGGTGGCGATGCAGATTTGGCGAGTGCGCGCCTCCTGCTGAAAGGCGTCGATCCCGGTCTCCCCGTAGTCGCCCTCCGAAGCCACGGTGGAGACGTACGTCCAGTTGAAGTAGCGCAGGATCTCGGCCATGGCCTTGGCCTGGTAGAAGTCGGGCGGCACAGTGCGGGCAAAGTAGTCGTAGCGGGTTTTGTCGCTGAGCTTCGCGCTGGTGGACGCGTAACTGATCTGTGGGATCTGGAACAGTCGCAGAAGGTTGGCAACCTGGAGAAGAAGGAAATTTAGGTTAATTATTTCCATTCATTTTAATCTCACATCATCTCAGCATAAACAATTTTAACACCAGGATTCCTTTACCATTCGTGCTCATTCAATTCAATTCCCTTTTTATTTGTATCGTGCTAAATCATAACATACATTATCTCAAGGTACTGTCCATAGACAACATCATGCAGAGCAGAGAAACCCAACAATGAGCAAGCGCTAGGCATCAGTGGAGAGAAAAGAACTCCCTTTTGACAGGAAGAAGAAATCTCTGACAGAACCAGACTCAAAGATGTGCAGCCATCTGCCTAGACAGGTTGGGGTGAAAGGAAAAATGGTGGACAGAAAGAACAAGAGGAAGTAGGCTTATGCGGCACAGATCTGTGCTGAAGGTGCACCCATGGTAATTTGACATGGAAATAACACATAACTCCATATATGGACATCCTGGGGGTGTGTGTTTATAGGTCACATATTCAGGCTTTTAAAACATGTTGTTATTTTTCCGTCTTCTTATGTGTTGTTGAGTCAAAGTTATGATTAATTTTATATCGCATTTTTAGTCGTCATATAAAGTAGCAATAATTGTGCAGAAGTCACAAAATAGACCATTTTTCTTTTCTTTTTGTTCATAAAAACAAGCCAAGTGAACCAAATTTCACAAATTCAATCCGACTTTAAACATTTTGAGTACTTTTTTCTGCTCAGGTGTGTTTATATAGTTGGTGAAAATGATGTGTTTTTTTCATCACAATGCCTAGGATGTGTTAAAAAAAAGGATATAAGACACATTCTTAAAACTCTGTATATAATGTATGTTTAAACATGCTGTTAATTGAAGTTGTGGAATAAATGAGGTGAAATATGCATCTCAACTGCACATTTGGTGTATCATTACACATAGTGTTTTTACCCACTATGAATAAATGTCAATTATAGCTGCTTGGACTGTTATGCATCTGAAAAATTGCACAAAAATTTCTCAACATTGCATCATTCCTGTTGTTTCCCTAGAGGCCAAAGTCCAGCTTTGAGTCCGGTAAGGTCGAAGAAATCTGCTTTAATTGGGATCAATCTGTCTCAACTAAATGCAACAAGGCTGCGTTTCACATTCGTCTCAAGTCTTTTTTTTGTCTGTGTGTAACTTGAAGATAACAGTGGAGTGTGTTCAAGCACACAGATGCTGTCTGATTTGCGGAAACAGCAACAAATTCAACAAATGTTCCTCCATCTCTATCGCTTCACAGATAACGTCAGATAACAACAGCAACAACGGAGATGAGAATTTGATCAATCCATTTTCCTCAGGTTAAGGCCACTCTGCCACGACGTTTAGGTTCTCATGACAGATTGTGCCAGACGATGCGATGATGCTCCATTTATTGATTCCCTCACAGAGGTGACAGTCAGAGCCGAGTTCAATCAGGGTGGGAAAAAAATTAGTTCTGACTGAAAACTGTCCATGTCGGACACGAGCCTGCTGAAATGGTTCTCTTCTGGAGTTATTATATTCAATCCTACCAATTATTTTCCCCCCCGCACAGCGACGTGTGACAGAGAGCCGGTGAAAACTTGTCATTTCGCAGGATCCCTTATGAGATGCAGAGGTAATTAGTAAAAAACCCATGAGCTTCAATGTGACTACCTCCTCCCTGAGGCATCTTTGTACGCCTGGAGGCTTCCCAAACAATGCCATCCCCATGGATGTAATTGGATGCCTCCATTCTCTCACTGAGTCCTGGTAAAAGTATAATTCTCTCTAATATATATATATATATATACTGTATATGGTGGATGTGGTTTGTGTTGATAAAATGTTACTCAGCAGTCTTTTTTTTTTTTTTTTTTTAAGCCTTTAAGGGATAGAAATGTTGGTCATGGGGGTCAACACTTCAATCCAGACTTGGATATTAAAGGGGCAATATGTAAGAAACAGAAATAAATAAAACATGTGAAATTGAAAAAAATGGCTTCACTGATAACAGAGACTTAAATCACAATTAAAATTTTCTTTTGCATATTTAATCTTTCGAGAATAAAGTCATAGCATTAGGAGAATAAAGTCTCAACATTAGGAGAATAAAGTCGGAATATTACAATAAAAAAGTTGTAATATTATGAGAGAAAAATACCAAAATAATAAAGTTGTAAGATTACAATAATAGAGTTGTAACATTACGAGGATTAATCCATTTGTCAAAGTGCATCAGGGAAAATGGATAATTTCCTGAATTTCAAAAATTCAGGAAAATGATTCCTTAAGAGCTTTGCAAATATTTTCAACAGATCCTTGTTCAGGGCGATGCCGACTATTATGATGGTAAATTTCAAGTCATTCCGAGATACTATTTGTTTTTGTGAAGAAAGTCAGCTCACTGTCAAAGTGCATCAGGGAAAATTGATCATTTCCTGAATTTCAAAAATTCATGAAAATTATTCCTTAATAGTTTTGCAAATATTTTCAACAGATCCTTGTTCAGAGCGATGCCGACTATTATGATGGTAAATTTCAAGTCATTCTGAGATACTTTTTGTTTTTGAGAAGAAAGTCAGCTCACTGTCAAAGTGCATCAGGGTAAATGGATCATTCTCTGAATTTCAAAAATTCAGGAAAATTATTCCTTAAGAGCTTTGCAAATATTTTTTTTTCAATTACCCGCAAATAGTTTTGCGGGTAATTGCACTTTGAGGTTTGCAAATACTTTCAAGGTTCTTCTAAGTGTTTTTTTTAACAATGAGAAATGTTATTTGGTGGATAGTTTCAAACGTGTCTTATAACACACACACACACACACACACACACACACACCTCAGTCATAAATATATTAAAAAAAACATTTACATTTTTTTTATGCATAATTAATTAGGTATAGCTCTTGTTCGGGAGTAATATACTACTATTATGAGAAGAAAAAAGTTGTAATTACAGAATTACAAAAATAAAGTTGAAACATTTCAAGAATAAAGTCGTAAAATTACGAGAATAAAGTTGAAATATTCCAAGAATCAAGTCAAAATATTCTGAAAATAAACTCAAAATATTACAAGAATAAAGTCATTATTATCATTATTAGTACAATGACCTGTCATATTCACAGAAGATGATGGGACAGTTGTGTGTGTGTATGTGCGTGAACACAGTGTAACACCAGGCTTGAGCTCAGGTCCTTTTGTAACTCAGACATTTTGCCATTAGAACTGGGCCTGCGGTAAAAAAAATTTAAATGCTAAACGTTGCCGTTTAGCAATTAAAATTTTGGTCGCCGTACATATTTTACAAGCCATTAACAGCTTCGGCTATTTCCCACGGCCTCGCAGCTTCATCTCGTCTTAAAACACACATCAGCAACACCAGGGTCTAAAGGTCTGGGACCATTATATAACAAAGAAAATGTCAACAATCACAAACAGAAATGCATCAGAAATGACTGATTCCTCATCTGCGGACGCCTAAACTCCATACGCTGAAACGCCCAGAGGATTAAAAGCAGGCTACACTGGAAGCTCTTGAGGGGATATATGAAGTAAATATGATGTATTTGGACAGGCGCACTGTGCCCAGCAGGACTCCTCGCCCATGTTTCTCATAGAATATAGGCCAGAGGTCTTATCAAATTACCCACCGAGAGATGTGATTTGTGTTTCTAACGTACAGGGAAGCCCAATAAGAGCCACTGATTCATTTATGCTGCCTGGGATATACTGCATGTACATATATATATATGCAGGTTTGTATTCAGCGAGCTAAAACTACTTCACTCTGTAACACTTGAATGTTAATAAGGTGGTTTCCTGTTGCGGGTAGTTGGTTTTCATCAGTACACTCTGGGAGAAGCTTGACAGCAACAGCTTCCAGGACAGCGGCGGTGGAGTGAGTGACAGCAGCTGTCTGTTTACCCTGCATGATGGCATTTCTCTGCTCTCGCTCTCTGCATCGACAGGTCAGATTTAAAAAAGAAACACACACACAGTCCTGGTTGAGGAGAGTCTTTATAGTTCTCCACTCAAAAACCTCAAACTTGCATTTGATTTCTAATCTAGTTTAGTCAACGTTAACCCTTTACGACACCGTTTGCGCAAGTGCACTTTGCGTTGGCGCAATTACGTGACGGTTTGTGCTATCGGGAAAAATTCCAGCAGTTTTTGAAAGCTGTGGAGTCGCACGTCAAAGTCAACGTGTGGTGATAATCATTTTGCCCTTTTGTCAAAGAACCAGCAAAAGTGTTTTCAGCTGTGCTAACATCATTGCACAAGGGTTTTCTAATCATCCAATAGCCTTCGAACGCCATTAGTAAACACAATGTACCATTAGAACACTGGAAATGGGCCTCTATACACCTATGTACATATTCCATTAAAAACCAGACGTTTGCAGCTAGAATAGTCGTTTACCACATTAACAATGTATAGAGTGTATTTATGATTCATTTAATGTTATAGTCATTGAAAAAAAAGTGTTTTTCCTTCAAAAATAAGGACATTTCTAAGTGAGCCCAAACTTTTGAACGGTATTGTACGTTATATTGAACTAGTCAGAAGCCGCTGCGCGTCTTTCTGGACCTTTAGTGAATGATGAGTGAGTCGCTGCTCTGTACATGACATCTGTTGTACGTCTCAGCTATACAGCGACCTCAGGGACACGCAAATGGACTTTCCTTGTTTAAAAAAAGAAAATGGTCATGACAGACACATGAGTAAGAGACTGCCCACGGTCCAGCTGTCCACACGTCTTTCCTCGGCGCTTCCGCTCTTCTAAAGAAATCCCATTATACTGTCGCATCTCTTTTACATCACATCACAGCGCAGTGTAGACTTCATGGAGTCTTGTCATCTAATGATAGTGTAAGAGTTACCTGCAAACGCCAAACTTCTCTTCTCATCACTGGAAATTATAGACAGGAAATTCACTTTATTCTATTGTTAACCCTTTAATAGCTAAGCCTCAAAATGTCTGCCAGGACTTATTTGTTGTTGCTTATTTTAACCATAAAAGGGGCAGAAAATGTGCTGTAACTTAGTGCTTTTGCCCATTTTTCCACATAACATTCAATATCTGGCAGTTATTGACCATTTACTGCATGTTAAAATAGTGTATTAACTTATTAATTGAACCCTTAGAACACAGAGCATTTTGGCTGCTTTTTCCCATCACTATGTTAAAACGTATACAGAGGGTATAAGAATATGCAATATGTGCAATATAGAGTGTCTTATATCCTTTTTTTCGGCACAACCTAGGCAATCTAATGGAAAAATGTTTTTTTATAATTTCCATCAATGATATAAACACACCTGAGCAAAAAGTGCTCAAAATTTTAAAAATCGGATGCAATTTGTGAAATATGTCACAGTTCAAAGTTCACTTGGCTCGTTTTTATGAACAAAAAAGGAAAAGAAAAGCGTCTATTTTGTGACTTCTGCACAATTATTGCTACTTTATATAACTGCTAAATATGTGCTATAAAATGAATCATAACTTTGACTCAACAACACAGACGCATTCTTTAAAACCTGCATATGTGATCTATATACACACACCCCCAGGATGTCCATATAAGGAGTTGTCTATTACAGATCTGTGCTGCATGAGCACTTAGAAATGTCCTTATTTTTGAAGGAAAAGCACTTTTTCTCAATGAATATAACATGAAATTAATCATAAATACACTCTATACATTGTTAATGTGGTAAACGACAATATAATGGAATATGTACATAGGTGTATAGAGGCCCATTTCCAGTGTTCTAATGGTACATTGTGTTTGCTAATAGCGTTAGAAGACTATTGGATGATTAGAAAACCCTTGAAAACCCTTGTGCAATGATGTTAGCACAGCTGAAAACAGTTTTGCTGGTTCTTTGACGAAAGGACACAATTATTATTTGGTATACAAATCCTTATTTCTAATCTCTAATATTTTCTATTCATTTTACAACTCTTTGATGAATAAAAGTGTGACTTTTAATGGAAAAACACAAACAAATTGTATAGGTGAGCCCAAACATTTGAACGGTAGTGTTCATCTAGTTCACATAGTGATTATTTTCATAGTATAACCATCACAATGTTGTCTAATTTCAAAAAAAATTATCCCTGACAAGGTTGGGTTACAGGTCCAATTTGGGAATAAGCTGTGATTCAATTTGAGCAGTAATTTCCATTAACCCTTAGTGCTCACGCAGGTGCACCCGTGGTAATTTCTCCTTATATGGACATCCTGGGTGTGTGTGTGTTTATAGGTCACATATTCAGGCTTTAAAAAAATGTGTCATTTTTCGTCTTCTTATGTGTTTAATCAAAGTTATGATTTTTAGCCGTGATATAAAGTAGCAAATAATTGTGCAGAAGTCACAAAAATAGACAAGTTTTTCTTTTGTTTTTGTTCATAAAAACAAGACAAGTGAACCTTGAACTGTGACGTATTTCCCCAAAACTGTGGACTAAATTCAAGGAGTAGGTGTAGCTGTCACTCTGAGAACAAACAGTGCAATGATTTGACACAAAAATCATAGTCTCTCTAATAAAATTCACCGTCTTAACACGTGTTTTTTTCCCCCATCTTTCATTAGAAAAAATAGCTGTTCGGGACTCATTTAGATACAAGCTGCTTCAAATTAAAAGTGACACCCAATCAGCTGCAGGACAGATGTTTGCATGTTACAGATGGTTCAGGCGGCTAAATGAGCCCGCGCTGCACGAGCTTCACTGACAGGCAATATAAACAAGAAAAATATCAGAAAGTTTGGGTGAAGAAAAAAAAAAAAAACACAAATGCAAACGTGTTCCAATTTGGAAAAATGACCCAGTTTTGTCGAGGAAGCCTCGAGCGCAGAGAGACATTGTTAGAACATGGTGTTTTTGGTTTTTCCTCAGATTATTGCAGCGACACAGAAAATAAGACGTGCGTTTGATACACGACACGATCAGGGTTTGTCATTCACACGTTCTACTTTTCAATCATATCGACTTTACACATAATCTACTCCACCAGTCGAATACGTGCCTTAAAATAATGCTAAAAATCTTCATTTACCTCTTTATTCTTATAGCACACACCACTCAGTGTTTGAGCATATGAATAATTCAATTCAACGTAGACTATGATGGATGAATTATAACATACTGATATGAACTTTGTCTAACTTTACATAGACAGACAAAGAAGTAGATCTTTTTTTCCCTTTTTTTTCGAAATAGAGCTTGTTTTATCGACGTTTTATCGATGTTCATTATTTTCAGTTACGACTTTATCCTCGTAATACTGAGACTTTATCGTCAGAATATTACGACTTCATTCTCATGATTCTCATTCTCGTAATACTGAGACTTTATTCTTGTAAAACAAATTTATATATAAAATAAATAAAGCAAATTTAATCTCAGAATATTACGACTTTATTCTTGTGATGTTACGACTTTATTGTCATAATGTTACGAGTTTATTCTCATAAGATTACGGCTTTATTCTCGTAATGTTACGACTTTATTCTCGTGATGTTACGACTTTATTCTCATAATATTTTGACATTCTTGTGATGTTACGACTTTATTCTCGTAATTTTACGACTTTATTATCATAATACTGCAACTTTATTCTTGTAATGTTAAGACTTTATTCTCATGATGTTACGACTTTATTCTCATATTACTGCAACATTATTCTTGTAATGTTACGACTTTATCTCGTAATGTTGCGACTTTATTCTCGTAATGTTACAACTTTATTCTCACAATATTCTAATAATATTACGACTTATTCTCATGATGTAAAAAATGTATTCTTGTAATAAGTTTAAATAAATGTAAAATGTAAATAAGTTTTTTTTTTGTTTTCTTTACCGTGAGACACAGAGCATTTTGGCTGCTTTTTTTCCCATGACTATGTTTGAGCCCTAGTGCTCACACGGCACAGATCTGTGCCGCAGGTTCACCCACGGTCATTTGGACGTTGTGAAATAAACTCGACCAGCTCAGTAATGTTGAACATGCATGATTGAGCCTGGAGACAGTTAGTTATTCCATGTCACAGCCACAGGTTCTGAGCGAGGACTGATCATTTATTCCTGTGATAGTGTGTGAAAACAAACACCGTAATACTATTGACAGTGTTGATATTGACTATAGCCAGTGTTGGTTCTCATCATCACTGTGTTTCCTCCTCACTTTGAAAGACATTGTGATGATAATAAAGAGAGTCGAGCTCTGTTCGTCTGAATGTGCTAAAACTTCCAGTTCCAAAATAGCAGTTTCATAGAGAGGAGAAAGGAGGAGGAGGGGAGGAGGGGATGCTGGAGGAGAGGATTCAGCTCTATCATCACATGATGCACAAAACCCCTTTTGAAGTTAACACCAAAGCAGATTTTCATTTTTTTTTTCTTCACCCGATGCACTCTGTGAAGATGGAAACACAATAAAGACAAAGCTCTCTCCCGCTTCCTCTGCACGACACCATGCACACATCCAACGACTTAAACAAATAAATAAATTAAACATCAGTATACAGTGTGTGGAAGGACAGAGATGAACTTTAATAACCTCTAATTAATGAGGAACTTCCCAGCAGCTGCAGCGGTGTGAAGACAGCGTCGGTCTAATGGGTCCAATACAGCATCGAGTGGGTGCTCACGGAGCAGATTATGTACATATATATACAGTATATACAGTATATATACTGTATATATAAATCACCACTTAACTGACTGTGTTCAATTCAGTCTAGATGCAGGTTGCAGAATTAGGATTTTATGAATCATAACTTTTTAGGAAGAGTAGGATCACATGTAAAAATAAAAAAAAATTGAAAGAAATTCAGAATTCTGGGATTTGAGTCAGAATTCGGAGAGAAAAAAATCTGAATTCTGACGTTAAACACAGTCGGAATGTTGACGAGAGGAAAAAACAATTCTGACTTTAATCTGAGAATTATGGAGGGAAAATTCTGAATTCTAACTTTGATCTGGGAATTATGAGAAGAGAGTCGGAACAAGGCAATCAGAGATGGCAGACATCACTCGATTCACGCAACAAGCCTCTGGCGGCCTCTGCTGGTCATGTTGGCAAGTGCAAGTGTGGAAGCACAAACAAACCGGCCACAAAATAAACCGCCCACAGCCGAACAGACTGGT
Organism: Microchirus variegatus; assembly: GCF_963457635.1. Lineage (NCBI taxonomy): Eukaryota > Metazoa > Chordata > Actinopteri > Pleuronectiformes > Soleidae > Microchirus > Microchirus variegatus. The sequence continues at coordinate 2,283,701 of NC_139808.1, read as the reverse complement.
CCAGATAACCGGATATAACCGTGTTATTCTGCAGCTGCAGATCTGTCAGCATCAGTGTGGACACACGTCTTCTCCACAGCAGGTGACGCGACGACTCAGTCCATCGTGTCTTTATAAACTTTTGAGAAGTAGTTTGAAACAACATCATAATCTGTCACAGCAAGAGACAACACTCTGTCTCTCTCTCTGTCTGTGCCGGTGTGTGTGTTTACAGTACATCCGAGGGAAAAACAAAGGCAAATCAAGGACAGGAATATATGGCAGGATGAGAAAAGACGGTAATGACAGCCTCCAAAGTATTGCTTGGCGATTTAGGAAAGCATTTTCTTTTCTTTCTTTTTATACAGGCTGAGAAGAACCTTGGCTCTTTCTCCTGTTGTCTTTCCCACATCTCATCCTTGGCCTCTGTCTCTGACAGCATCAGCCTCCTCTTCTGCACACCCAGGTGCATGGACACATCATTACCAGCCAATAGGGATGAACCCCACAGATGGGGAGGGGGGGGGGTGTCGGGGGGAAGCAGCTCCTATCAAACTCTTCTCAGACCATTGCTGGCACTTGTCCTCCTCAGTTTTACAGCACAAAGTCTTTCTCTGGGATTGAAAGAAGCTGTTTTAAAACCAACCATGTGTCCTCTCTCACGGCTCGATTCATTAAAGAGCCCAGACGCTGACAAAGAGACTTTTGAGGGTGTAGTGACAGTAGAGGTATGTATTCAAATCCTCACACACACACACACACACACACACAGAAAAACACTCAAAAGCACAGAGTTTCCTCTCCAGTCTTCGCTGTAGGCGCATTCACACGGAGACACACATAACGTCCTTTTCATGCTTCTCAAAAAACACGCTGTTCTGTTGTCAAAGTTACAAGAGGAGACACTTGATATCGTCCACTTCTTTGCAAAAAGTGAAGGCACTCTGCGTTTTAACGGGGCCTTCAAACGGCTCCAGTATGGTAAGATATGGTCGTCCTCAATGTCAATGTCTTCATTCAGCTTCCACATAATACAGTAGTAGATGGTGAAAGCATGCACTTCTACAGAATCCCGGCATGAACTCGTCTGCAATTAGACTGAATTCTGGTGGATTTAGCAGAAGCTAACAAGGGAATCGCGTCACGCGGACGAGTAGTGGCTAGCGTTAGCCTCACAGCAAGAAGGGTTAGCTAGTTTGAATCTCGGTTAGGGTTAGGGTTATACGTGAAGCAGTTGTTTTCGGTGTAACTTAATCATTAGAATCAAGTTAATTAAGGCTAGCTTTACACGACAACGCTCCCGGGTGAAACCGACAAAATATTTTATCAGATGTGCCTTTCGTTTAGACGGCGACTGCATTTTTGGGCCCGATCTAAACTCGAAGGAAGTTTCAACGCATGCCCGCGATCCTGGTGTTGTTGTATGGCAGTGCTTCACAGTGCCACCTAGCCACCTGGCATGCACACTACATCAAATTTCACACATTTTAGCGTCACCATGTGCATGCAGATTTCCACCCAAAGACGCTCGCCTAAACGCGAAATAAAAAAGTCGCAACGCCAGATCGTTGTCGTGTAACGCTAGCCTAAAAGATTAGTTCAATTCGTTCTCCATGACCGGAGCACAGACCTACAGCAACATTTGGGTTTGTGAAGCCGCTAGCTAACGCAGGGCTTTCAGCAGTGCTGTCGCTAAATACACCAGACTCCTCTGTTAAACTATGCGATTTTTTTAGACACTTCCTTTGCTAAATGTTGGAGATTAACGCACATTTTCAGGATTGTTAAGTCGTTTTAACTGATCTGGAACCTCGCCTGAGCAGGTACTAAAAAAGTACCAGGTACCAGGGTTTACTGGGTTATTCATTGTTTATTTGTGATTTACTTTATAATAGTTCGATTTTTGCCTGCTCGGTTTCAATGAAAACTTGTCAAATCTTTGATTTTGTGCGTATTTCCTTGTTACGTGCGTCTATTTAAGAACACTGTATGTCCGGCTTTAAATACGCACGGCCGGAATTTTGAAATATTAATGGCAACACGGTGTGTGATAACGGCAACATGGGCCCGTCAAAAATATTTTCTAGCATAAAAAATCTGCCGGCTACTATCGCTAATGGAAAAGCAAAATAACCGTGCGGAGTCTCGCGAGTGGAAAACACGCCATCAGAGTGAATCTCTCTCTGTCGTCCCTGCGACGGCCCGGAGATCCGTCCTTCTGCCCAGTGTCAGATGGGATTGGCTACGGCTCGGCACGAACTCTCATGTGGAGGATTAAGTGGAAGACAATGAGTGAGTGAAGGTAACAAGTGAATAACAGTCAGAGAGGCTGCAGCACTCAACTTATTCAAAGACTAAGTGGTCCGTGTGTGGAGAAACGGGGGGGGGGACGTTAATGGAATCCAAATCCGAATTTATACACCTACAGTATACCCACAGCGAAGCCTTGTAAGAATAACACATGAATCAGGTTTATCCAGAGTTTAAAAAAAAACTAACTCAGTGTGGATGAAACACGAGGCCAGATGTCAGGAGAGGCTTTAAAACCGTAGAAATCAGGTATAGATTAAAAACTAGACAATGTGAAGGGAATAAAAAGGGTTGTTTAAAAAGGTCAATAGCACTTTTTTTTTCTTTTTTTATTTGTGATTATATGTGATGCACGTTTTCACTGCAGACAAATGCTCATAAAATCTGTTATTGCAGCTATAAATGAAAAGCATCGAGGGGCAATATATGACCTTCATGGGAAGTTGTATAGACTAACTTTTTTTTTGCCATCGTCAAGACATAATTTATGTTCTATGATTATCTAAAGCTCTTTTTCGTACTTATTTTTACGGCACTTGTGTACAGCTAACAGTGTTGCCTTCGTACACTGTTTAATAGAGCGCAATAACAACGCCGCATATTCATGAACAGTCGTTTTCTCCGGTTTCTCAGGCCGTTTCATATCAAAAAATGTCTCATATATATGGTGAATCGTGCTAAAAGACATGTTGTTTATGCTGTTTAAATTGTGAATCTGGTAATCCTTGTTGTTACTGTTTTAACTCTTTAACACCCATGCCTCAAAATGTCCATATGGACTTTTTTTTTTTTGCTTATTTAACCATTAAAAAAAAGGGGCCAGAAAAGTGCTTTTGCCCATTTTTCCAGAGTAACTTTCAATATCTGGCAGTTTTGCATTTTAAAGCAGTGTATGAAGAAAAACACTGTCGTTGGTACACGAACACCAGATTTTGAGTGTTAAATTTGCATTTGAACATAGAAAAAAAAAACTTTAAAAATAACTTCTTTACGCCTGTGCTTGTGTGTAAAATGATCACGTTGTGGCCTGCAGTTAATGGAAAGTGTTACCAAATGAGTCCGATGCACTTTGTCTCACTAAGCTGCTTTGCATCATGGTAATTATTGTGTTGAGTTAGCCTCAGATGCATTACTACCTCTGGCAACCTTTTCGTGTGTGTGTGTGTGTGTGTGTGTGTGTGTGTGTGTGTGTGTGTGTGTGTGTGTGTGTGTGTGTGTGTGTTATTGTACTTGCAGCATACTGAGGACCAGTGAGGGTTTTTAACCAACAAAGTGATGTCATTTTTACAGAGTGAGGACATTTTGGCTGGTCCTCACTTTGTTTTCATTGAAATCACTTCCTTAGGTTGTAAACATGCTATACTCAATTTGTCAAAAAAAAATTTTGACGACATAGTATAGTATGACTTTTTTGTCAAATTTTGGACCTACTTTTTTTTCAAATTTCGGACGATCATATACTATGACATTTTTGTCAAATTTTGGACCAAAATGTTTTTGTTAAATTTTGGACGATCATATAGTATGACAATGTTGTAAAATTTTGGACAACATTTTTTTTCAATTTTTTTTTCAAATATAGGACAATTTTTTTTCAAATTTTGGACCAAAATTTTTTTGTCAAATTTTTTTTTCAGATTTTGGTCGATCCATAGTATGACGTTTTTTTTAAATGAAATTTTGGACAAAATTTTTTTTTTGAAATGTTTTTTTTAAATTTTGGACGATTGTATAATATGATGTTTTTGTCAAATTTTGGACCAAATTTTTTTTGTCAAATTTTGGACCAAAATTTTTTTTGTCAAATGTTGGACCAAATTTTTTTGTCAAATTTTGGACCAAACATTTTTTGTAATTTTTTTTGTCAAATTTTGGACCAAACATTTTTGTAAATTTTTTTGTCAAATTTTGGACCAAAAATGTTTTGTAAATTTTTTTGTCAAATTTTGGACGATCGTGTATAGTATGATGTTTTTTTTTTTTTAATTTTGGACCACATTTTTTTGTTTAAATTTTTTTTTTAATTTTGGACGATTGTATAGTGTGACGTTTTTGTCAAATTTTGGACCAAATGTTTTTTGTCAAATTTTAGACCAACATTTTTTTGTCAAATTTTGGACCAACATTTTTTTGTCAAAGATTTTTTCAAATTTTGGATGACATAGTATAGTATGACGCTTTTGTCAAATGTTGGGCCATACATTTTTGGTCAATTTTTTTTTTTTTTTGGTCGACAGTATAGTATGACCAAAAATGACACAAAAAAAAACCGTGTAATAAAGTAAAAGTTTTACAGCCCATTTTGCTCTGGGGCTCCACCTGCAGACATTTCATGGTACTGCAACCAGTAGTTCTTTGTAGATGTCATTCATGAAGTAGATATTTGTAATTGTGTTGATTTATAAAGTGGAAATGCTGGTCCTCACTTTGTCAGCAACCCAGTCCTCAGTATGCAGCAAGTACAAGAATCTGTGTGTATGTGTGTGTGTGTGTGTGCGTGTGTGTGTTTGTGACTCAGTCCACATGAGGATTAGGTAGTGAAAGTGTATCCAAGGCCAAGTTGTTGAAATATGTTATACATAATCAATATTGACAATAGTATATTGTCATGGTCACAGTCAGCAGATTGCTTTGATGTGTGGATAATGTTGAGGTTCATGAAAGGCTATAGTTTCTTAAGTTTCTCTCAAAGAAAGAGTTTCAACCTCACCAGGAGTGGATTTGTTTGTCAGTTGTTGACGTTGTTAAAAAAAAAACACAAACCTTCTCTGAACACGCTGTTGTTCAGCGTACCCTGAAACACCTGTCAGGACAGGACAGGAGAGTTCAGAGCTAAAGCTGCTCCACAGTTCAACACCTTTGTAAAAACATTTACGTTTTATTTGCCAAATTCTCGTTCGAGACTGGATTAACGTTAACTAGCAAAGTGACCCTGTAGTTCATTTAAAAGGTGGGACTTTACTTTAGGCCTTAAAGGTAACATTAAGTCGAGTCTCTTTAGTGAAAGTCAAAGTCTTACTTTCTACCTTGCTATATAAAGAATAACCCTTTCAAGCATCAGTGCAGGACGTCGGACATTCATTTTTAGCTCTCAGAGATACTGAGCTGGAAAATAATTCAAATAACGACTTTCACTTAGTAGTGAAATGATGCTGTGTGCAAAAAAAATGACTCCTTTATTGTACATTAGCACTCTAAACAATGCTTACTTAGGGCTTTTGGTATAGGACCTGATTATGGCAGTGTGGTAATCTGTAGATTCAACTTCTTTTCAGCATGCACCTGGATATCAAACCTCTATGATTTAGCTGTGTTGACTTGATCAAACTGTAACACAGTGGTATGTTACCGTATGTTTTAGCTGGTATTAAAAAGACTGCAGAGTTCAGGTTGGCTCCAGTGACCCACGACCCTCATGTGGAGGATAAAGCGGTACACTCTTAGAAATAAGGGTTCTAAAAGTGATCTTCTACAAGGGCTGAGGTTCTACCTGGAACCATTTGCTTCTGAAAAACCCTTTCCAGAAGAAAGGGGTTTTCAATGGTTCTTGGTAACACTAATGGTTCCAGTAAGAACCATTTTGATCCAGAGAACCCTTTAAACCCCCTTTCCTGAATAAAGGGTATTAAAGGGTATTCTTTGGTTAACATCATTGGTTCTCAAAGTGCGGCCCGGGGGCCAATGGCGGCCCACAGAAACATTTCTGGCGGCCCCGCAATGAATTACAGTTGATAGTTTTAATCCAGGAGCTACTAAGCTTGTTAAATGTTTATTGGACATTACTGGATACAGACCAATAAGTGTAAACAAAAATACTGGGTATTTACCTGGTTTCTATATGGTGAATTTTAGTGTATTATTGGGTTATAAGCTGGTAATAAGCAGGTAGCTACAGCCCCCAATTACTAGCTATTTACCCAGTAAATATATGGTAACAGAAATGTGTTACTTGGTATTAACCTGTAATTAGAAGGTAAGAACAATGGCCAAAATACTGTGTATTTACCCAGTAAATTATAAAACGTTATTATATTAACGCTTAAATGACATTATATTAACGCTTATATTACTGAAAGCTAAACTGTAGAACTGCAATCTGGTCATTAAAATTTGTTTCTGTTTTTTTTTTCCTTTGGCGGCCCTCAGTCCAATGTTGGGTTCCTAAATTGGCCCTCAGGTATCAAAACTTTGAGAACCCTTGTTCTACAGGTAGGGTATGTTGCGTTAGTAACTTGTTCTGCTTTGTATATATTCATATATTTCATTTTAGAAAGTGAGACAATAGTCTGGAAATAACACAAACATTTTCCATATGTTTTTCCCCTTTTCCATACTTTTCCAGACCTGGAAATGACTTAAATTAAATTCCATACTTTTCCATGCTGCGTAGGAACCCTGTAAACGTTTCCCCCCACACACTAAATTAATATTATGGTGTCTTTACCTGAATGGAGACGTCGCTGTAAGAGCCTCCGATGACCCCAGAGATGGCGAGCGGGACCTCGTTCTGGATCGGTCTGGAGCCGTCGGGACAGATGAATCCCGGGTCGTGCACCTTGGTGAGCGAGGCCCTGACGAAATCCAGAGACTGCTCCAGAGCGTACGTGTCCTTGGAGCAGGTGTCGAGAATGTGCGCCCCCAGCCGGAGTCCCGGGAGGATGCGGTTGCTGGCGTTAATCTCGTCCAGCGCCAGCAGCATGGCCTCCAGTCTCTGGATGCCTCGCTCCTCGTTGATCTTGCCGCAGTCTTCCGTGCCGTCGCCCTTGTGGTGCACGGGGAAGAGGCCGCCGATCACCAGGTCTCCGTCCAGGAGGATCTCGCGTTTGGCTGCGGGGGGCAATCTGGAGACGCTGGGCAGGACTCCCTGCATCAGCAGCTCCAGCAGGAGCACGTGGAGAGGCCAGTAATTGGCAGCTTTGGCCAACGACCCGGGGCGGAGCACGACACTCGGCATGGTGGGATCAGGTAGACGGGGTTCAGACGGCTCACAGAGTCTCGGGGCAGATGGCTTTCAAGTCTTCTCTCAGTGGGTACGGCATGTTTGATATTTCCTGAGTGATGAAGAGGAGAGAGAAGAAGAAAAAAAAGCCTGTGATTATGGTCTATGTCTCTTTTAATTCAGCATCTTTGAGGCGACTGGAAATGAGCCGGGCAGCACATTATACCGTTATTATTGACGCCTCGGTGACAGCTTGTATTTCTGCCTTTTATCCCTTTTTTTCATTGGTGCCATTAGTCTCTCAGGTTTTTGCCCACGGGATTATTCAAGGGTACAGAGAGGAGCCACGCTCAGGTATAAAGCATTGTAAAGGCAGGCAGACTTTCCCCTCGCAAGGTTTTCTACACTTTTATCATCAATTGAGCTGCAATACTTTCTTTTTCTCATCTCACTGCAACCTATAGAAATGTGGAGAAATAACAGGCATGGCCTAGAACCGAGTTTGCTCTGTGAATCTTCTGATTTATATAAAGTAAAACAAAGGAAGTGGAGATTATTTCATATTCCGGACTCTCTGTGGTCCGTGTGTGTGGAAAAATAAATCAGGTTTTATCTGAATGACACACACACACACACACACACACACACACACACACACACACACACACACACACACACACACACACACACACACGCACGCACGGCGTTATCACTACTGCGAGATCACATCAAACATTCATAGATATTTAAGTCACCTCTCTCTCTCTCTCGTGTGAAGCATAATTTCTGAGGTTACAAACCGAGCTATCACATAGGTGGTGGTGGATCTCCTCAATGGGGGTTGCCATGGAAACATGGTGGGTAAAAAAAAAAAGAAAAAAAAGTAAGGGTTGGACTGCAGGGAAGTGGGCAGTGAGACATGTATGCTAATATAGATTCATATCATGTTGAGGTGACAGATTTAGATCTCACCAGGAGTTGTCATGGAGGCTCCTTCAGGCTTAAGGGCAGTTTATCAAGAGGCTCACAAACAAGTTTAGTGGATTTAAACACATGTACATGTACAGCAGAGACTCACAGAGAGTCCGTCATGTTTTATTTTTAATACATTTTGAGATTTCTCAGGATTCAAGCTGTAAATAAATACTATTTTCATCGTCGATTAATCGTTTGGTCCACAAAATTTCAGATAATGCTAAAAAACCAATGTTTGTTTTTGTCCACAAACCAAAATGATTCAGTTTGTAATGATTTCTTTGTTATGCGGAAAAAAAGCTCCAAACGATTCATCGATTATAGAAATAGTTGCCGATTCGTTTAGAAATCGATTCAGCGTTTCAGCTCACTCTTAGAAATAAACGTGCTAAGTGGAACCATATAAGGTTCTTCGGCTTGTCCTCATAGACTCTACTCATACGGGTTCCTTTACAAGGGCTGAGGTTCTACCTGGAACCATTTGCTTCTGAAAAACCCTTTCCAGAAGAAAGGGTTTTTCAAGGGTTCTTGATAACACTAATGGTTCCAGTGAGAACCATTTTGACCCAGAGAACCCTTTAAAACCCCTTTCCTGAATAAAGGGTTTAAATGGTGGAACCCTCCAAAAGGGATTCAGGCAGAACCTTTTTATAAAGGTTCTACCTGGAGCCAAAAAGGGTTCTCCTATGAGGACAAGCCGAAGAACCTTATATGGTTCTACTTAGCACTTTTATTTCTAAGAGTGTAGGAGAACCCTTTTGAAGGGTTCCACCAAGAACCCTTTTAAAACCCTTTATTCAGGAAAGGGGTTTAAATGATTCTATGGATCAAAATGGTTCTCACTGGAACCATTAGTGTTATCAAGAACAGGGTTTTTCAGAAGCAAATGATTCCAGGTAGAACCTCAGCCCTTGTAGAAGAACCCTTTTGGAACCCTTATTTCTAAGAGTGTACTCAGGATTAGAGCTAAAACGATTAATCGATGAATCGATTATTAATCGATTACTAAATTAATCGCCAACTATTTTGATAATCGATAATCGGTTTGAAGCTTTTTTCATGATTAAAAACAAGATTTCTGATTGTTTTTGCTTCTTAAATGTGGATATTTTCTTGGTTTCTTCGCTTCATATAACAAAGAAATCATTAAAACTGAATAATTTTGGTTTGTGGACAAAACAAGACTTTCGAGAACATCGTCATCAGCTGATCAACGTTTTTTAAAATTTTCTGCCATTTTATGACCAAACGATTCATCGATTAATCATGAAAATAATCGACAGATTTATCGATTACGTAAATAATCGTTAGTTGCAGCTCTACTCAGGATTCAATGTTTGTAAACTCAAAGAGTAACTTGGACTTTCTGCCGTTTCCTCCTCAGTGGGAGGCTCAATAATCCAGATTTAACCGATGATGAGATTATTTTCCCACTGAGACAGTGACGATACATCACCATGTGTGTGTGTCACGCGGGTTAACAGTCGTTTTATTTCGCCTCGAGTCGGCGTTCTGTGCCCAAAGAAGCAACAACAGTGGGGAACATGCAGGGGCTGAGCTGAAACAACACCAGCCTCTCCAGCGACACCCAGACACATTCAAAGCGAAAGGAAGAAGAAAGAGCACGCAGCACACACACAAGGAAACAAAGGAAAGGATGCAAAAAAGTGCACATTTCCCGCCTCTGCCGAATCCACCGTCGTCTCTCCAGCAAAGAGACGGATTAACGTGTTGTAAAGTGCAAAGAGATAATGTCACATTTGTGTTGTGTGCTGTACAATAAGTGCAGGTGTTTATTACCGCGCATCACTTTTAACCCTGCAAGGTGAGAAAGTAACGGAAAGCAGGGGGGGTTCAACTTTAGCCGTCTAATTGCTGCTCTGCACTGTCTGTCAGAGCAAGAAGGTCGAGGTCAATGAATGTTGAAATAAGGAAGCGCTAATTAGGCAGACGGAGCTAAAGCGAGGCTGGATGTGCAGAAGAAGAGTCCATCAAATGCCTTCAATAAACGCTGTGGACAAACTAATAGGACTCCAATTAGAGGAAGCGTTATCAGCTTCTTTCTTAGTTTTGAAGCAGCATCTTAAACCAGGCCTCAATCATATCATTAAAACTATGTGGATGCAGAGGAAACTGTCACACACACACACACACACACACACACACACACACACACACACACAGCAGCCAAGCGAATCACTCGCTCCGCCAGCTGTCTTCGCAACAATATTCCCTCTGAAAGGCGAGTTCAAAAAGAGACGGCAGTGTGCTTTTTTACTCGGCTTTGAACCGTCAGCTAATGCATCTCCGCTCCCACCGACTACACATAATAATAATAATAATAATAATAACAACAAGACATAATAAAAAGATTCCTCTAACATTAACATATAATGAAACCCTTATTTTCTTATCCTCTTCCTTGGTCATACACTCCAGTGTGGAGTTAGTGTTTAATGTGTGACTCATGAGCAGGGCAGCGTTCAGTGATTGGAACGTTCATGTATGTACAGGATGAGTACAATAATAATAAACGCTGAAGAGACGGTTGAGATGGAGTTCAACGCAGGACAGACCTGAATAAACCTCTAAATATGAGGTTTAATGAGCTTTATCACCTTTATCTGATCCATGAAGCCTGATGAGGAATAACAACACTTCATGACTGACGCTGAATATCTTCCAATCTCCTTGTTATGACGACAAGATGGGATTATGGACCATAAGTGTCATCCATTCACCCCCCCCCCCCCCCCCCCCCTTCAAGTAAAACACATGTTACAGTATTGTTATGTAACATGACAACAACACATACTCACACACGGGCGCTGTAGAAATGATCTGCTCAGCCAGAAAACACGAGCATGATCGTGATTTTTCTTTATAAAGGCCAATGGTCCACTTGCCTCGAGGTGTTTTTTTTTTTTTTACACCGTGACCTTTCATTATCCTTCACTCGCAGCCTGACTTTGCTCCCGTTCAAAAGGACAGAGGAGCCTGATGATGATGATGTTCCACTAATGACAAACACAAGAAGAAGAAGAAGGAATAACTGGGGGAGACGGGGGGGACAGTTAATCCTTCCACCTGGACTTGTCAGCTAACAGAATTAGGAAGCCTCTGTGGCAGCAGCAGCAGCAGCTGATTGTGTGTCTGAAACATCGCTTTATTAAAACATCGCAGGGGGGGAAACCAGGTTGTCAGTCTGTTAAAATCTCAAATACTAGACTAGATGACTTCACTGAGCTCACGTGACACCCGCACTGTTGTTTATAATGAACATAAAGAAAGGTTAAGTACATTTCAAAATGAAACTTTGTGTGTGCATTAATCACATATCCTTGACAACAAAGACTGGCTGATTGTTCTGATTTAATCTAGTATGAAGGTGTGTCTCTTATAACTAATTTATAATAAATGATGCTGCTACATCATCACCAAATCATACATATATATTTTAATATATAGTTTTTGTCCAATCAAATCTAAAGAGGAACTATCTTTTTTTGGGGGGGGGGGGGTTTGAAAAGCCTTATAATCAGAAGGATGTTGACTATTCTTAAGGATGGACGCAGCTTTACTTATTGTTGTCCCATTACTACAGGACCACACTCGGGTGTTGGATCCTCTGATAACAAAGTAGAGCAGAAACCAAGAAATAAGGGTTCCAAAAGGGTCCTTCTGCGAGGGCTGAGGTTCTACCTGGAACCATTTGCTTCTGAAGAAAGGGTTTTTCAAGCGTTCTTGGTAACACTAATGGTTCCAGTAAGAACCATTTTGATCCAGAGAACCCTTTAAAAACCCCTTTCCGGATCTTGGTGGAACCCTCCAAAAGGGTTCCGGGTGGATTCTACCTGGAGCCAAAAAGGGTTCTCCTATGAGGACAAGCCGAAGAACCCTATATGGTTCTACTTAACACTTGTATTTCTAAGAGTGTGAGATAAAGGACATAATGCATCAAGTTAACAAAAGAAAGAGTTAATGTATCATTAACATAAGCTGAGGCTGTGGGATAAATGATCACATTTTTAATCAAAAGATTTAAAAATGCATTTTTAAAAAAAGCCAATGAATGAGTGATAAATGGTGATGAGATGGTTCGTCTCTTACCTGGTTGAAGCGCAGATGAATCTCGTGGTCCGGGTTGTTCTCTCTCTCTCTCTCTCTCTTTAATGTGCGCGCCGCGCGAGCGCGTTCTTCGCAGCCAGGTGAGTCCAGATGTTGCTCACGTGGCGCATGTTTGCCAAGGATCTGTCCGTGGTCCTGAAAGTGCTGCTCGCGCTGGCCAAGTCTGACCAACTCCTCTGTCTCTCAGCCTGTGTCTGTGTGCGCGCTCTCTAACTTGTGCCTGCAGCAGCAGCAGCAGCAGCAGCAGCAGCAGCAGCAGCAGCAGCAGCAGCAGCAGCAGCAGCAGCAGCAGCAGCAGCAGCAGCAGCAGCAGACTGCGCGCACTGAGCCCACACACGCAGAATGCCCGAGTGTCCACGAGCCTCAGCAGCGCAGTGACGCTCCGGTGACTCTGTCAGCCACTGAATTTAAATCAAAGTATATCTACACAGCATGCGTTGACCCCTCTGTGTCAGGAATGTACTTTTACAAACAAGAGGTGAAGAGAAATCCTGCCTCTCTCCTCCTCCTCCTCCTCCTCCTCCTCTACTGCTGCTGCTGCTGCTGATCCACAGCTCTGAGTGCAAATAAGAACCAACGCTGGATGTATTTCGCTTTCCTTCCACAAACCCGACCACGCATCATGTGGCGTTTGTTTGCAGTTGTAGGGATTTTTCACAGCGCGGGAATGCTATGGGCGTCCAGAACTATGAACTTTACCAAAGAAACATATATGCGCTATAGGCGCGAGAGAGAGGCGCAAAAAGGGAAAAGTGCATCGATCAAAATCCCCCAAAAATCATCCAATGTCCCCAACTTTACTAGGTCTCCCCCCTCTGTGTGACTCATCTACTCTGCTGTTCCCCGCAGAGCTGCACTCACATGTGGTGTCAATCTAACTTTTTTTTTTTTTTTTTAAGCGAAAACAAACAAAAAAATCCTTAGTCTGCAAATAGACTTTTCAAGGTTCTGTCTAACTCTCTGCGGCTAAATTTAGAAAAAAAGAAAGAAAGAAGATAAAAGAGAAATGAGCTGCAAATATTACTTTCTCTCTCTCTCTCTCCCTCCATGAAGGATGACCAGCTCCTCACTCACCTCCATCTCATTAAAGCTGAATAACACTCCAGTGGAGAGGCTCAGCACTTCACCAACTCAAGGGGGACACTGCACACTTTAGTTTTACACACACACAGAAGTGGACCGTACCTCGCTCAAGGTTGAATCCAATGCAAAAAAAACAACAAACGTGTTTATTATGCACAAAACACCAAACAGTGACATTATCATGGTTTTAGTGTTGCGTCTAATCAATGAATATCTTTCAACATTTGATTGATCTAAACCAGGGGTCACCAACTATATTTGTCAGAGGGACGAAATAATTTTTCACTTATTGTTGTTTTGATATTTATCTGAAGTCACGGGGCCGGACTGAAAGCTTTTGGGGCGGCCAGGTTGGGCCCGCGCTCCGTCAGTTGATGATCCATGATCTGACCCATAAAGGATATGATTTTGCCGTTTTTAACTTGTATACTAAATAAGTTAAAAAAAAATTGTGTAGCCAGTCACCGAGTGGTATCACATGCAGTAAAATGAGGCTTGTTGTGTTGCATTGTTACAAATAACCATAAACACCAATGGTTAAAGCCATGATTAACACTGTCATTACACCGAGTTACAAAAATGACATCCATTTATGCTAATTTGATTTGGAAAAATCCTATCTTCTGACTAAATTGATGCCACTATTGTGACATTACCAGTTGATTTTCGTTAAAGGTGCATTATGTAACAAATCTAAAGCAACTGGCCATAAAATCCTCCTAATATGTCACAGAGACTCAGGAATAATGTTCATATAACAAACTGAACTCACCAACAACAACAGTACAGACAAAACATTTGCATTAAAAATAAATATTTTGCAGACTGCAAATCATGTTTATGTTTTGAAATCATGTTTTGGCATGTGGCGCCACCTACCGCCGTCTACCAATCATTGCAGTCAGTAGAGTCTCAGCTGCCGAGCAACCACGGGTTGCCAGTTACGTCAGAAAAAGAAACCTCAAAGACCTCTGTATTTTGAATTTGAATGTAGTAACTGTTTTTGGCCACATTCTTACAGATGGCACGTTTAATATTTCTCATCCAGGAGAAAAAAAAATTGTTTTCTAACAGTTATGAACAATGGTGTATTCAGCGCAGATGTAGTAGAATACGTAGCATTTTTGCAAGATCTTCTCGTCGATGCCATTTCATTTACTAGTAATATATTTAAAAAAAAAAAAACAATAAGTCATAAGTTGGCACATGCAACATCTTTACTGCAAGAAATGTAAAAGAAATTTGCATCAGATGACGTGAAAATACCCGCACATGTAAACAAATATGTAGCTTTGGTCAGAAAGTTGACCTGATTGAGAAAAAACAATGTGATTTTTGGATTCAGCACTTCAAAATAATACCTAAATCAGATAAAAAAAATTAAACAATAAATTTGGTGTTGACCAGTGTTATCTTATTGGGAATAAATCTGCCTCCTGTGAAAAGTCCATAGCTGACTTTTGCCTGAATTTCAACCTTTTTTTACTTTTTTTTTTTTTTACAACAGCTCAATATTTCCTCAGGTGGTATAGAAAGTTTCCAGAGAACCATGTATGTTCTTCGTGTATCGTGTCAAACAATCACCGATAAAGCCAACAGTTATTCGCCTAAACTGCCGAGAGACGTTGACCTCACCGCGTTAACGATTCAACAGTTGTGTGGTCAACAGTGCGGGGAAACTTCCAAAATCTCCCCGATAATTAAAGGGTAACCTCGACAACACACAGCCAAGCGTTCTGCACAGGCACCGTTCCATGCGACACAGGCTGCACTTTTTTCCTCCTCAGCTACATCCCTGTTGCATAATTAGAGGACGAGGAGGAGGAGGAAGAGGAGGAAGAGGAGGAGGAGGAGGAGTGCTGTAGAGGAGTTTTGTTTTGGGAAAAGACAAACAAATCCAGTATGAACTCCATTTCTGTTACCTTCACATACTTTTAAGCACCCTCCTCCTCACCCACCCACACACACACACACACACACACACACACACACACACACACACACACACACACACACACACACACACACACACACACACACACACACACACACACACACACACACACACACACACACACACACACACACACACATTCTTGTACTTGCTGCATACTGAGGACCGGGTTGCTGACAAAGTGAGGACCAGCATTTCCACTTCATAAATCAACACAATTACAAATATCAACTTCATGAATGACATCTACAAAGAACTACTGGTTGCAGTACCATAAAATGTCTGCAGGTGGAGCCCCAGAGCAAAAAGGGCTGGAAAACCTTTTTTCCAATTTTTCCAATTTTTTTTTTTTTTGGTCCAAAATTTGACAAAAACGTCATACTATACTATGTCGTCCAAAATTTGAAAAATAAGATTTTACCCAAAATTTTTGGTCCAAAATTTGACAAAAACGTCATATTATACTATGTCGTCCAAAATTAGATTTTTTTTTTTTTTTTTGATAAATTGAGTATATCATGTTATAGCAACCTAAGGAAGTGATTTCAATGAAAACAAAGTGAGGACCGGCCAAAATGTCCTCACTCCGTAAAAATGACCTCACTTTGTTGGTTAAAAACCCTCACTGGTCCTCAGTATGCCGCAAGTACAAGAACACACACACACACACACACACACACACACACACACACACACACACACACACACACACACACACACACACACACACACACACACACACACACACACACACACACACACACACACACACACACACACACACACACACACACACGCGCAGCACCACCTCACCATGTTTCCAGACTGACAACAGTTAAGGGCTGGTGGATAAAGAACTTTCCCCTTTTATACAGTGGCAATTAAAATGACGTGTGGCTCCTGCTTGTTGCATAATTCCGCTGCTAACACAAAGGGAGCAATTTTCTCCTGCAACGGAATTGCAGTTTACATTTCAATAGTTTGAGAGCGTGTGGGTGGAATGCAGAGTTTAGACGGGAGCGTGCCAATTAATGTCGAGTGAAATTACAGAGGACGGGGAAACAG
Source organism: Microchirus variegatus (assembly GCF_963457635.1). Lineage (NCBI taxonomy): Eukaryota > Metazoa > Chordata > Actinopteri > Pleuronectiformes > Soleidae > Microchirus > Microchirus variegatus. Next base: position 2,267,268 of record NC_139808.1, on the reverse strand, counting down.
AGTGTTGGTCGTCAGTGGTCAGCAGCGAGTGGTGTTTTTTTTGTTCCGATCGTTTAACTGTGAATGAAGACAGAGAGAGAGGAAGTGGACGAATATCCTCTGATAGCGTTAAGATCGGTTCAACTATAATAACACAGATAATATGAATAATTCATAAATCGACAATGTTTACATATATTTAAAAAAAGGTTTCATCTTAGTGTGAATATTTATTTATTTTTTAACAAAGAATATTTCTGCATTTAACCCTGAGCAGCTTTTTATTTATTTTTTTCCCCTTTGAGCAGCATTAACTTTGAAGTTCTTTGTACATAATAAATGTTTCTTTGTGTCAATGTGAGTAAGCAGGAGTGACTGTGAAATAGCCAGAAATAAACAATAATCAATTATATGGAGCGACATCATTTTTCCAAACCAAAACTTTTACATTCTAACCCTTAGAACACAGAGTATTTTGGTAGTAGTAGTTTTTTCCATTACTATGTTATAACATACACTATATCAAGAAGCTATAAGAATGTGCAACACAAACATATTTTGCAGACTGCAAATCATGTTTATATTTTGAAATCATGTTTTTGCAAGTGGTGCCGCATACTACCATCTACCAATCATTGCAGTCAGTAGAGTCTCAGCTGCCGAGCAACCACGGGTTGCCAGTTACGTCAGAAAACGAAACTTAACAGACCATGGTATTTTGAATTTGAATGTTTGGTCACATTCTTACATATGGCACCTTTAAATTTCACATGTTCAAAGTTCACTTAGCTCATGTTTGTGAACAAAAAAGGCCTATTTTGTGACTTCTGCACAATTATTGCTACTTTATATCAATAAATTCCATGTAAAATGAATCATAACTTGACTTTTTTAAAGCCTGAATATGTGACCTATAAACACACACCCCCAGGATGTCCATATAAGGAGTTGTGTATTATTCCCATGGCAAATTACCAAGGGTGCACTAAAGGTTAATGCTGCTTACCAATTCTTGCTATTGGTAAAAGCGAATTAAAACACATTCCTCCTATATTACATTATTAAAACACAACTTTTACGGAAAAGTTAAACTAAACCGTTGCCTTGCAGCGAAAAGACCCAGGTCTGAGACCCAGTCTGACCCAGTCTGACCCCTGTTGTTGGCCCTCGCCTCTCTGTGTAGAGTCTGCATGTTCTCCCTGTGTGTGCGTGGGTTTATTTCCGAGTATTCCAGTTCCCTCCCACAGTCCACAAACAAAACATCCACTCTCACATTCACACTTATGGTCAATTTAGTGCATTGGTTCTCAAAGTGCGGCCCGGTAAGACAAAATGTAGGAAAATGGCCAACATACTGGATAATTACCCAGTAAATTATACAGCGTTATTATATTAATGCTTAAATTACATTATATCAAGGCTTATATTACTCAACGCTAAACTGTAGAAGTCCAATGTTGGGTTCCTAAATTGGCCCTCAGGTATCAAAACTTTGAGAACCCCTGATTTAGTGTGTCCCAATTTACCCTAATCCACATATTGCATGTTTTTGGGCTGTGGGAGGAAGTTGGGAAACCCGGAGTAAAAGACCATAAAGACTTAACTGTGATAGATTTTGACTTCTACATTATTCCGTGTGAGATATTATTTGCTCAACTTTCTGATAAACTTTTAATGGTCTCTATCTGCAGAGATATTTATTTGCTGTTGTTGTTGTTGTTGACCATTCAGCTCTAAAAGTAATTCAGCCGTGAATACACTCAAGTAATATTCCCACAAAGTCAGTGTCGATGCACACACACACACAGGTTTACACAGCTATTCCTCTTAATCCCTTAATCATAACAAGTTCATGTCGAAACTATAACCTTAACCTTTATACAATTAAAAATCTTAGCCCTAAACTTAACCAGTTACTCACAAACGGAGATGCACCTCATTAGGACCAGGTTTCGGGGTCTCCACGAGGACTTGTGGTGCTGACAAGGTCAGTGTTCATGCCAGAGAAGTTCCTAAAGAGGTCACAAATACAAGTAAACAAAACAATACAGCACTTGCGCAGCTATGGCAGCACAGGGAAAGTAATAAATAATACATAAATCACAAAGTTACCACCTCACCAGTGTAAAAACCGACTGCTCCCACATAGGTTTCAGATGTGTAAACACAGAAAGCATCTCGGTGCTTCTCGGTAACTCCTCGAGTCCATCCATCCTGTTTAAAGTTTCCCCCCCATGGGAACTGAGCCCCATCGTTTAGGAAATCAGCATTTAGATTACAAGTGCAAACACCGACATAGATCATTTTGTTTGTGGAGCGTCCTTAAGGACAACGCTCAGCAACCTGCCAATTACTGTACGTCTGAAGCGACCTGAAGTGAACTAATAAATGAGTGACCTGCTCCGTTTGTTTGTTTGTTTGTTTGTTTGTTTTATTCCCATGTTCTTGGAGATAAGAACACATACAGTTTAATACGCACATTTCACACAAAAAAAATACTCAAATGAACAAGAAGGCAATTAACATCGTGTTGACAAAGAAATGTGGACGGCTGCATAGAAGTGAGGTCGGATCCAGGTAAATACTAGTTTTTTTTTATATATACATATATGTATATATTATATATGTATGTATACATATACATATATGTATACATCCTCATGATGATGATGATGCTATATATGTATATATACATACTTATATACATACATGTATACGTATATACACACATACATATATATACGTATATACACGCATACATATATATGTATATAAACATATATACACACATATATACGTATGCATACACATACACACATGCATATACACACATACATACATGCGTACATACATATATGTACTATATATACATACATATATACACACACATATACATACATATATACACACACATATATATGTATAACAACCAATAAACCGACCAATGCCCGTGTTTTGTTCCAGATTTCACTTCGATATAGACATAACTTTATAAACCAGTGATTTGAAACTGCTCCGTGGTCAGATCTGCACCTAAAAGCTTCAGTCAGGGGAAAAATACACTGTGAGTTAATTCATTTATATGAAAAACAGTACTCAGTTTTAAAAAACATTTTAGTAATCCTAACCCAAACATAGAATAAGCAATAATCAGATTAATATGAAGAGTATTTAGATTTTAGCTGCACTGTGAATACTTAAGTAACATAACTTATAATGTGAAAATGACTAGAAAAACGTCTGAACTCATGTAAACATCATCTAAATGTCAGATTATTGGTGTTATTGTAAACATAGTAAACACAGTCAATATCTATAGTATCTATTTATGCTCTCTGGTTATGAATTAACGACGGCTGTTTGTCGGTTTTCACTTAAGATTCCACTCTTTGAGCCACACTCAAACAAACCACTATCATTAAAGAAATCCGCTGTATTTTAGTCATGAATACGTGACAGTGGAGTGTCAGAGGTAAAATCCAACCAACCGTCCCTGCCACATGTGACTCATCTCTCACTCAATTTAACCGATGCACGCCGCCTCCTTAAGTGAGCGCGGTGAGCGAGCAGCTGACGGTGCTGCCGTCTCCTTTGTTTGGAAGATAAAAGCCACGGATACGACTTAACGGACTGAATATTTCAGGGTGTGGGGTCATCAGGTGGTCTTTGATGCGGAGGCAGCCATGTTCATTTCAAAGGGGGGGGGGGGGAGAAAAAGAACAAAACAAGCACAACAAACAGGATTTTTCGCCAGCGCGAAAAAGAAGCAGCAGCTGACAGCAGAACGTGTGACAGAGTAAAACAAGAGAAAATGGAAAACGAAGGCTGAACGTGGTGGATTCCAGAGGTCACATGGAGGTCGACTGTAAACACTGGAGTCCGGGATATTTTCAGTCACAGTGACTGTGAAAACACAAACTACAGCAGTCAAGACAACAAGGTGCAAAATAAGTAACACAAGTACAAAAAAATAAAAGTATTAAAAACAAAACAGAGCATTTAATGAGGTCTGTGTGCTTACGAACACTCGATCAGCTCGAGTCAGTCACTCGCACACGGCATTTCCTGTATTTCTATTTGTGTCACAATCATCCAACAAACAACTGCGGCTAATGTCTTCATTTCTGACGTTCATCTCGACACTAAAAGATAAAATATAAATAGTGGTAGATCTTCAAGTAAAATGCTTTGGCTAAGAAATACTATCTTCAGTCAATATGCCTCGCACTTATCATACATAACAGCCTCATTTCTATAAGAACAATTCAAGGTATTCAGGCTACCTGCATATGTATTGTGAAACGTTGCATTGATTTCAATACTCTCACCTTGAAATTGTGGGAATTCAAGGCTTTTTAAGACAGTCCAGGTGGTATTCCATATTTCTTATGATGAACAAACCACATGAAAAGACCAGAAATAAACTAATAATGAATTCACGGTGCCCGTCAGCGTTCGCCAAAGTCTGATATTCATGGACTCTCTCCATCGTTTTCCTAAAACTATTAAAAACTCATCACTGCGAATCACTGCAGCACTGGCAAACATCTTTGCTTCATTACAGTGAATGAAGTCTCTGTAGTTTATTTTTGAGTGGATACAGGAAAAAAAAAACACTGCTGCGACTGTTCCACACGAACGCTCTGTTTTACTCCAGTCTGAAATAAGTGGACTTATTTTTAATATATCTTTTTTTTTTAAGACTAAGATCTCTTCTTTAGGGAAATAATTGGGTTTCTGGAAAGCAGAACATGTTGTTGGTTTTGGTCTTTTCATTTGATTTGAACCCTTTATTCTCTCACGCCTAACACGTACTGTACGCCTCAGTGAACTTTCACTCCTCCCCTCCAACGACACCCAACCACCCCTGAGCGGGAACCTCTGAGCTCTTCTGGACGCCGTCTCCATCAAAGCTCTCTACTTCTTCTTCTTCTTCTTCTTCTTCGTCTGTGCGTCTGCCAGGCTGCTCCAAGTCCAGCTCCTTAAACGAGAATCCCCCAGAGCTTCTGCTTCTGTGATTGGAGTGGACCGAGGACGCCGCTGGGGACGCGTCTCTGCTGTCTGACAGGAAAACACCACTCCCTGAGCTGTATTCACTGTTCGAGTCTGCACCTAGAGCGAAGTGATGAGAAAAAAAAAAAAAAAAAAAAAACAAAGCCAGGGAATGGACAGATGGTGAGACGGCTTCTATAAACAAACACCACATGAGAAGAGCCCGACTGTCCAAAAATACAAGAGTGGGGTTTAACCAAAATCTGCATGATGGTCTGTCAGCTGTGGAATGATTTCAGTCCAGAACTAACTATTATCTCCTAAAATGGACGGAAATATTCCTCATTTCCATATTTCACAGGTGACCACATTGTACAAGTTTGACCAATTTCAGTCACGTGTGTTTCCTTTCGAAATGCTAAAGATCACACAATTTGACATAACATGCATGCAATCGGTGACCACGCGGTCGGTGTATTGGTTGGCGCTCTTGCTTTTGCAGCAAGAAGTTCTGGGTTTATGACCCAGTCACAACAAGGGCCTTAATGTATGGCGTTTGCGCGTGGGTTTTCTCCCGGGTCCTACGACTTCCACCCACATCCAAAAAACATCGGTCAACTAAACACTCTAAATCTAAATCTAAAGCTGGGATTGGCTCAAGTGACCCACGACCCTCATGTGAAGTATAAAGTGGTAGAAGATGGATGGATGGATGTCAATCAATGTCAAATGTTGATGCCGAAGAAGATAATCTCATCAGCATCAGTGAGTCTAGGAGCATGCGGCCTGCTATTTGACTTAGACTAAAAGAGCTTGTGTTTGGCTGATTCGAGGTGAACAAGGAAATTATGTCCAGAGAAGGAGAGAAGGAGCTCATATCCCAAATGGAAGGAGCTCATTTCCCAAAGAGAAGGAGCTCATACCCCAAAGAGAAGGCGTTCATACCCCAAAGAGAAGGAGCTCATTCCCCAAAGAGAAGGCACTCATTTACCAAAGAGAAGAAGCTCATTTACCAAAGAGAAGAAGCTCATTTACCAAATGGAAGGAGCTCATTTCCCAAAGAGAAGGAGCTCATACCACAAAGAGAAGGAGCTCATACCCCAAAGAGAAGGAGCTCATACCTCAAAGAGAAGGAGCTCATTCCCCAAAGAGATGGAGCTCATACCCCAAAGAGAAGGAGCTCATACCCCAAAGAGAAGGAGCTCATACCTCAAAGAGAAGGAGCTCATTCCCCAAAGAGATGGAGCTCATACCACAAAGAGAAGGAGCTCATACCCCAAAGAGAAGGAGCTCATTCCCCAAAGAGAAGGAGCTCATTCCCCAAAGAGAAGGAGCTCATACCCACAAGAGAAGGAGCTCATACCCCAAAGAGATGGAGCTCATACCACAAAGAGAAGGAGCTCATTCCCCAAAGAGATGGAGCTCATACCACAAAGAGAAGGAGCTCATTCCCCAAAGAGAAGGAGCTCAAACCCCAAAGAAGACTGGGATTGGGACCTAAACTGACCATAGGTGTGAGTGTGAGAGTGAATGGTTGTTTGTCTCTATGTGCGTCCCTGTGATGGACTGGCGACCTCGTCTGGGTGTGACCCCGTCAGTAACCCTAACCCTAACCCGAGTCTAGACTACTTTCTTACTTGAATCAAATATTTTTATCTGATACATTCAAATTTAAAAACTCCCTACTCCAAACGTATACACAGATATAACAAAGACAGTGTTATGCCTTGTGACAAAACTCAAACTAAATTTAGAAATGTGAAAATAAATTTGATTTTTTTGCATTTTAGAGTAGATGTATCTTGCGTGTAACACATTCTTGTGGTTTTTTAATGCAGCAGCAGCAGCACCTTGTGCAGAGACTCAAAGTCAGAACTTGAAATATGCACTCAAACGATGTTAATTAGAAACTCCTGGAGGCTACATGTCTTCTCCACTTTAATTAGATGGGATCATCTACGCAGCATAATCTCCCGTGTCCTCTGCGTGTGTTTGTCAAGTTTTGCGCTTTGCAGGTTAATAAAAATCAGTGTCATAGTCGTGCGCTCGTCTCTTGACCTTTTTTTGTTTTCGTGGGCCGGCAGGGTCTGTACACAAACGCTTCGTCTCAAATCAATATGTGCTTTCTTTCACCGAGCCCGAGTCCGTCATTAACTCTGATACACAAGGGTGGCGAGACGTAACCTTTCGCGTGAAACACGGTGGACAGGAGGCTAATGGCTACGGGAAAAAAAACGCCAAGTCTTCTAACTGCTCTGCAGCGTGTGAGGGAGAAGCTTTAAGCAACAGACTGTATCATAATGTCACACGTTTTCATGTTCAATTTCACCAATTATCGTCGTTTTTTTCCCTCGGGGACTGAGGTGAAGACTGGACTAGCATCGTGCGACCAGTTGCTGACTTGTTATAACAAGCTGTTAAAACACCAACAGTAATGTGAACGTTCTTCTTCTTCAACCCTTAGTGCTCACACGGCACGGATATGTGCCACAGGTGCACCAATGGTAATTTGCCATGGGAATAATACACCACTCCTTATATGGACATCCTGAGGGTGTAGGTCACATATTGAAAAAAGCAGGGTTTTTCATCTACTTAAGTGTTGTTGAATCAAAAGTTATGATTCAATTGATATCACATTTTTAGTAGTGATATAAAATAGTGATACTTGTAAATAAAAGTCACAAAATAGACTTGTTCATAAAAACAAGCCAAGTTAACTTTGAACCGTGACGTATTTCCAAATTTCATAAATTTCATCAATTCAATTGGTGAAAATGTAATAGTATTGGGAAAAAAACCAGCAGTTTAACTCTTAGCGTTCTAAGGGTTTAACCCTTAATTTAAACCTTAGTGTTGTAAGGGTATTTTGATAGTTTAACCCTTAGTGTTCTAAGGGTTTAACCCTTAATTTAACCCTTAGTGTTCTTAGGGTATTTTGATAGTTTTAACCCTTAGTGTTCTAAGGGTTAAACTGAAATATATGATCGAAATACTTCCAACACTTCAGAATATTGACAACTAGAGAAAAAACTGCTCTGTGTGTTTAAGTTTGTCTTATTCAAATATAAAAGACATGAATGCCGACAGAATATGAGACTAAAGTTTCACCCTGGAGATCGAACAAGAGGTGAATCCATGAGAATCCAAAATAACGTGAATTGCTGAACTGATCGGACGATGAATCATGAATTTACACCATTTACATAAATGGACTTTTACCAAATGATTAAAAAAAAAAGTGTAGAAATTCGTTCTAAGCACAATAGAATGAACTGAAGAAAATCTTTGATTGTAGCCACAAGCTCTTCTTGATGAATTTACACTCACCTCATATGCATGTGATTGATGGAGGGAGGAGAAAATTAAATAAAACATAAATAAAAAAAAAGAAAGAAAATGTGCACAGTGAGCTCTCAGACAGACAAAGAGTGTGTGGTCTCGTGTGTCGGCTGCTTGGACGCCTACAGCGAGCCACAAAATTTAATCAGTCAATAAGGGAAGAAAAATCCCATTTGTGGAGGTGGAAGATACATTAGACGTGGGATCTTAATTTCTTGGTGAAAATTGTATCTGCAGTGGGATTGCAATGGTTTAGCGCTGCCTTCGGGCGTCGTAAAACGAGAGTGATGGTCAATCCATTACTGGGATTTAAATGTGTCAAGACTGGATGAGATTAAGACAACTTAGTTTACAGATAGATAGTAAATAATAATAATAATAATTGTTATGATCAAGCTAGGATAATTGTGGATTTAAGTTGGATTTGTGTAAGATTGAAAAGCACTTAATGTGTAATATTTTTATTTAACTTTCTCTAATAAGCCTCCATTAAAATGTTTAGGAATGTTTTTAAACGGCTTAAGTCCCTGTTTAACCGTCAATCTGAATCAATTCTTACAGTTTCAAAAACTCCTATTTTGATAATAACTGCCATTTATTTTATGCAGCCTTTTTCCTGCTTGGTCAGAAGCGAGAACATTTTTGGTTTTCCCACACAATGAAGGTCATTTCGTGTCGGAAAGTCATCTTTGACTTTCAAAAACTACCTTCATATACAAAGTAGATAGTAAACCCTTTGTCCAGACTGTGTAGCATGGTAGCAGCACGAGCTGAAGTTATGTAAATTATAGTATATATGCATAGGCTTGAAAACAATAAGGTAGCTGATGTGCACGGCAGAAATCCAAAGCAGGCACAACGAGAAATTTGTTTGTCTGCTTGTGTTTGAGGGATGAAACTTGCCGATAGTGAAAAACAACATGGGTCAAGTTTAAAGAAACCTTGTTATTGTCTCCTTCACAGCAGTGAGTGCACTTTTTTTTTCTTAAATATGGCAAACCGCATTAATTAGTCTCATATTCAGTTACGAAACAATGTGAAGACACTTTTCCAGCAGCTCTTGTATTTCAAAGCATATGAATGAATAAATGCAGTTGGTGTGGGGAAACTACATTTACACCTCATGTGATAACATCCATCTTGTGACGCAGTGATGTATACGTACATAAAAAAGAGAGGGATATATGATGGGGATCATATTAAGCAGTCATGCTACATATAAACCCAGCTCGATTTATCATATCCCTTTAATTAAATAACCCTGAAAACACGTAAAACACATTCTCACATTATAAAGCCCCCTTGTTTAAAATGGTGAACCACTATGTGGGGGGTGGTAGAGGACAGCGTGTAGGACGGTGAAGGTTATTCCAGTCACTGAGATAGCAGGATCAGGGAGTAGTGGATGGGTGGACTGGGAGGTCAACGGAACAAAGAAGCTTCCAAGTGTCCTGAATGCTCCACTGACCTTGGCGAGGTTTTCCCCAGTGTGACAGGAGCAAGTCCCACCTGTCACATCATGGAGCACAAGTCACCCACCCAAGCCCATAAGCCATTTTTTTTTCCACTCTACACTGCGTTCATGTCACACACACACAAAAAATCTCTACTTTACTCTCATGTTCACTCACTGCTTATTTAAACGGGAACCTCTCAAAGGTGTGGTTTGAGATTGTGAGAGTCAATCGTGTCACAGTAAGTGCCAACAGTTAATTGTTCCAGATCACACACTACATATTTATATTCGTCCAGTTAATACTATGGCTCATGACACCCCCAAATGACGCCTTCATGTTGTTTCTTTTGCCTGATTTGCCCCTTTGAGAAGAAATATTTGGCAATTTTTGAGATAAAGGTGTTATTTAATGTATTGCTGATACATTTTCTTTCTTAAAGCTGCCCTAGAGTGGACCTATCGCACATATATGTGATTTATGGACGTCTGTTTACATACATGAACTTGTTTTTATGGTCAAAAACCTCCTAGTTGCTACAAACGAGCCGATCGGGAATATCTCAACAGCCGCGCTGGTTCAGATTGAAATCTCACTCCCAGAAGACAGAACTGTGCTGTGATTGGCCAGCCAACGAGAGCGTTCCCAACTGTCTTGTGATTGGCCGAGTACCTGGAAGTGACGTAATTAGCGCGTCAGCTCTCAGAAGCGCAACTCCCCCCTCTGGAACGGTGGATGCACTGCTACTCATTATCAAAACATTGTTTTAACAGGGTTTAAAAATAGCTTCCTCACGACTCCCCGTCGCAGTCCCTTTTACAACCTTTTCCCCCGGAGTCAGACCCAGAGTCAGAAGACACTGTCGCAAGTGAAACACCTCCACAACGGACGTTATTCTTCTTCTGCGGTTCAATGTACGCAACCGGATGTGCCCGGACTAGTGCCCGGAGCAGGAGGATCCGCTGTTCAGGAGAAGTGATCCTTACGTTATGATTCCAGGCTTTTTCAGAGCCTGAGAATACACTAAAACCCAGCATTCTCAGCAGTGGCTGAATTATTTGTTTCCAAACTTTGGGGCTTCATAAACGAGGTAATGGTGCAGATGCACACCAACAAGTATTATACATATATATGCTACCGCATTAGCTGTGTTGAGTGTTCTTTATATTTCAGCCGTAAGCCATTAGGTGGCTCTGAAGCTGTGATCATCAAACAGTCTTATTTTCACACTCCATGTGAACCTGTGATTAGATCAGCTTTATCCAATATTGACTCCGGCAAACGCTGCTTCACAATATTTGTATCTCGTGAGGATAAATTAGTGTCAAGTGGAATTGTATATACATGCTTATATCCTTTACAGGCAGGGGGAACGCGAGACATCCATATGGAGTTCATATAGCTGTGAAAAACCCCTCGGTGGGTGTCAGCACACTTGCACCAGAGGCTGCCGTGTCTGGGCTTTTCATTAACACCTACGAAGGTGTCAATCACAGTTTTCTTCTGCGGGGGCTGCTCATAAACTGAACAGCAGTAGTCGAGCGGCCACAACCGCAGATGAAAGCTGAGAACAGAGGTGACTTAAAAAGACGTGCTGTGTTCAACCTTTTTTTTTTACCTTTTGGTGAAAAGAGCAGAGGCTTTAGCAGCCAAAGAGATATTTCCCCCAGGAGTTGGTCGAGACCAAAAGACCAAAAACAATGAACTCAAGGCCATGAGCTTGCTGGAAATACTGTACACCCCCAAACTAATGATGATGTTGCTCCATGTTTGCCAGGTGTGATGTAACAGAGAGGCAATTGTTATCCCCCCCCTCATCAGCTCAAGCACAAGGTTATAAAACGGCATGGCGGTGTTGTTTAAAAAGCCTGTTTAATAGAGCTTTCAATTGGAGAAACACTATATGGAATCGTGCCTACATGCAGAGCACTGGGATGTGTCTGATTAGAGCTTCAAAATCATTATTTCAAAACGGATGCCACACAAACAGACTGTATTCATAGTTTTAAAGGGAAGTAAGATTTTATGCAATTTTCCTAGTTGTGTGAATATACAAACATATATATACACATAAATTGACATATATGTATATATATGTATGTATATATATATACATAAACATATACATACATATACATATACACATATATGTATACATATACATATACACATATATGTATACATATACACATATACACATATGCATATATGTATACATATACGCATATATGTATACATATACGCATATATGTATACATATACGCATATATGTATACATATACGCATATATGTATACATATACGCATATATGTATACATATACATATACGCATACGTATACATATACGCATATACGCATACATATACATATACGCATATACGCATATACGCATACATATACGCATATATGTATACATATACATATACGCATATATGTATACATATACATATACGCATATATGTATACATATACGCATATATGTATACATATACATATACGCATATATGTATACACATACACATATGTATACATATACACATATATGTATACATATACACATATATGTATACATATACACATATATGTATACATATACACATATATGTATACATATACACATATATGTATATGTATACATATATATATACATATACATATATATATACATATATATATATATATACACACATATATACATATACACATATACACACATATATATACATATACACATATATATAAATATACACATATATATATACATATACACATATACAGATACATGTATGTATTAAATAATAGGTCTTGACTGTCATTGTATGTGTAGTTTTTACATTTTAAGACCAGAATTATATCTTAAATGTGAAAAAAATACATATTGACTCCACATTGAAAAGTTAATTTCAGCCTGTATACAAAATAAATGACATTTGAATGATAGATTCAGCTGAAAAGTCTACATAAATAAAGTCCAGTCTTGTTTAGGATGGTTTTTAACAATCATTTCTTCCAGCAGCAAAACTGCAGTCATAGATAATAAGTGCTCCGATTCCCTATAGATGATAACGTACACACAGCATGATGTACAGTACATGTTACCTGAGACATCTGTGTCACTGTGCAGCTCCTCTTCAGAGAGCTTCCTGTCCACGTGTCGGGCTTCAGGGACGTAGAAATCTCCCTGTCGAGCCAAGGGGGCCATGAACTGGACCTGGCCCTCGCTGTAGATCTCAAGGAACGGGTGTGCGCACAGTCGCCTTTCCTGTAAATGACGAGAGTGCAACGACAACAATGAAGAGCAAGTATATTTTCTTTTAAAGCAAATTAAATACACAATACAAGATTTCAGGTTCTGTATATCAGGTAGTGCTCAGGTGGCACGGATCTGTCGCAGACCTGCACCCATGCTAATTTGCCATGGGAATAGAGATGAAACAATTACTCAATTTATCATTTTGAGGCATTTTTCATGATTAAAACAAGATTTCTGATTGTTTTAGCTTCTTAAATGTGAATATATTATTAATTTATTTGCTCCTTATAACAAAGAAATCAAGTGAATAATTCTTGGGTTCATTTAACAAACACCGATCCACGTTTTTTAAAGTTTTCTGACATTTTATGAACCAAACAATTACTCGATAAATCGTAAAAATAATCAACAGATTAATCGATCAGGAAAATAACCGTTAGTTGCAGCTCGACATGGGAATAATACACAACTCCTTATATGGACATCCTGGAGGTGCGTGTTTATATTCAGGCTTTAAAATGTGTTTTTTTCCGTCTCCTTATGTGCTGTTGAGTCAAAGTTATGATTCATTTTTTAACGTCAAATTTTTAGTAGTGATATAAAGAGATATATAAAGATATAAGAGTACTTTTTGCTCAGGTGTGTTTATATAGTTGGTGAAAATTTATATTTTTTTCATCGTATTGTGCTAAAAAATAAATAAAAAAGAATTTAAGACACTATTGTACACATTCCTATAGCCTGTTTTATCGTAGTAATGGAAAAAAAGCAGGCAAAATGCTCTGTGTTTTAAGGATTAATACTGTAGGTTCTTCAACATTATCTTTCCCATCAACATGTTATGAGCAGAGGAAGAACCATATAAGATACAAGTGCAGACACATTCTCGCAGTCAACCAAGAGTGAAAACGCTGCGATTACATCTCCACCTCACTTGTGCCCCCTTGAACTTGAGGGTGCATAATATTCCTCCATCCTCACAGGATGCAGCACTTTTTTTTTTCTTCTTTTTTTTTTTACATCTCTATCATCTGTGTTGGGTGAATGTGCAGCCTCCACACTTTACACTGGGCTCCGTTAAAAACAGCTGCTCTCCCCTCCTCTCTTCCTCTGCCTCACTCCTCCAGAGGCAGAGAAAGTCTCACGTGACAGAGACCACTTCACTTCTGCAGGCTCATTAACCTTTCATACATCACGCTTTGTTATTCCACTCATGCAAGGCCTACGTCTGTTACTTTCACCCTTTTGGCATATGCTAAATGTCGAGCGATACTGGAATCGCTCACTGTGTGGCTACAGTGCAGTATCTCTTAATCATCAATTATTTATGCGGGGGGGGGGGGGGGGGGGGGACAAAACGCTTTAATTTGCTCAACTTGATGACAGTTAATGGCAATTTTTGCTGCGGCTTTTCCCGCAATGTACGGTTGAGTAAAGCAGATTATAATCTGACGTGGTGTTCTACAAGATATCGATTTGAGGAAATCACAGTTGCTTTGATTAAAAAGGAGTTTGTGTCGTGATTATATTAAATGGTAATGAAGATGCACACCTCGCTCTCTCTCTCTCTCCATCTCTGAATCCTTCAACGATACAAGGTCATGCCATATTTATTTAATTTCCCAAATAAAACAGTTCATATTGTTTCTGGATCCTGAATCCTGGATGCACACTGTAGTCTTTAGGTAAGTATTTCCCACTATTTCACAATCAAACTTAATCAGGCTTTAAACAAACTTTGCCGTCTGCATCTCAGCCCAACTACGACAGCAGTGACATTCTTCTTGCAGTGATTGCGGCAGCATATTAGAGCATTTCTCCTTCAGAAACATCTGTGCATCATCTTCAGCAGACATGGACTGCTACATATTGCGTATTGACAGGCATGCATGCATCCATCCATACACGCTGATGACCCCGTCAATAAATGATCCAATGCAAATCGAAGTTAAGCAGATATGCTCCGACTACAATGCCTTCACGCAGTGTTAATATATTACAGAGAGAGTTTGATTTGTTAAGTTATATTTGCCTTTCAGAGCGCTTTTTGACTTGGTTTTGCAAGTCGGTTGGAGACGAGCTCCCAAATAACATGTACTAAATAAGCGCACACTCAACAGACTAATGGTATACTTAAAAGATCCAAACATAAAAGTATGCAAATATGCAAGAGGAGCCGCGTAATGGTGGACTTAAAAGCACTGCATTTACCCCGAGCAGAAAAACATAACAGAAACACCAAAAACTACAATGAATATAAAGTACCTCACAAAAGGCATCTGTTCTCGTTTCACTACTTTCATACAAATGTGAGACCGCGGTGCAGAAGACAGAAGCTGCAGCTCAGTGACGGACGGAGGAGGAAGTGGACATCTGTTTCGTTCACAGCCTTACGTCGTGTTGAGGTGTGCGACGATTCAGAAAGCTGCAAATGATCCGGTTGATGTTCACCGCATCGATTTGAATGCCGCGGTTATGCAGTGTGTGTAAATCATGAGGTCCTGGCTCAGGTCACTGAGACGATATTATTATTTAGGTTTGGAGGGGAATTGAAACATTACCAGAAAATATGCGATGGAAATAAGGCAAAGTCTCGTCCGTCTTGTAATATGGACCCAAAGACCTCAAGCAATTATGAAGGTGCAGAACAAAAGCATCAGGACACTTTGGATTAAAGCTCCCATAGACCCTAAGTTCCAATTAGCTCTGTTCTTTGGCGTGTATCATGCGCCATTACCTCGTTTATGAAGCTCTAAAATTTGGAAACAAACAGTTCAGCCACTACTGAGAACACTGGGTTTTATTGCATTCTCAGACTCTGCAAGCGCTCTGAAAAAGCCTGGTATTGTTACTTAAGGATCACGTCTCCAGAACAGCAGATCCTCCTGCTCCGGGCACTAGTCCGGGCACATCCGGTTGCGTACATTGAACCGCAGAAGAAGAAGAAGAAGAAGAAGAAGAAGAAGAACGTCCGTTGTGGAGGTGTTTCACTTGCGACAGTGTCTTCTGACTCTGGGTCCGACCGGATCAAAGGCGTAAAAGGGACCACGGTAGGGAGTCGTGACAAAGCCATTTTTAAACATTGTTTTGATAATGAGTAGCAGTGCATACATCGTTCCAGAGGGGGAGCTGCGCTTCTGAGAGCTGACGTGCTAATTACGTCACCTCCAGTTACCTGGCCAATCACAAGACAGTTGGGAAAGCTCTTGTTGGCTGGCCAATCACAACACAGTTCTGTCTTCTGGGGTGAGATTTCAGTCTGAAACAACACGGCTGACGAGAGCTTCAGCGAGGAGAGATTTTGATTGGCTCGTAACTAGGAGGTTTTTGAGCATAAAAACAAGTTAATGTAGGTAAGTAGACCTCCATAACTAACATATATGTGCGATAGGACCACTCTATGGGAGCTTTAAAACATATTCTGGCCAAAATAAGGCAAACATACTATCATGACTTACTGCACAGCTCTAAAGCTCTGGACATCACATGACTGAGTTTGCTCACAACACTATGTTGGCTAATACAGTAAAGCTTCTGAAAAAATTAACGGCACCAGTGCAGGTTTTTAAAGCTTTAAGAGTTCACTGCACACTTTAAATCCCCAGAGATCAAGGAGAACAAATAAACAAATCACAGAACCCGACATGGGAAGCTGGATGCCAATTTCAGCGTCTGATCTATGCTATACTTTGAGTGAGTTTTAAAGCAGTGAGTCACCTCGGCCACCCTCAGGATCTTTGGTGATCCAGTAAAAAATAATGCTCTCCAATTATCCTGTCCCCAACTGCTCCAGCATCCAGCTATCTGTTTTATTTTTTTATGAAAACAGCTGCCTGACATGGTCAACAAGGTATATATGCTGCCTTTATATATACATGTCCATGGATGTGAACAATATTGTTGCTCGTTTTTTTTTTTTTAAATATATCTCCTGGCTTTGTCGCCTCACAGGAAATTGTGTTACCAGTGCCGGCCCAAGCCTTTATGGGCTCGACTATTATTATGATACGAATGCAACACTTTAAATTGCATTAATTAAAGTTATAGTGTTATTCACACCAAACCAGTGTCGCGTTTGTTTTGTTTTTATCTTAGAGGGCGGTGTACTCACAAAAGAGGCCTAGTATTAATTTTGCACTTTCATAATCAAAGTGAAGCACTAAATGTGGCGATAGTGAACTTAGTGATAGTGTGCACCAAATGAGCAATCTTTAACTCCAAAATTAAACCAAATAACTCAAACTCAACCCTGTTTGGATATATAAATATACCTGAAGAGATACAGATTTATATAGACAGATATATAGAGCCACTTGGGCTATCGCATGGCTTATGCCTTGGGTTGGCGTGCTTAAAAATTAGGTTTTAAATCATGTAAAATATCATGTTATTATGTAAAATGGTGGAGAAGTTGAAAATGCATATTCACACGCACTCACTTTACATCAGAATATTAGTGTAAACACTTTTAAATCTAAATCTCTTCTTCGACAAACATAGAGAAGAAACGTTCTTCTTCTATGTTCCCTACAAAGGAGACAAAAACAAACTCTCACTCGCCTCACAGCAGGAATTTTATTATTTCTCTTTCTCTTCTCCATTTTTTTCATCTTAAGGAATTCTAAATAAAGTGGCAGAGCATTCGCCGTCAGTAGTGTAGGTGCAGTTACTCACGTATGAACAGTAAACCACTGATATAGTGTTTTTATATCATTGCAGAGCTTGAGGAGGTGTTACAGTAACTATGGCTCCAGTGTGTCATTGAGACATATTTTTAGAGAAGCCTAAAAAACTCCTTGAACACAAGACAGAATTATTTATTTTATCATTGTTGTTGGTGCACTTTACTTTATATTTCTGCAAAATAGACTGAATTAAAGCATCGGGTTTTTCTGCTCAAAGCCGACTGATTCATCTGTGCATCTGCCTGATGACTGTAATTACGTGAATACATTTTTTTTTCCCGCCTACGCGCTCTCAAAAACGTGGACTGAAAATGAATCCCACCTGAGAGGCAAAAACAAAAGGCACAAGCTCCATTAGCGCATTCACATTTTAAGATGATGAATTAAAATCATTTTCGTTAAAACAAAGACGTTCATCTGGAGGTGGAGGGGTGAATATGTCTGACTTTGCAGACCAATGATGGTCAGACAGGTGGGGGAGGAAATTAATTCTGAACGGATAAATGTTCAACAAGAGGATCAACTCGTTTCAATGTCTGACTGTTTTTCTTGCATCATGAGCAGGAGAAGAATAACTTCAAGCCCACACACAAAAAATGAGAGACGTGTTTTGTTTATGCTGTGTACTTTTTTTTTTGGGTTAAAGTATTACTCACTTAGAAATTTGACAGAAAGTTAAAGTAGACGTATTATACCCTATTTCTCCAAGTGAACCTAGTTCCCTGGTGTACTAATGAACATTTCTGTGACATAAGGATGAAGCACCACAGCAGTTCAATCACTCTGCCAAAACAGCCCTGTTCAGAACGCTCGCTTTTGAGTGCCTGTCTCTTTAAATATGCAAATGAGACACAGGAAACTACGTCAGCGTCACTGAGGCTCCGGCAGCTAACAGCAGTTAGCGTTTGGAAAAGTCATCATTATTGCCGTCATATATAAAATGTATCCACTGGACATGTAAATCCTCTGAGGCTGGAAGTTTGTGTAGAACTCTGTGCTGCACTGTGCAGCCAAGAATGAAACACTTCGCAGACTTCCGCTCTTCCGGATACTATTGCCCTCACCAGCACTCTCGTTTTATAGGGATAAAGCGGAGCTCCGCAAGACGACAATTCCAGGAATGTCTCATTGTGACGTAGCAATGAGTGCGGAAGTCAACGTTGCGTGTTTTATCTCCTCTACTTAGACTGAGGGGGACCACAAAAAAATTAATGAGTCATCTTTTTTCACACTTTGCCTACTCATAGGGCCTCCTGAGTCCTAAAATGATTGAAATGATTCAAGTCCCTTGAATGATGAAAGTATTAAAATGATTAAAAAGTTGATTTTGCATAATACGTCTCCTTTACGAAAGAATTATGATAAATATGATTATCAATATGATAAATATGGTTAGCACTCTTGTCTTTGCGGCAAGAAGACCCAGGTTCATGAAACAAGGATCTTTCTGCATGGAGTTTGCATGTTCTCCCCATAAGTGCGTGGGTTTTCTCCCGGTTCTCCGGCTTCCTCCCACAGTCCAAAAACATACAGATTTGGGGATTAGGCAAATTGGACACTCCAAATTGACCAAAGTTGTGAGAATGGGTGGTTGTTTGTCTCTATGTGGCCCTGGCATGGATGGAAATCTGACCCTCATGTGGAGGATAAAGCGGTAGAAGACGGATGGATAACCACACCTTCTTCATCATGAGAACGTTCTGCTTTTGGATCATTGGTCGAAGAATAGAGGCCGTGTGGAGATGTCTGGTGACTATGGCAAAACCATGACCATGACTTAAGAAACAGGACCGATCAATTGATCATCTGTCAAGTGGTGGGAGCTAAATAATTGATAAAAACACATCATTAGTTGCAATCCTGCAGTATTAACTACTGTATTGACAGGTAAAGACTGACAAATGCAACAATGGCCATATCAAAAACAAATAAACAAATAAAAAAACACCACCAGGCCTGCAGCAGAGCTGTAACATTCTGTTAACTGGTGATTCATCGGTTAATCACAGGTTAACTGCAAGCTTAATCAAAAACCGCATTCGTATAAGAGCCTTTGAAAGCCTTAAATTATTGGGTTCATTTGTGAGCGTTGAGGACACTATTATTACTATTATTTCTACACCCACACGAGGAAACTGGACGTATTACCTCGGTCACTCTGCAGCAACAACCAAACCAGTCAAGTCCAAAGCTTTAAAGGAAGGTCACTTTTTGTGTCTAACAGACAGAAACCGTCGGACAAAGGGCAGGCCAATAATTACACCAACAGTGGAAACGCCGGGACAAATTGTGCTTGGTCGGTTTATGTAATTGGGTAGGGAATTGTGAATAGTGTACTTATAGATTTTCCTTTTATTTTCCCCATAGTCTTAGTTTCAGGGCCTCAGGGGCCCATGAGAGCACTTAGGGCAGCCCAGAGTAACAGGGTCAGGGTTAGGTCAGTTGCCACAGCACAGAAATAGCAATATTTATGGCAAGAAGATGTGTTTGTTTGTTTGTTTGTTTGTTTCCTCTGGCATTATTACATTGGAGTATTGTTTAGGGAAGAGACAGGGAAAATTAAAAAAAAAAGTATTGGCAGTGCATGACCTTATTTTTTTAAATCAAGATAGGGGGAAAAACTGAAGCAGTGGCAAAAAACAAGACATATCCATCTTCACATCATGTTTTCTTGCTGTTTTCACTCCAGGTTCAGCCGGCGTGCCAACCACAAGAGTGAGTCATGAATCATACATGGGTAAAACGCAGTCATCCTCACCATCACAATCAATACCATGGAGCGGATGCTTTTCCCTGTTTTGGATGTACATAACAGCCCATGCCAAATCCGTTTAATGGAGGGGCGAGCCATTAAAAGGCATCACACGAGCCCTTTTAATCATTAAAGCCAGTTTAATTATTGAACTAATTCACATGTCGCAGTTAAACCTTATAATTATGGTGCTTTGTTCTGTGCTGAAACACTGTGTGAAAGGCAATCTACATCAACAGAGGATTAAAAATGAATTAAATCAGTTTGAGTGTCGGGGGTTAACCAAACACATCGTGCAAACACACACACACACACAGGTGTGCACACACGGGCTGTATAATCGCCTCTCACACATGTTGTCACGCTCGCCGTGTGTTTGTAGCCACTCGGCAGTAACGTCCTGAGGGAATGGGTGAAGGATAGATGGGCAACATGGAAAAATGAGGATGTGCTGGTGTCCTTTTAGTTTGTCCAGGTCCTAGCCTGGGGAACAACATCTGTACAGGTTTCTTGTTAAAAAATAGATCACGTGCAAAAATAAAAATGGTTATCTAATGTAGACACCCTAAGGGATAGTTGCCAAATAATTAATTTTAAAATAAACATTAGGAATGTATATATATTTTTTATAAATATTTGGTTGTGTCACCTGACATTTTTTTCATTGTGAAGTTTAAAATACTGTTAAAAAAAATGAGTTAAAAAAGTTAGAATAGCGATTCAATATATGAGACATGTTCAAACAAATTGTTCTGGACTCAAAAATATGCATTACATCTATATTGAAAACCATTTTTAAAAGCTGTATTTGTCATTAACCCATATGTATATGTAGATATGTACATATATACACACACATCTAAATATGTCTATAATATATATACACATATATAGACATATATGTACATATACATGTCATGTATATATATATATATATATATACATACACACACATATATGTACATACATATATATGACTATGAATAAATAAATGTACTTTTTTCAAAACATAAATGACCAATTGTGTAAAGGTGTAAAAACTGTCAATTAATCTAGGTCTCTTTATTTGGGCTGTGCAAAACGTTATTTTTAATGGACTGAATTAGAAAAAGGAAGAAGAAGAAAAGTTAATGAGTTTGTAATTAAACTGTGTGTGTGTGTGTGTGTGTGACATGTGTGTACCACCAATATGAAATTGGTGACTGTTTGTATGATTATGAACTAACAGCCAACAGAATAATTGAATAAAATATATGAAAAACAAATTGAGATAGGCCATATTTGCTTTGGGGATTACAAAATTAGTTAACCGCTTACCTGCAGCAAAGGAAGTAATTTAAGCCATAAACTCCCCAGATGCCTCCAACTGTTGTTGAATACTTCCAAAGCCTCCGTCTGTACATGCAGAGCGTGTCGACACGCACTCTGATGTGTTATTCGGACAATATTGTACTAAAAGGAAGTAGTATGCTATATTTTTGGTGTTCATTAAAAAGAGAAGCCAAAAGAAGAAGAATTGCAAGAAGCAAAGGGAAGACAGGCTATTTGGCCATGGGTTCATCCTTCAACGACGGCCAAATGGCCAAAAACAAAGCAGGCAATATCGGAACCATATTAGAAAAAAGAAAGAAGAAATAATACAGCAACAAAACAGCACAGATGAGCTGGAGAGACGGGTAGAAGTAAAACACGGGCAGAACATTTGTGAGGAAATCTTCAGGCTCGTTGGAACAACATTTTCTAAAAGTTTACTCACAACAGCCATATAAAGAAAAACGAAAAGCTAAGTATAAGAACGAGTGGGTGCAGTAAATGCTGCTGTTGAATCACTACAAAAGAGATTAGAGTATCCGTTTGGCATGCAGTAATTGTAATAGTACAAATATAAATATGTATAGATTACAATCCTTGATTTGGTGTCAATTAAAGCTTTTCAATATACAGAACCAAGGGACACTAACAACTTGGACAAGTCGAAAAGGCTTCAGAGGTAATATTGACCCAATCAACACAAATAGTTAGTGTCTCTCTGCATGAGATAGCAAAGGACATTGCAGTTTGCAAACGTGAAATGTAAAACCAAACCTTTAACTTCCACAATGATGAGGGAATACTGTGCCCTCAATGGCTCTTTAATAACTTTAAATGTCAGTCAGAAAAAGAACATTGCTTTTAGATTTACTGAAAATGAGTCAGATCGTACTCTGAGGTTTGTCTCTTAACCCACTTAAACTGTCTGACAGCAAAACATACTGGTGCCTCATCAGAAGAATTAATTAGTACTATGCTTTAATTAGCTCATGTAATGACTAAACATTTCCTGTTTGAACATGAATTTATGGATTATTTTAACCCGAAATGCACGTTTGAGTTATAAAAACACTTATTAGGGATGGATAGATCGATAATTACGGCTCATTTACATGATCACATCGGGTGACAGGATGACAGGATCCTGCCGATACTGACTCTGATTCTCTGGAGGCTGGATTATTTCTTGTTGATCAGATCATTCAAACATGAGATCCAGGTAGGAATTCATCACAAAAACAATGAAAGACATGTATGATAAAAACAGACGATGACAATCCTAATCTTCCTTTCGTTTCTGAAGTGGCAGCGACTCATAGATTTAGTGTGAGAAACTAAGAGGTGCTGCAAAGTCAAGGCTAGAACTAGACCATGTGACAGACGGGGGATATTTCCTTGTTTCCTGTGGAAGTGTGCTAATGATAGTAATTTGTTCGATTATGGAGGATACCACTCCATCATGGACACATCCTTCCCTACCAATATACTTAGCCCAACCCTGATGAGCTGCCCGTATTAACGCTGCTTTACTTCTTGCTTCTGCTTTGTCAAATGCTTTTATATATATATTAAAACATTAGTGTTTCCTGAATACAACAGCCTTTTCAGCCAGTTCTCCAAATTCCATTTCTCCAGACAGAAGAGGGGACGATGGAAACGGCGTATCTCGACAGACCTTTTATTGTCTACATTTCATTTCAAAGCCTAGACGAGGGAAAGGAAAAAAAAAGGCTCAAAGAAGCTAAGGACATAATGAGTGACAGTAGTTGCAGCCAGAATGAACAATCCAGGTGTCACTCAAACAACACAGACTTCTTCGGCTCTGACAAATGAACAAGGGCTGTTTGAAAGTCACTGAGCTGAATAAAGCACTAAAACCCTAAGCCTCGTTTTTATCTTTCCCATTTTCTTAAGTTGCTTCACTGAAGTCTTAAACCTCTGCACCCTGGTTAGGTGCCCCCGGCCTCTCGTACCGGGCTCATACTTGAATGGTTCAGAATTGCCTCTGGGATTGCTTTTCACAAAATCCCTCAAAAGGAGAGAGGAGCAAATTCATTTAATTTGCATGTCTATCTCGGCAAAAAGACAAAACTACAAATGTAGGGAACGGATTTGGCCGACAAAAGAGAACGAGTGTGTGTGTGTTCTCCTCTTCGATAGGGTTTTTTTTTTTCGAAATGTAATAAGTAATATAGCGACAACAGTGTTCAACAGCTCGGCAGCGGCAGCAGGCTCCACATTGTGCTTTCAAAGTCGTTTTTTTTTTTCCAACTGCAAGAACTGCGTTTTTATTATGTCAATCAGTTTTCGATGTGGTTGCGCCGTATTTTCTTCCTGGGAGACGTGCATTATCGCAGCTTCACTGTAGGCAGCAGCTAATAAGACAGCACAATATGTGTATCTCATTTTGAGGGAGTTTAGTTAAGTCACAATAGCTCTACAATATCTTATTATTTATGGCGCCTCTCTGCAGCACGACAATGAAGAACAAAACCGCGGGAGCAAATGCAAACGATACACAATTTCAGTCTCAGAAACACTAAGAGCAGATAGGGCACATCACTTAAGCGCTGAGTGATAAGACTCACTGCCACTAGCGCAAAAACAAATGTCCCGTATCTAAAAATAGCCGCTTTTCTTAAATTGTAATCACACCCTACTGCCTGATCTTGATTCAGAGTGACAATGCGACCGAGAGTAAAGTTTAAATCAGATCAATCATATGCAGATGTGACATTAAGAGTGGATTCCCGGCAGCTGGAGGATGAAAGTCATGTTTGAACATTTGACTCCACAGAGCTTTCTGAGTGGAGCAATAGCTCAGTGGGTTGTGATGCAACAAAAAAACAGTTTTTTGCTTCTTTTTTTTTTTTTAAAAGACACTGATTTTACTGGAATGCATTAGCAGTGATAATAATGCCTTCATCTGAACTATTGCCAATCCTAGTTTCTGTGTGGATTTTGCTCCTCGTGTCTTCTCTGGGTAATCCAGGGTTTTTCCCTCAATCCAAAAGGTACGCCGGCTGATATTGGGGTGAAGGCTGCAAACCAATAGAGCGAGTTGTGGGTCTGATTCCCCCGGCTCTGCTAGTCCACATGCCAATGTGTCTGAGCAAGAGACTTAACCCCAGTTTGCTCCTGGTGAATGATAAAACTGTCGTGTAAAGCAGCTTCGAGTGGTCAAGCGCTCGATAAATACAGACCGTTTACCATATTTGGCTGAAATCAAGAGTCTGGACTGTCCATGGCTGTTTGTCTCTGTATGTTGGCCCTTTAACAAACTGGAGACCACTTCCCTAATCAGTCAGACTGGGTTAAAGAAATTGTAAGTAAAGATATAAGCAGGATATGTCACTGATGTGATGCTGTGCATAATAAAAATACACATTTAAGAAATAAAATGGTTTGCTGTGGAGGATTAAGAGAGAGATGTGATATTTATCTTTTTTGGAGATGGAGCCGAGAGTAATAAAACAAAACTGGGCAAAACTATAGCTCTTTCTTTGTGGGAATGGTTCCAACTGATTGTTTTTTGTTGATATTCGCTCACCACCAACTATATAAAACTAATACATTCCTATATAGCAAATCTAAGCCCTGTGATAGGCTGATGGGCTGGTGTACTTTGGCTCTTTTTGCTAATGCCACTTGTGATTTGCTCCAGCTTTTTGATTTATTTATTTATTTATTTATTCTTTAAAGGCAGAGTACATAATATGTGAGATTGTAGCCAGGTGGCTAATTTGCATTTCCAAACTACATACAGCAAACAATCATAAAACAAGAGTTAGAAGACCAAAATAAATCTTTTCACGGGATTTTAAAGTTAGACGATATTGCACATTGCCCGTAGCACAAAATAGCACGACTTTATAGTGATAGTGACAGTCATGCACCAACAATAAGCACCATAGACAGACATACAAATTCAAACGAGGTAGCGTTAACAGTTGTGGTTTTCCAATAGTCATTCAGTTTAGGGTTCACATATTTCACTTCACTTGGTATTGAATTCCAAGCTTGAGAAGCACGAAAGGAGAATAAAGCTTGACCAAAAGTACTTTTCCTAAAGGGTACACAGTACAGTCATTGCTAGAACCTGCTCTAGTCGACCAGTTTGAGATTCCTTGACAAATTCTTGTAGCGGACGTGGAGCTTGACCGTGAATCAGTATATTTTTCATTGTTCCAATTTAGTCGCTCATGTTTCTTCAAGATCTGGCAGTTCAGATCGTTTTTGTGTCACGTACTTTTAAAACTTGTTTATAGACTGTTTCACTAAGCCTTAGGTTTGCTTTACAAGCCATTACCCAGCTTGTAACGCAATGGGATTGTCAAAATATGACTTGATATCTAAAATATAACTTGGCTAACTGAGGAGTTCCAATTATTCCACATAAATCGTAAGTTGGACAAGTCAAATCGTCGTCAAAGTCGTTTAAAACTAAGTTGCAAGTCAAGAATGATTCTTTTACTACCTCAATTTTTGTCTAGTACAGTGATCACTTTCAATATTTACTTCTCTTTTTGAGAATACGTTGAGGTGTAAATGTGAGCTCCCACGGCAGCTGTCGGATCTTGTGCGGCTTTGCTTTTTCATCTTTTGCATGAACATACAAAACAAAAGTGCATCATCTGCATACACTTGACAAGTTACAGTTGACGTGCGACTCGCCGCCATTGTCTCATTGTCATTACTAAAACATGGAGAGTGGAGTCTGTCAGGAGATAATTATCGTTATCAATAAATTATCATTAAAAACTGTTTTAATATTAATATGCATCGCTCTTTTCGTTTTAATGAGTGGAAATGGATTCCATATTGGAGCTTGCGTATTAAGGTTTATTAGAGAAAGTCTGTTTTTTGTGGCTTCGGATAAAAGAATAATGCGGTCAGTAAAAGAACGATATTCTACAAAGTGAGCAACAAAAAAAAGATTTGGATAGTCAATAACAAAGACATATACATGTTGGAGTTCCTGTCAGAGAGGGGGCTCATTAACATAAGACTGATAGAACTTGTGTTTGCTTGTAAATAATCTAAACTGCAGGGTTGATCCCTGCATCTCATTAGAGTCATGAGTTACAACGAAACCACACAAAGGAAAATATATACAGCACCGCAGGGAAATGAAGTTTCTCTACACATATAATTCAAGGCTATCAATGAAATTCAAGATTCAATGCGAAGATAAAGTCAATAGTAATTATACTGTGATTAAGCAAGGCTTTCCCCCTTCTTTTCCAGCTGCCTCTGTGACTTTGAACAGCATAAACCCCACGACCTTCTCTGACCTTTCAGCTTTGACATCACAGTTAGCTAAACGTCTGCATGTTTATAACAGGCCCTGCAGACTAACATCTGTGCACGGCTGTACATCACACACACGAGAAAGAAACTGCAAGAGGCAGCTAACATTTAGCTTCCTTTCCCTTCACGCTCAAGACATTGCAATCGCTTCACTGTGTGTGCCAGTGACCACCCAAAAAAAAAGAAAAAAAAAGGCCATTTCGGAGGAACAAGAGAAAACTTGCTTTATATTCAACTCCGAACCTCTGTGCTGGCGAGAAACTTTAGTGCCCTCAAGCAAACAAATGTTCCATCGTCTGTCTCTCACAAACCTTTAGATCTCAGTGAATGTCAACAATATAATCCTCCTCCTCCACCAGTCCCAATCCAGTCAGAAGGCCTGGATGCCCCCCCCCCCATCCCCCCCATGCTTGAATCAAATCTCAAGATGCCATTGTGTCCATGATGTAGCCAACTGCTAAAAAGCCAAGGCACAGAAGGAAAAACACTGGGGCCAATCAATGGTCTGACTAGGCAAATATCAGGCTTGGCCATGGGGCAGCAACTCAAAGCATGTGACAGACAGAAATCATTGTGCTATGACAAGCCAGGCATGCTAAATGTTGATGAGCTTGTTTGAAAAGGTCTCACCACTTGGGATATCTGAAGTGTCAGGCTGCATTATTCACAAAACGAACAATGCTGCTAGGCTGCTTCTTTGGACTGTGAGCTAAATATTGTTGATTTACAACAACAACAAAAAACCTACTCATGTTTATTATAAAGTCAAATGCTGTTTATATTCTTTAGGGGTGAGTGAGTGAATAGCAATTATATCACAATAGCAATTTCCGCAATAATTAGCAAGAAAATTAGGGTTTCCGAAAAAAGAAACATTATATTAAACCTTAATCTGTCTACATTTAAAATAATGTAATTTGATTGGCAACTGCCTTCCAAAGCTGTTGTCCTCAGAGCACCTCACTTTCTTAAATTAAGTTTATCGACTAGTTTTGTAAAGCTAAGAGAGTTCAGATTTACCACACTATTTTAATCATGATTTTGGCACTAATTCACATATACAATTATTCAGCCAAGACAAGCTATGAAATTTAATCTTCCAATATCTACTTCTTAACTACTTAATGTCTCTAAGTGTGTCGTCTATCATCATGAGCGTGTGGAATAAAAACATTAACTTTTTTATTATTTGCTGTTTAATTTTATCTTAATACAAAAGGAAACTAAGAAAATGCTCTGGTGTCTAAAAACTTTAATTGTGTACAATATTGATCAGACCTCAGGGAAAGGTATGTGTTTTAATCACAGGCTTTAATTCCTGCTTTTTATATTGCCTAAGTTATTATATTGTGTATCATTTCGTTTTTAAATGTCTTTATGATTATTAAGTCTATTATTTTAAACTAGTGTACTGTGTATTCTTATGGGTATGGCTTTAATACAGAAGCAGTGCTTTGTTACTCCAACACTGTTATGTTTCAAACCTATACTTTTATTTGCTCAGTTTGTTTGTTTGTTCAGATTGTTTCAAATGCTCAAACTATTCGACATTGACAGGTTAATCTGTTTAATAGCCGACAGTGGTTTGACAGTACGCAGGTCGTAGTTTATCCCCATGTGCATGCGTTCAGTGATGTTCGGAGGATTCAATTTCCCGCCCTCGCGGCTTTT
The DNA here is from genome assembly GCF_963457635.1 of Microchirus variegatus. Lineage (NCBI taxonomy): Eukaryota > Metazoa > Chordata > Actinopteri > Pleuronectiformes > Soleidae > Microchirus > Microchirus variegatus. The sequence continues at coordinate 2,238,519 of NC_139808.1, read as the reverse complement.
CCGAGAACATCAAGTAAAGGGGCATTCTGGGTGAATAATGCAACAGCATCGGTCTGCAGGAGATAACAAGGTACTGGATAATGCAAGAAGCAAGAACTGTATTTCAGTGTGAAACTCTCCCAGTGCATTTGACTCTAGTTTTTTTTTTGCACGAAGGGATACCAATATCACTGAGAATGTCATTAATATGGAAATGGGAACACTTAAGTTGGCAAATGTACAGTAGAGCCAAAAGAATACCCGGACACAAAAAGCAGTCAAACCTGTACCTTACATCTGAAGGTAAGGTGTGTTCAAGTGACTTAAAGAGAGTGTGGATTTCATGACTGTGGCTAAGTTGTGTTGTCAAGAGGAACAAACCCATAATCAAACTTCCAAAATATTTGTCCCGTTGGTCCAATGCTCATCTTTTATTTATTTTCACGGAAATAAGTGTGGGCTTTTGAGGTATAGGCAAATTGTATTATTCATATTTTTTTTTGCCTTTTATGTACGCTTTGCTAAACAACACTATTTTTTTTCAAGTATCAATATAGATAAGAATAAATAATATATAGGGATAAAAGCTGCCCATGTGGCACATAATACGCAGAAACGCAGTGATGTGCTGTTTAAGAGCATCACATTGTACTGAGAGGTGCTTCCAATATTTTGTCCATCCGAACTGTGGGGGTGTTATTGACACTACAGCCTCCTCCATATCCATAAGGCTCAATCAACACTTCTCTACAACAGTTTCAGCAACAACAAAAAAATGACTTCACTTATGGACTCATAAACTGGCAACTGGTTATAGTCAAAGAGAAAATCCATTATATACTGTAGAATAATAAAACTTTAGTATTCATGCAAAAGAGATAGTTTGTTGAAGTTGTTGATCCACTGCTAATTAAAAGTGTTATATAGGAGCACATCTTGGACTCACATGAGGTGAAAAGTGCTCTATGGATGGAAAACATGTAGAAAGTCAAAGAAAACCTTCAATGCACTCTCTTTTAAGCTATTAAAATGCCTTTAATGAAGTGCCGTGGTCATGTTAAAACAAACCCTCGCAAATGTGTTGTTTTTGTTATTTCAGCGATGATTGGATTAACATTAGTGACACAAACGTACTAAAAGGAGGAAACAATAGACCGAGCTAGAAATACTGTTCTCAAATTGACAAGGAGTTTTGTTAAGTGGCTAAAATCTCTTTCTTTTTGTGTCATCACTAGCAGCAATGTTTTCACTGACAGCACAGACAGTGATGGTATTAGGGATGGGGATGGGAATCGGTATCGGTCAGTATCGGTCCAATACTGGTCAAAAATCCCTGGATCGGATATCAGACAGATAAAAATGTAAAATCCGATTGAATCCATGTATCACATGCTTCACTATGCACAGACAGAGCATGTTAGCTAAGTCATGTTTGGGAAGACGCTATACTTATTTTAGCCAATTCCAACGGTTATTATAGATTTTATGAGAGGGATTAATTGGGGATGTGCGATATTATTGGCACGATATCGGTCTTGGCAGATATTGGCTTTAAAATATATTATCAGATCGGTAATTAATGTAAAATGTGATACATATCAAAACTCCTATGTTTCATATGCTTCACTATGCACAGACTGTAAAAATGTAAAAGCATTTTAGATGAGGCATGTTTGGGCTTTCTTATTTTTAGTGAGAACAATATTTGTGACACAGTTGGAGAATCATGTCTTAGAAATGACTCGGCACAAATGTGTTGTTAACACGTACTTATTTTGGCCAATTCCAACAATTGTTACTGATTTTACGAGAGGGATTAATTAGGGATGTGTGATATTATCGGCACGATATCGGTATCGGCAGACATTGGCTAAAATATCGGCAAACACACCAAGATCTGCCGATATGAGCAATGACTAAAATATTAGGCTGAAAAAGCCGCTACTTTACTTCTATGCTAGCGCCCCCTACAGCTATTATTTGCTTGATGCCTATCTATTTTGAACAATGAAGATATTTCATATCCACATCTGCTGTGATACCATTAAGAAAACTACTATGACCTCTGCAGTCAAAAGGAAAGATGTATCGGTACTGGTTCGTCCCAAGCACTCCTGATATATCGGCATATCGGATATCGGCAAAAAAAAAGTCCAATATTGTGCATATCTAGGATTAATGTGTAAGATTTATATTTAATTATATTTTAAACACACCAAGATCTGCCGATATGAGTAATGACTAAAATATTAGGCCGAAAAAGCCGCTACTTTACTTCTATGCTAGCGCCCCTACAGCTATTATTTGCTTGATGCCTATCTATTTTGAACAATGAAGATATTTCATATCCACATCTGCTGTGATACCATTAAGAAAACTACTATGACCTCTGCAGTCAAAAGTACTGGTTCGTCCCAAGCACTCCCGATATATCGGCATTTCGGATATCGGCAAAAAAAGTCCAATATTGTGCATCTCTAGGATTAATGTGTAAGATTTATATTTACTTATGTAAGCTATCAAAAAGCTAACAACAACATTAGTAAGTGTTGAGAGACTTCTGACAGGACAGTAATTCATATATTGTCGCAACAAATATCAAATATTGTTGTGGAAGTTAATGAGTGTGTGAGCTGACCTTTCAGACAGTCTAAGTACCGCTGGAACACGGCCACATTCATACAGCATCCAAACAGATGGAAGAGCCAGCCAGACAGGACAGAAACACATTCCTCCAGAAGAAGCAGAGTGAGGCAGACGACCTGTGGTGTTGCCACCTGTTCCGGTACACGGCATAATTAAACTATATCTGCCTGAACTCTCGGCCTATCAAAACGACTCACTTTCCCAGCATCCTTCAAACTGCACTTACTCACAGTGGAATAAATCATCACAACACATTTTGCTTCCCGTCTTCAAGTTCACTCCACGTATCCGTCACCTTTACGTCCATAATTTCTTTTGTTCTGCTGTACACTGCTAACGCACGTCAACTAACCCCTTCAGGGAAAAGCCGGCACATGTAGAAAATTGACTTGCTCGGCTTCCCACAAATTGCATTTCAATTTTTCAGAAGCCTTGTGGACACAGTATGACTCAGACATGCATGTGACGATCCTGGGTGGAGGATGTATCGATAATTTAGCTCCCGATGTTTGACGTAACCCTATATTCAGCGGTGATGCATTCTATAACGCAGCCAACCCCGTTTCCGTCGGTCTAAAAATAAGCATGCAGATGGTGGCTCGCATTGGTTATTTATTCCACCTGTTCTCATTTCCAAGAGGAAATAAATACCATCAGCAGAAATAACTTTTAAAAATCGACAATATTTTGGAGATGGCCGGGACCCAAGTCAAAAATAGAAACACCGAAAGAGCCCACTGAAAGTTTTTTAGTATGTGTAACCAAGACACTTTGTGAAAACACTGAGGCCCATGAGACATGTACTGAATGCAGTGGGATTAAGCTGTTGGCAGTGTGATGATAACGTTCATATGAGATGCTAAGTAATTACTTCATCACCTATATTTAGTTTACCCATGGATTAAGTCAATCCATGGGTAAAACATGCACATACACATCTTGGTTTGCACCAGGAGATAATAAGAAGTCTGTATAGTGTCGTGTTTGTACACTCTGAGAAATAAAAGTGCTAAGTAGAACCATGTAAGGTTCTTCGGCTTGTCCTCATAGGCAAACCCTTTTGGAGGGTTCCACCAATAACCCTTTTAAAACCCATTATTCAGGAAAGGGGTTTTAAAGGGTAGTCAAGGGGCAAAACGGTTTTTACTGGAACCATTAGTGTTACCAAGAACCCTTGAAGAACCCTTTCTTCGTGAAAGGGTTTTGCAGAAGCAAATGGTTCCCGGTAGAACCTCAGACTTAGCAGAAGGTCTCTTTTTAAACCCTTATTTCTAAGAGTGTGCAATATGATGCTCTTCCACTTTCGTGAATGTATTATTAACTAATCCTTACATCAACTTTACATTTAAATCATTAATAAGAACAGTGACATTGCGCAGAACGTCCTGAAAAAGCATAGTACCTTGATGTAGAGCTGTAGACGTGGGTAGACTCTCCTCACTCTCAGGAGAAAAGAGAAAAACGCCCTGTGGGGCAACGAGGTAGTGACCACGTGTGTGACTTCGGGGAAAGAGAAAATGTTGAAGCCAGATGTCTCGTATCGGTTCAGAAGCTCCTCGTCAGCCTTATTTTGTCCTTCACTCAGAATACTGCCAATCGCATAACGGCACTGTGGTCCAGGCACCTGGGTACAAAAGGAAGAGTCAAAAGGAATTGATAAATAAAGTAAATTACACATAATAAGGTAAAGGTTACACATAAAGAAGACAAACTAATTGGTCAGACACAAGACATGCACACAGGAGTATTTGACCTTTCCCTTTTTCCTCCCCTCATTAGAGGGATTTCAAATTCAGTAATTATACATAATCTCCGATATGACAACAAGGCTGACAGATTAACAAAAAGAAATATGTGGTAACGTTTGTGTATATAAGATGTATATGATAAACGGCACGTATACAGAATGAATAAAGCACACATAAAAAAAACATGCGTTGTGTGATACCTGCCAGGTTTCAAAGTTAAGGAGGAAATGCGATCGTTAATAGAAGCTCTAATTGGAACATTTGGCAGTGCAGCAATTATTGCTCCTCCTGCCATTCTGAGCACCCTGGTGCCCATTAAAACAGACACTTTTTTTCATATGAATTCTCCTGGGACCTGCACGACTTTCTCCCCACTGTGCTGCGCTGAGCGCCGCTGAGGACTCGATGTGATAAATAAGCCGGAATGGTCCAATTTGTTCATAAACCTATCAATGTGGTGCTTGAAGCACAGCCAGTGTGTCGAAGGAATGCCTATCTTCTCCTCTCCCGTTCCTCATCTCGCAAAGGCCGGTGACGGGGAGAAATGTGGCGCTGGGCGAGCCCTGAAGACAAAAGTTTCGGGAAGACACTGCAAGAAGCTCGCATCTTCATATATTCATGACCTTTGTTTGGCAGATGAACTGCTGATTATTCTGTTATTGTTTTCATTATTATTTACAGGGTTCCAACAGCTAATTTTACCCAGTGCTGTGGTAAATCACATGTATATGTATACACTCTGAGAAATAAGGGTTCCAAAAGGGGCTTTGGTCCTACCTGGAACCATTTGCTTCTGAATAACCCTTTTTCAAGGGTTCTTGGTAACACTAATGGTTCCAGTAAGAACCATTTTGAACCCTTTAAAACCCCTTTCCTGAATAAAGGGTTTTAAAGGGTTCTTGGTGGAACCCTCCAAAAGGGTTCCAGGTGGACCACAAAAACATGAGTGAGTCATCTTTTTTCATATTTTGCCGACTGATAGGGCGTCCAGAGTCCCAAATATAAGGATTTAAATTATTAAAAAGTTGATTTTCCATAATATGTCCCCTTTAAATGTTTTGTTCCAGTTAACATTTTTTGGGGATATGAGGTTGTCCTTTCAAGTCATTTCAATCAGCGTATTATTTTCTAAATCCACTTGACAAGAAACTAGCATGGTGTTTAAGTGGTGAAAGGCTCTGTACTAAATTGCTCGTGGATGCTCAGTGGAAATTGTGAAGCAGAGATTCAATAATGTTTTACATGGGCACAAGATCTCTCATCATCAAATGTTCTCAATCAATCTCAACTCATTGCTACATTTCAAATAGTCTTGTTCGCCTCTACAGTCAAAAGAAGAGATTTCAGTGAAGCTGGCCAAAGTGAAAGATAAACAAGAGGCTTGACTTTATTTTTAGTCGCTCAAGTACATTTGGCAAACTTAACACATGAGGGTATTTCTAACACTTCCGACGCGTTGGAGGCTCACTCAGTGACAACTCAGCGCCAAGTGGATTTATTAATCATCACAGGGCTCCGAGTGGTGAGTTCAAAACAAAGAAAAGAAAACCTCTACACAGTTTTTGGTTTTCCTCTCTGCACTCATCAGGACACGGGTGTATTCTCCTCTGATGTTTCTTCGATAGACTAACAGCTCATCTGAAGCACCATCTGAAAGCCAACTCAAAGAATATTATTTCTGTGAGTCACGTGAGGTGGCTTTAGTGAGGCAACGGGGAAAGAAAGGGAAAGCATCTTCACCAGCACACAAAGTATCTTCAATCCACAAAAGTTTTATAGTTCACATATTCTACTATGGCTTTGTCTGGGAAAAAGTAGGAGTGGGATTTTCTACCATTTCATCATTCAGCACAGAGAGACTGAAACATTTAAACTGATATACGCATTTCCTGACCATCCTCTAGCCCAGTTGTCATGCTCCGGTGCTTTCATCATGGTGAGACCTAAAACTGGTCCCCGAGGATGATCGGACTTGCATCACTCCACCGCTATTCCACTTGTCGTCCCAATTTTATTTAGACAGCCCTCGTCTCAAGGACCACATACCCTGATCACTTACTTGGAATATATATTTTGACAGAAAACCATATGATCCACCCACTTCATGTCTGTCTGATGTTTGCTGGATGGATGGATGGAGGAGGAGGAGGAGCAGAGAAGGAAAGTGCTGCAGGGTAGAGGTGGAGTGGGCACACCAGGTCAGAAGAAAAAAAAACCTTGGCTTTGAAAATGTGGAGAGGCTGGGGGGAGGCTTAGTGACTGGGGTTCAGAATATTTGTGTTAGCCATTTGAAAGAAACAAACAGAGCTGCTCCAACCGCGTATCCATGGCAACCATCTCAGGACCAGCTCAAGTCCTAGTTGAGGTCTTTTTTGTTTCTCGAGAGGAAGTGATTTAAGAAGGCAAAAGTGAGAAACCCCAAACAATGAGGATGAGGATGAGTCTACGGCCACGCTGACACACTATCGCCTGTCAGCTGAACTTTGGAAAATACTTCTCACTGCGAATATCAATGGATACTGTCTCACTATTTAGCCACTAAATACTAGTCGGAATATCTGAGAGCACTTTGGGGCTCCTGAGGCTGGGACTGAATGGCATCCTGAGGCTCAGACACTAATGAGCTAAGATCATTATGCCAATTATTTTAACTTAGATCAGGACTTGGCTGTGACTGTGCCGAGGAACTAGGGCCCTCTGCTAGCCTAATTGCTGGCTTGGGAACAAGAGGATGAGAGCAACAAAAGGGTTTTGAAGCAGAGCTCGGAAGAATCCATTAGTAAACTCTGGTTAGAATTCATCAAGTTGTTGTGCATGCACAAGATATGACCGGGGTGAGCGGCGCCATTTCAGTCATTACTGTGCTGCACTGCAAATAACTGCACATTTTGTGTATTTGAAGATTTCAGCGCTGATAAAAAAAGGTTTTGGTTGTGTCTATGGGCACCTCAGTATGCAGCTGAAACAAGGGTAGGAGACATGGCAAGAATAATTCATTAAAGATCCAGAGTGCAATAAACAGAGGACTCTTCCACTCACCCCTCCCTTTCCCACTAGCATCAGGGCCTTCATGTACCACACACAGGATGCTGAACAAACATGGCAGTGCAAGATGGCAGCTTCCGAAAACCACACATCCTATATTTACACATCCCAACTCTATATATTTCAAAGTGTATCACTGTGTTCCCATTCCATGCAGCTTGAGCTCGTGTCCTGAGGTGTGCGATGACTACCAGCCGTATGCACAGAGTGTTTGACATTCAACATATGCTGTGGCAGATGTATTTTGCTTGAGACCACATCTGTCAACCCCCCTGTTGTACACTCCTTGTCCTTAACTATTACTTGGCCTGTCTGGGCAGAGCCTAATTAAAAAACAACTCACACTGTAGTAGAAGAACCAGCAGGATTTTTGAGACCCTATAGAGAGAGCAGGATTGGGTATCAAGAAACAACCCGATCCTGCAAATATTATTTTCCTGCTGCTATAGATGCTGGAGTTTGGGTATGGATGGTTTCACGTCGGCAACAGATGGGAGTGTGGGAACACATCTTATGAAGAGATCCAACAAACTAACTGTGTCTGAGCAGCACCGGTGGAGCAGTGAGGGAGATCTCAACTACTTCAGTCAAACTCAAGAGAGGAAGGGAATGTTTCATTTTATTTTTCTTTCATTGTGCCATTTTTTTTTCACAGTGACACTCAGTGTTTAGACGACTGTCATAACTCAGCGAGGAAAACATAGCCGTCTTAACGAATAAACAAACCCTGAGAAAACAGTGGAAGAATCTGGCTGAGATATTGCTGCTGATTAGGGTGAATAAAGAGCTCGTTATTAAAAGAGTGACATCAGCTGTGATCGGTGACTTTTTGTGGGAAACCAATGATTTAGTTCAAAATACGGTATTTATAGAAATGATTATGATTAATTGGTAGTATAATTAGAGCTGCAACGATTAATCAATTATTACCTGATAATTAAATTAATCGCCAAAATTATTTTGATTTATCTGATTAATCTGTGTTTCTTTAATAACTAAAAAGAAGTTCACTGATTTTCAGGTTCTTCAAGTGTGATTGTTTTTCCTGGTTCCATATAAGGAAATCGTTGAAACTGAATAATTTTGATTTGGGGACAGGACAAGACAATTGAAAACATCATTTTGGTCACCATTGCCTAACATTTACCAACATTTTATAACTTTTAATCACTTAATCTAGAAAATAATCAACAAATCACTCCCCAGCTGCAGACCCCCCCAATACTACTTTAATTTAAAGCCAAAAAATGGCCTCAGATAATATTTTGTGACATCTAAAAATACACTACAACCTGTGGAGATGTGGTATGGAAATACAAAATACAGTATTCAATCCACAGTTGACTACAGTACGACTCAGAAGTCTTGAGGATGCTTGGCTCGTTTTAGAATGACTTTACCGCCATCTAGTGGTGAACCAATGTTATGTCATTAAGCCTACCTGATTTTTTCTTCAATAACGACTGCAAAAAACATGCGTATATGTGTGTGAAATTATACTGAGTGGCGAGTAGGTGGCGTTTACCTTTTTAGGGTCGTCGTAAAACACCCCAATACACGAGAGCTTCGGTCCAATGCTGCGAGACTCCTTCAGAAGTTGTGCACACTTCTTGTACGGTCCCTCGTTGAATTTGTACGCGAACGTGATCTTCTTAATGGGAGGAGACCCAGCTAGCACGGTGATGTCCGACAACAGCCCCAAATAGTACGAGACACAAACAACTGCTAGCAACAGGCTGATGGTGGCCACACAGAGACAGAGCCAGCCTGACATGGTGGCTCATTCACTAAGTGTCAGGACGAGCAGACACAGTTACTCTGCTTCATTTGCACACGCGACGCAGTTTGGCTTTATTAAAAAAAAATAAAGACCTGTACTACTTTTGATATATTCAAGTCATTTCCAGGTAGCAGCTACTACCGTTAGCTGCTCCATTAAGATTTGTTTCTGGACCAACGGAGATTACACATTGCGCGCTACTTCCTGGACGGTACCATTCAAGCCTCGGGCAAGGGGGAGTTCAATTGTGTGATTACGGGAAAAGAAAAAGGAAAACATGGCGACAGAACTCGTACTAATAAATAATTAATAGTTATAGTTAGTTTTGAGGTAAAAATTCGCACATTTTATTTGATACGTGCTCGTGTCCACGTTCATCACACAAATGAACAGTGTGTGTATGCTTGCGACCTCCCAAATAGTGAAATGGCTTTTAATTATTTGGCTTTTTTTAATTTCGAAAAAGAAAACGACTTAAGTGCTTGGTCTAATATAAAAATAATAAACAATTAAATCATCAATCAAAAAAAAAAAAAAAAAGGAAGGTGAAACTTAGGCCTTGGGGGTTGTGTAACATTCTAAGCCAAGCCCCGCCCCCGTGAGCAAGCAAGGTGAATGCTCAAGGCGCTGCGTCGCCTGATAACTGACAGATAACTTCGCCGTCGAAGACTAGAAGAAGTTAGATTGAGCCGCAGTTCGGGAAGAATGGCTGCTAAAGTGAGACAGTTTTATGAGCTGACAGCCAAGCTGCTGTCCGGAGACACCTTCAGTTTCGGGACACTGAAGGGGAAAGTTGTGCTGATTGAAAATGTGGCGTCTCTCTGAGGAACAACAACCAGGGACTACACTCAGATGAACGAGCTCCACTCACGTTATTCGTCCAAAGGGCTCGTTATCCTGGGTGTCCCCTGCAATCAGTTTGGCCATCAGGTAAATGTATATGTGTGTGTGTGTGTGAACTTAGACATATGAGGAGGATGTCATGTCATGTCATGTAGATATTTATTTATTAATCACACATGTGTAGAATGTGATGTTTTATCAGCAGCATCATCATCATCACATATAAACCACATCCTGCTTATAAACCATTCTAGTGCCTGATGTTATTTTTATCAGTATAAGCAGGTTTCACACCGAATGAGCTGTGGATTAACATAATGGCCCATTATTATAAATGATTCAGTGCATAAGACTTAATTTGACGTGGCTTCATGTTATAAAAACTGGTCATGGCTTTGAATTTATAAATATTTATTCATATTACAGAAGTTTCTGTGTCGGGTTGGGAGCAAAAAGTGTATAGATGGTAACCCCCATACTAGGTATAGCATTAGATAAATTGTAAGTGGCTTAATTTTGTATGTCTAAACATATGTTTATGTCTTTTTTTTTCCTAACAGGAGAACTGCAAAAACGATGAAATCCTGAAATCTCTGAAGTACATCCGTCCAGGGAATGGCTTTGAACCAAATTTCCAGCTACTTGAAAAAGTGGATGTGAACGGGAAGGATGCACACCCCCTGTTTGTCTATCTGAAAGAAAAGCTCCAGTTTCCCAGCGATGATTCCAGGGCTCTCATGAGCGATCCAAAGTACATCATTTGGAGTCCAGTGTGCAGGAATGACGTGTCCTGGAACTTTGAGAAGTTCCTGGTCGGCCCTGACGGAGAACCCTACAAGCGCTACAGCAGAATGTTCCAGACCATTAATATTGAGGCAGATATTAAAGAGCTACTAAAGAAGATCAAGTAAGCTGTGCTGCAAAAACACCATGTGTGGCTGCGATTAAAATATCAGTTACGACCAGTCTGGCTCCAAAGATTAATCAATATTCACGCATCTGTTGCATTAGATAAACATGTTTTTCCAGAGTTAAAGTGAGTCGCAGCATTAAAAAAAAAAAAAAAAAAAGTATGTGGCCTTTCCAACGCAGTGCACTATGGTTGTTAAGTCTGTTTACTTAATGAAGACGCTCCTTGAAGCCTTTTTTGTGAGGGGAGTTTCTGATGAAGATGTAAATGACTGACACGACCACTGTGTATATGATCGTTATCTTTGTCGAGAGGATGTGATCAATAAAATGTCCCGCCACAGAAAAATGGTGCTGTGATTTTTGTTAAGCGCATACAAACACACACACACAAGTGTTGTGAAGAATAATTCAAAGTTCAAAGTTAAAGGCGCCATATGTAAGAATGTGGCCAAAAACGGTTACTACATTCAAATTCAAAATATCGAGGCTTTTAGGGTTTCGTTTTCTGACGTGACTGGCAACCCGTGGTTGCGCGGCAGCTGAGACTCTACTGACTGCAATGATTGGTAGACGGCGGTAGGTGGCGCCACATGCCAAAACATGATTCCAAAACATAAACGTGATTTGCAGCCTGCAAAATATTTTTGTAATGCAATTATTTTGGCCGTACTGTTGTTGTTGGTGAGTTCAATTTGTTATATGAACATTATTCCTGAGTCTCTGTGACATATTAGGAGGTTTTTATGGCCAGATGATTTATTACATAATGCACCTTTAAGGGGAAATTACACCGAATGACTGTTTTTGTGACACTTCTTGATGTGAAAACATTTTCGACATTTTGGGTCAGACATTAAACTTGCATGACACCCACTGTTGTGTATTTGCGAAAATGCTAAATTGGGAGATTTCACTGTTTTTTGTTATACGTAGACCTTTAGATTAGGCCGGGTCTGGATCAAAAACCACTGTACCTAGACTTCTCAAATCTGAACTGGATTAATCTACAGACCCTGAAGATTCATAAAAACACAGTCTCTGATTTGTGAAACCTTTGTTCCATTTGTGAAAATGCAATTAAGGCACAATTTTTTCAGCATATAGACCTCATTTGACCAGGTCCTGATCCAAAACCCCTGTACGTAGACTTCTCAAATGTGGACTAGAATATACAGACCCCAAGGATTCATGATGGATTTGTAAAACCTTGAAATCTTTATTATATTCATCAACATTCATAAAAGTATACTTTTTCATTAAATTGTGTGACTTTTTAGCAAGACTATAAAATGAGTCATTTAACCAGCATCACTTATTTCAGTTAGCTAGCTCATTATGCTAAAATGATTTCACACAAACCTAACTTACCACATTGATATATGACAGTAAACGTCGGTGATACAGTGTCTAACAAAAACATATATTATTTATTGTGTATGATTTTTGCCCAAGCTTGACTAGAATAACTGGCACATTATTATTATTATTATTATTATGTATGCGACACACTTCCTGGATGCACAATATCCTCACATGAACGCTTCGTTCGCTGTAGTTACTGTAGTGACCGGCTGCGACTCGTCCAACATGGCTGGCCAAGAAGATCCAGTGCAGCGAGAGATTCACCAAGACTGGGCGAATCGAGAGTACATAGAAGTAATAACGAGCAGTATTAAAAAAATCGCCGACTTTCTCAATTCATTCGGTAAGTAGTACGTATTCTGGCGGATGACATAGCGTCTGGTGTACGAGCTTCGTGTAAATGCTACACCAACCTAGCTGCTACCCAGCTAGCGTTAGCAATGGTGTTGATGTTTTCAGTGGCCACTCCCAGTTAGCGACTAGCTTTAACGTCAACTACGGGGTTGCTGTTATATTCTCATGTAAGCACTATTTCGTGTAGTGTTGCCTTACATCTTGTTATTGGCTACTTTGCTCGCATATTTCACGTAAAATAGTCAACTCAAATAGCTTAAATTGTCGAGCTTTGAGACGGCCACAGGCCAGAGTTTTAGCCGCTAGCCTGCGCTGCTGCTGCTATGGTGTCAATAATGTTACTCATGTGTTATTATGTTCCATATTATTATATGTATATATAACAGCATGGGTAAGCTGTGCCATTTAATGACCCAAGAGCTATAATTGTTGACAAATGCAATTTTTCATCACCAGATATGTCGTGTCGGTCCCGTTTGGCCACTCTAAACGAGAAGCTGACAGCGCTGGAGAGGAGGATTGAGTACATTGAAGCCAGAGTAAGTATGCTATATCATAATTTTTATGTTGTTGTTTTTTACTTGAGAATTTGAAATTGACTCAAATTTGTATCTCTCTACAGGTGACAAAAGGAGAGACCTTGACCTAGATCTCATTGTGGAAATTCATAACATCCTACATCTATCCTGTCCCCACCGACCTTCCCTAAATCTGTGGAATAAGTGAGATGGATTCCACCCTGCTTTTATGGGGCCATGTGGACCATTTTTATATTAAAAGGCTGTATTTACTGTTGTTTTAACCCATGGTGCATTTGTATAGATGATACAGCGTTGTCTTCAGCATCCGTGATTAAGGCATCATAAATGTTACGTAATAAGCTGTAATTATTGATTCCCCAAAATGTTGTTGAACGCAAACATTAACCCGGTATCAGCACAATTTGTTTGACTATTACATTACATTATTATTACATTAGAGATTAATGAAAGAGGAACATTCTTGTGTGCCATGTTAAACAAGTCATTGTGTTGTCACCTTTATTGAGGAACCTGCTTGTACAGTGAACTGTTTGGTGGTGTTACATATTGTAATAAATGATAAACACGGATTCAGTCTCGTTTATTAGGACGGTGGGCACAGGAAAAACGTCTTAGTTTAGTAGTAGTGGATTTACCCGTGCAAGTTGTAGTAAATACAGTCGAAGCAAAAACATTTATCTAAAAATACTATTGTATAAAGTACAGTTAAATTAGACCAGAAACTAAACATTTTACATTTACAATTTCTGGTATTATTATTATTTTCACTTTGCTCCATTTGTAAATTAAAATGTGTTCAGATAAAAACTAGATAATTCATCTGGGACATGAGTGTGTGTGACTGATGAGGTTATTTTCAATGTACAGTAGTTTTATTATGAAGCTTTTTTTTTACACACAAAAGGCAGATTCAAGATGCTCCACACAGACATTAAAACAATAAGAACAAAAATGAATACGAGGTGGAAAAACAAAATCCATAAAGTCAGAAACAAAACAGCATAAGATCAATTTTAAAATGAAAAGTTATAGATTGATGACTGAGACTGATTGGTGAAGTGACGTGGCGCCCCCTGCTGGTTCTATAGAATTAATAGAACCAAGGGGGCGGTGCTCTATCCAGATTTTATAATATAATAATATATCCATGGCATATGATAAGCCCATGGATGTATTATAAAATCTTAATTTAGAAATAAATGACAATACATCCATGGGATAAAGAAAGCACAACAGCGACATGCCCAGTAAAATGGCGGTAATTTTAGCTCTGATAGCCCTCACTTGAGACTGTCAGGCAAACTTTAACGAGCACACTTTGCTGTACACGTGTATTTATGTTTAGGTAGCAACCTTAACCTAACCCTGGGTCATTTTTGACCAGTTAACCTCATTTCAACATTGATTTCTGTGATTTAAAAATTAAATACTTACCGAGTCTCAACTTCTGCCTGCAAGGCAAATTCGGGGGGCACGACGAACACCCAGCATGCATTGGGTTTCACACCAATGCATGCTGGGACGAAGAAGGCACTGCTGTAGTCCTCCTGTAAAGACTCAAGTCTTTGAACGGAAGATGAATTAAGTGCTTGCACTTCTGTAACGTACGTTTAGAAATAGTAGTTGTGGGCGACAAAAAAACCATCAACAACCGACATTGGTGAGTTTAAACATGTAAAGAACGAACGTTAAAACCCTTAAAGCTTCCCATTTACGTCATTGGTTTTGGCGTAAGACGAGTTTGCTATGGTTTGACAGTGTCCATCTTGCGGTATACACTGTGCGTATTCTCAGAGGTTCTGTGTAGTTTGAGTCCGTGAAGAAATATAATGGAGATTTGTTTAACCAGGGACTTTTGACATTTTATAATTTCCAGAAGTCGCGTGGGTGGAGAGACGCAGTGAAACATGGGAGCTGATAAAAGGTGAGTAAGCCCTTGCGCCGTTCGCCATGCTAGGTGGGGCTAGTCATAAACTCAGGCGTGTGTTAATAAATAAAGCAACGAGTTAAGGTCCATTCAGTGAGTATTCACTATGGTATTTAAGTCAGTAGTCGTGAAGGTGAAACATACTGGTTTTTATTCTGTATACAAACCTGAGGAGGGGATTTGGAATCATGAGAATTACAGTCGGAGCTGTTCACTATGTAGTGACGACAAGAGGTGTTCCTCATTGGCACCCTGCTTGTGAGCATTCCATCCGGTATAACTAGTAAAGTAAACTCGTTCTTGGAAGAAATGTCTCGGATATTTCTATTAAAATGGCACATTTTTGAAGCAAACTGAGGAACGACCTTGAATTGTTATAGTATAGGCACATTTTAAATGATAAAAAGTAATGTACTGAGTAGTTATTGTTGTTTTCTTGTGATTTATATCTCTCGCGATAGCTGTTTTTATACAAGGTCTGAACGAGAAATTCAAGGTCATAAAACACAAATTGATGAGAAATCAAGGCCGACCAGGCTTTTGTGGCTAAATGTGAAGCACCATAAACAACATACTAGTAATGACACTGTTACAGGTGTAAATGTTTGCAAACGTGTCCCTTAAAATCATTGTAGCAAATATTCTTGACTCAATATATTTGTCTATTTTTTTGAAGTAGTGTTCTAAGAATTGGTGTTGGACGCTGATGTTTTACTTTGCCGTTCTGTCTCCCTTATTTAGGATAAGTCGGACAGAACGGAGTGGTCGATATGGCTCTGACCAGTCCCGCGATGAATCCGATTGGCGCGACAGAAGAGAGAGAGATCAAGAGCGCGATCATAACATGCGCCGCTGGGGAGAAGAGAGACGCGGTGATCGTTACGACGGAGAACGCAGAGGAACACGAGACAGTCCAGAGGTAGTTATTTTTCATGTTCCTTGACCTTTAAAGGTAGTATGTGTTTTTTTTGTCATTTTAGTGCATTTGCTGATTGATGCATTGAATTGTGTGCTTTAAAGCAAAGAGACAGGAAGCGACGCAACAGTGACAGATCTGAAGATGGTTATCACTCTGATGGTGACTTCCCAGACCAGGATTACAGAAGGGACCCTGGGGAGGAGAAGAAGAGCAAGACCATCATGCTCTGGGGTCTGTCTCCTCACGTCACTGAAGATGATGTAAGTGCCTTGTTCTGTGTGTGCACACATCTCTTTGAATTACGGGGAGGAATTGTAATAATTATAAGGAACATATTGTTGTTACTTAGATTCGTTTTGCCATTGACCAACTGGAGGGACCGCAGCCAGTGGACGTCAGGCTAATGAAGAAAAAAACAGGTGAGATTCTGACGTAAGATGGACTCCAACCTCCCCCCCCAGTCTTTGACCATTGGGCCAATCTGCTTCCATTCAGACCCATTTTCCCATAGCAGCTAAGAGGGACTTGATCAAATTACTTTATAGCTGGTTTAAAGTCATGATTTCAGACTTTTCATTTCAGTTTCCTGTGGAGCTTTTTAAGGTAAGTCAAAGAAGTAATACTAGTTATGAGAGAGTCAGTTGGCAGACACACACTTTGTTGTTGAGTGTGTATCAAACAATGATATTCAGCAACATTTCTTGCTATGGTAAAACTCCTAAGGAGTGGCCCATTGTGTATCCAAAAGGGCCTGGGTCGTGAAGCAGTTTGTGGAAGAGTTTGAATAATATGCCCATGGACTCTTAACTAACACGCCTCCCGTCTATATTTGAATGCTGTCTCTAGGTATAAGCCGTGGTTTCGCCTTCGTGGACTTTTATCACTTGCAAGATGCTACCCGGTGGATGGAGACCAATCAGGTTGCTTCACAATCGCCAAGTCTAGTTTTAATCTTGGGGATCTGCAAAAAATAAACCAAAAGGCAACCAAAGTAGTGTGGAAACTGTACTGAACTTTTAAGAATCATGGGTTGTGTATCACTCAGAAAAAAAAAATGTGTATTAATAGAGATGGTTATATTCAGGATTTATCTTGCAAAGAAGTCATTTCTTTAGTTGTAGTTGTGTATGTAATGACAGTAGCATCAAAGTTGCAGAGTTCAATCTTATTGTGAGGATATCGCCTGAAGGAATGAATACATTCTAGTTACTTATTATTCATGTATCTTTTTAAACAAAGTCACTCCTCATAACATACACTCTGCTCCAGCCTAGTCTGGGCACACGGGTCCCAAACACTTAGAGCAATCTCTATACATATACTTCATGTGCCTGTCTTTAACACAAAGGCTATCTGTTGGGGATCCCTCTCCCCCTTCTCTCCCTTCCAACACTGTTGCTCTATTGATGAGACGAATTCACGCCACGAACACTTGACTGATATTTGTCCTTCTCTTTCAGAAATGTCTGACCATCCAGGGCAAAATTGTGGACATGCACTACAGCAATCCCCGTAACAAGTATGAAGATTGGCTCTGCAACACTGTAAGTACATGGCTTTAATGGTCGTATTGTGTCAACAATGTTACTCGAGAACACTACACACACACACACACACACAGGCAAACAAACAGACGTAAGGCCTTTTTAAATGACAGTTGTTACAGTCGTGTCAGCTTGTTTTTATGGTACACCTTCACTGAGATGTGAGTGCTAAAGGTTAGGTTGTGTCTCAGGTAAGTATGGTATGCTGCACCAATATAGACTGCCTGTCCTCAGAGGCAGAACTGTAAAGGGCTTTAGTAGGTGTGTAATAAAAATGATGTAAACGGTTACTTGCAGTGTGGCCTGTACAATTTCCGGAGGAGGCTGAAGTGTTTCAGATGTGGAGCAGCCAAAGCTGGTAAGTAGTTTGACCAACAAGAGGCCACTGACGTCAGACATCATGACAGCCTTGGACGCAACGCAAAGCTTGTGTATTTGGAGTTAAGGAGGCCCAGTAAACCACATGATAACAATTGTTAAATGTTGGCGAGGTGCATGAATAGGGAAATGGCATTGACGGTAACAAAAACAAAACACAATGCATCATTTTCTTTATGACCTAATATAGCTTCAGTATTGTAAACACTCATTTACTCAGCACAGGCTTTTCCTTTTTTTCCCCCTTCTTATTTTCACTTCTTTGATTGCACTCATTTTGAAGGTGAACGCACTGCTTACTTTGCTGTCATTCTTTCAACAGAAAGTGAAACCAGTGGTAACACCGGAGTCTCTGAAACTCAGAATGGTGGCGATTTCTACGGCGACAGTAAGGACTTTCATGTTCTATATTTAATGTCACAAAGTGTATGTCTGTGGTAGGTGTGTTCTTCAATGTCTGATTTTTTTTTTTTCTGTACAGCAATCATCCTGAGAAATATTGCTCCCCTGACCACCGTGGAAGCCATCATGTCCTCTCTGGCACCATATGCTAATCTTTCATCGAACAACATTCGTCTCATCAAGGACAAGCAGACGGGCCAGAACAGAGGCTTTGCCTTTGTACAGCTCTCCTCTCCCCTGGTAAAGCACTCTTAAATATCTACATATAAACATTGACACAGTGTACTGTTACGTAAAAGGCAGAGTTTACTTTTCTAGCAACCATCAACTTACCAATGTCCTTGACTTTTTTTTTTTTTCACTAATCCATCCATCAGATTTCTCCTGGGTGAAATTGCCCCCTTTGTTGATATCTACAATTTTATGTAACATTTATTATCACTTCCTATCACAGGAGGCCTCTCAGCTACTAACCATCCTACAAGGGCTACAGCCTCCTCTAAAACTGGATGGAAAAACAATTGGGGTGGATTATGCCAAGAGTGCTAGAAAGTAAGGCTAACAATGGTGCAACTTTGATTTCTTCTGCTGGTCTTATGTGGTATTCATCACCTTCCTATAACTTCTTCAACAAAGAGAGTAGGAATTCAGCCATGCATAAATAATTAGATGTATTTATTTATTATTTGCCTGTTTTAGGGACCTTTTACTACCGGATGGGAATCGTGTCAGTGCCTTCTCCGTAGCCAGCACAGCGATTGCTGCGGCCCAGTGGTCATCAAGTCAGGTAGGGTCCTATATTTTTACCATTGTGTTATTATTCCACGTCCCAGTGTTCATTTTAGGGACTCATAAAGGTGGACTTTGTAGGATCTCTGGAAAATTCAAATTCTCACACTTTGGGATTGCCACTCATGTGCTTTATTGCATTTATTGTCAGACTCCCTTTGGAACCGAATTATTGATCAATAATGCCAAAAAGATCATCCCTATTGTACCTTTTTTAATGGATTATTTTCCTATATGACCTAAACAGAGCTCAGATGGAATGTCCGAGTACAGCTACCTGCAAGAAGGATATACTCCAATGTCACAGGTTAGTAGAAGAGAAAAAGAAACCAATATTTAACAGACGGCTTGAATATTTTGTTCTGTTTTAATTAGTGCATCTATTTTCTTGACTGTTAAATAGCAAACACATTAGCGATACATGTGTTAAATCAAACCAATCCACTATAGAAACGAATTGTATTTGAATCAATCACTTTTAAAAAAAAAACAGGAATACCAGCAGTTCTACCATCAAGGAGCAGGGCCCAGTACCTCACACGGGAATGGAATTCTAGGAGGTATGAGATGCTTTGATAATATTAGAAAGTAAACCAGTTGGAAATTATTGATAATCTAAAGTCAATTTACCAAACTTTGCTTTCCTGACTGTAGCTGCCCCAAATGTAAAGATTCTTCCAACTGCAGCTGGAGTAGTGATCTCACAGGGTGCCCAAGTTTATCAACCACATATAATTGCCCAGCCTGCTGTTCAGGTAATGTACACAACTCCTTAATTACTCTTTAGTTCCAATTATTTAATAAATGCTTGTTGTTACGGTGTCCAAATAACAATTACTTTACTTTACTGCAGGCTTTGGCACATGCTCAGCAAATGGAGGCAAAAGCCCAAGCGGGACATCTGTCGAGCATCGACAGCGCGTCTGTCGGTCCTGTGGGTGCAGCCACTGTTGGCACTGCCAGTACATCAGCAGCCTCTGGACAGAAAGCTGACCCTGGTATGAGATCAAGCAATTAAACTTAAAGATAGCTATTGATACAACATAGCAAATGTGTCTTTCTACTATGTCAATAACGGTATGCTGTATAATTAACAGCTGTTCCGGATACATCCACCTATCAGTATGATGAGTCCTCTGGCTACTACTATGATCCTCAAACCGGCCTCTACTATGACCCTTATTCACATGTAAGTAGTACACTTGGGACTTCACTTGGTTTACGGCCATGCGAGTACTTACATTTGTATTGTTTTGATAACATGCATGCTTTTGCTGTCAGTATTACTTCAACTCTCAGACGCAGCAGTATCTGTACTGGGACAGCGAGAAACAGGCCTACTTGCCGGCCCCGAACGACGCGGCCACGGGGCAAAACGACAACGCCACGAGCGGCTCTGCGTCGGGAAGTAAAGAAGGCAAGGAGAAAAAGGAGAAGCCCAAAAGCAAGACTGCTCAGCAGGTACCATCACATACACATGTTCAGAAAATCAACACATTTCAGCGTTTGTTTTAAGATTTTAACAGTCTGATTTTTTTCAGATTGCTAAAGACATGGAACGCTGGGCCAAAAGTCTCAACAAACAGAAAGAGAACTTTAAGAGTAGCTTTCAGCCTATTAGTCAAGAAGAGAGGAGGGAGGCCGCGGCTGCTGATGCTGGTTTTACGCTGTTTGAAAAGAAGGTACAATTAGTAGGTTGTGATGTATTAAAAAGTCACTGTCCTAAGTGAATGTATCGATTTATGGGTTTGTTGTTGCTTTTTCATTTTTTTTATTAGCAGGCAGGAAGTTTCGACCGACTGATGCCAGAGATGCCACGGGTCATCAAGGAAGAGCCACCGACGAGCTCAGTCAGCACCGAGGTGAGCGCGCTTCTTGAGCTTCTCTCAAATTGCAATTTTTGCAATTAAATGTCATCATCTTTCATCTCGACAATATGAAAACCTGCCTTTTATTTATCCCCCGGTGTGGTTAGTGTGGCCTTGTGGCCGCCTACAGTGGAGATAGTGACCCAGAGGAGGGTGGAATCGAGACCGACGGCGGCGAGTGTAGCCAGGACAAAATGACGGACTGGTCAAAGTTGGCCTGCTTGCTGTGTCGGAGGCAGTTTCCAAATAAAGAGAGTCTGCTTCGACATCAACAGCTCTCTGACCTCCACAAGGTAACGCCGCAGATTTCTGTGAAGTTTCTGTGGGGGAAAAAAATCAAGTAAGGTTCACTCACAAATCTTTTCTCTTGTAGAAAAACTTCGAGGTTCTCCGCAGGTCACAGATGAGCGAAGCAGAGCTGGAAGAGTTGGAAAGGAAAGAGACCGAGGTTCGTCTCGATACAAATAGAACATCTGTTGGTGTCACGCTGTTCTCATTTCAAGGTGACGGCGATGTAAGACTCAAAATGTTTTTCTTCTCTCGGTTGGACAGCTGAAATACAGAGACAGAGCAGCCGAGAGGAGGGAAAAATACGGCATCCCTGAACCACCGGCCCCCAAAAAGAAGAAATTTAGCCAGCAACCTACACCAACAGTGTAAGCAGCATTGTTTAGTTCTACATCACTGTTCTCCAATCCTTTTTGACATCTCAATATTAAAAGAGAAATATGTCTTTTTTTCCACTGTGCAGTAACTATGAGCAGCCCACCAAAGACGGCCTCAACAGTGACAACATCGGAAACAAAATGCTCCAGGCCATGGGCTGGAAGGAGGGGAAAGGACTCGGTCGCAACCAGCAGGGCATCACTGCACCCATTGAGGTATTCAAATATTGGCCTGGTGGTGTCAGTGTGCATCCATTCAGCCTGAATAACCGTAAATATTATGAACTGAAAATCTAAAAGTGCTTGTGTTTGTGGTTTTTCCCTCTCTCTTCAGGCACAGTTGAGAACTAAAGGAGCTGGACTCGGCACAAAGGGCACCAACTATACCCTCTCTCCTTCCGACACGTATAAAGACGCAGTCCGCAAAGCCATGTTTGCGCGCTTCACGGAATTAGAATGAGTTTTGAACTCTGATCATATTTCTTTTGTCATCTGCGGGTTGATTTTTTTCCCATCATGTCTATAGTAGCAAAGGGAGAATATCTTGAAATGGTTTCACTCCATATTTGATCCATGGTGATTATACCTCTTGCCATGCACATGGCCATAGAAATAAGCTATAACGGAGGTATATTAAAACGGTGAATAAATTAATTTAAAAGTTGTACATATGCACAGTTAAGTTCTCTTGGCCTAGTTTACAGAGTTGTTGTTTTTTTGTATTTCTCCTGTGATGATGCCTTCTTATTTTTTTTTGTCTCAGCATGTGAAGATTGTACAGTTTATACAAAATCTTGTTTGTACATAGAATAAATTACATATGACATTTTCTGGTGTTGCAGCATCTTTCATTCTGCGTAAGTTTAAAGTAGACTGTATTATACTCTATTTCTACAAGTGAACCTAGTTCCCTGGCGTCCTCATGAACATGTCTGTGACATGCTTTGGTCAAAACACCTCAAGGATGAAGCACCACAGCAGTTCAATCACTCTGAACAAAACAGCCCTGTTCAGAACGCTCGCTTTTTGAGTGCCTGTCTCTTTAAATATGCAAATGAGACACAGGAAACTACGTTGTCACTGAGGCTAACAGCAGTTAGCATTTGGAAAAGCCATCATTCTTTCCATCATATATAAAATGTATCCACTGGACAAGTAAATCCTCTGAGGCTGGAAGTTTGTGTAGAACTCTGTGCTGCACTGTGCAGACAAGAACTGAACACTTCTCAGACTTCCGCTCTTCCGGATACTATTGCCCTCGTCTGCACTCTCACATTTTTCGAGGGACAAAGCAGAGCTCCGCGAGACGACAAGTCCAGGAATGTCTCAGTGTGACGTAGCAATGAGTGCGGAAGTCAACGTTGTGTGTTTCATCTCCTGTACTTAGACTGAGGCGAACCACAAAAACATAAGTAAGTCATCTTTTTTCACACTTTGCCGACTCATAGTGCCTCCAATTCTCAAAGTCTCAATTATAAATATCAAAATAATTGATTTTGCATAATATGTTGCCTTTAAGTTCCTGTTCCAGGTTTTCTGGTGGGCGTTAATCGCATTGAATCCCTCTGTTTTACAAGTTGTGTTTAGATGTGATGGAGTTTATTTACCAATCAACACTCGTTCCTCACTTTTTTTCCACTCTGCTTCTCCCTCTCTAGGGGTCGCTACTGACGACGCAGGGACTTGGGGTTTGGTACTAGCAGTGCCCCCTGATGGCTGGGGTCAATTTAGAGTGTTCAGTTAACCCAGGGTTTCTCACTCCTGGTTCCGGGGGGGGGGGGGGGACAATGGGACAATAACTGTCCTGCATGTTATTGATGGTTTCCCTGCTCAAACACACCTGATTCAAATGGTCAGCTTGTCAGTAAGCTCTGCTGAAGCCTGATAACGGCCCATTTATTTGAATCAGGTGTGTTGGAGCAGGGAAAACACCTAAAACATGCAGGACAGTGGCTCCCTAGGACCAGGAGCGAGAAACCCTGAGTTAATCCAATCATTAGGGGGATTGCTTAGAGGCATCCTTGACCTGGCAACCCTTTGATTAAACAAACTATGTTCCCTTTCTGCTTGGACACAGGCTGCTCCAGAGGTATTCCTCAAATACCAGGGTATGGACTATAAAAAGTATGGGATTTCTGTATTTTTCATTCAAATTGCTTATGTTAAGATAGAGGCAGGACGTTAAATATAGTTGCTTTTGTACAAGGTGGCGTTTCACTTCTCGTCTATTTGATGCCTGGACACTTCAGCACCACGACCAGAGCAGATTTAACATAAATAGCATCATATTAGCCCCTGAACAAACAATGCTCAGAAGTGTGTGTGTGTGCGCGCGTGTGTGTGAAAATAACTTCTTTGTGTCCCGCAGTGGGAATTTTCTCAGGCTCGGATCAAAAAATAACAAGCACCCTGCTTAACACAAATAATGACTGGACCTGCAGATCTTCCTGTAAATGGAGAATGAAAGGCTTTTTATTTGTGTGTTTACGACAGACAGACAATGTATAGTGCAAACTCACCTCGGGGTTTTGGAAGCTAAAGCTCACTATGAGCCGTATTGATCCTGCATTCAAAGACGCTGGTGAGTTTACCTCTCTTTGTTCTTGGAGCCTCGTATATAAACACGACCAAAGATAATACTGTGCTATCTAATGGGGTTTATTGGGTTTATACCACAAATGGTGTCAACTTCACATTAATCACTGTTACTTTCTTTTATTTTTATATATTATCTTCAAAATTCACCTGGACTCCTGCGGTTAGATTTATTTATTAAACCTCTCTATTAATTCATTCATTCATTCATTCATTCATTACTTATATGGTCCTACTGTTTAATTAAAATATTTATTTATTAAACCTCTCCATTTATTTATTTATTAAACCTCTCTATTTATTTGTTTATTTATTTATTTATTAAACCTCTCTATTTATTTATTTATTTATTAAACCTCTATATATTTATTTATTCAAACTCACTATTTATTTATTAAGCCTCTCTATGTATTTATTAAACCTCTCTTTTTATTTATTTATTTATTCAACCTCTATTTATTTATTTATTGATTGATTTATTTATTTATTAAACCTCTCTATTTATTTATTTATTAAGCCTCTATTTATTTATTCAACCTCTCTATTTATTTATTTATTAAACCTCTCTTAATGTATAACCTTTGGGTTATGATTTTAAATAAACTGTAAGCAGACAACAAGCTTGTTAGTGATGGAGTTCTGCTGTTTTTGAGCTTTTTTCCCATATGATGTGAATGTAATGAATATCCAAACCTAATCCAACTTTATTTATAAAGCACTTTAAAGACAACGACAGCTCAAACAAAGTGCTGTACACCAGAGATAAGCAAAATAAATCAAATATAGCAACAAAAGACCTAAAAAAATAAACAATAAAATACTGTAGAAAGTTTAAAAACAGCACAAATAATCAGTTGTACAATAAATGGGTTTTTAAGATACGCTTTGAACAAATAAACTAGATTATGACCAGACTTTACTATATTGTGAATTTTGTAGTTTGGAAAAACAGACAAACAAACAAAATGATGCAGTTTCATCATGGATTTCAGTGAATTCAGTGGCCACACCCAGCATCATACAATTTTCACTATATAGTTGTTGATATTGAAATTGAAATGTGCTGTTACCAGATGTTAGGCTGACTTGTCTGTTTGCAGCTGTCACAATCCCCCTCCCTTCCTCCCCTGAGTCACCTCATGAACATATTTCAGTGAGGGAAAGTCATTTACTCATGAACGACCAGCGTAACCTCATGAGCAGAGAGAATCGCCTCTTTGTGGACGAGTTCTGGCTCCTCTGGACTGAAGGGGGGGGAAGTGTTGTAGGATACACAGAAAAGTTTCTCCTTCATTTGCTGAGCCTGGGAGAAACCACGTCAAAGACCGAGGACTCAGAATAGAGAGGTTTTATCTCAATTAAAAAGGTCCAGTGTGTGAGGAATAGTGACCTCTAATGGTGAGAACAGAAAAAACTCCTTCTTTCTGACCCTTCACTCTGTTTCACAAGAAGATCAGGGACGAGAGTGACCTTCACATACCTGAATGGATGTAAGCACCTTCTGTCTGTCTGTCTGTCTGTCTGTCTGTCTGTCTGTCCGTCTGTCTGTCCGTTTGTCCGCCTGTCTGTCCGTCTGTCTGTCTGTCCGTCCGTCTGTCTGTCTGTCTGTCTGTCTGTCTGTCTGTCTGTCTGTCTGTCTGTCTGTCTGTCGGTCTGTCTCTCTGTCTGTCTGTCTGTCTGTCGGTCTGTCTCTCTGTCTGTCTGTCTGTCTGTCTGTCTGTCTGTCTGTCTGTCTGTCTGTCTGTCTGTCTGTCTGTCCGTCCGTCTGTCTGTCTGTCTGTCTGTCCGTCTGTCTGTCTGTTCCAAAAGGGTTCTTCTACAAGGGCTGAGGTTCTACCTGGAACTATCTGCTTCTTCAAGGGTTCTTGGTAACACTAATGGTTCCAGTAAGAACCATTTTGATCCAGGGAACCCTTTAAAACCCCTTTCCTTAATTAAGGGTTTAAAAGGGTTCTTGGTGGAACCTTTATAAAAAGGTTTTACCTGGAGCCAAAAAGGGTTCTCCTATGAGGACAAACAGAAGAACCTTATATGGTTCTACTTAGCACTTTTATTTCTAAGTTCTTCGGTTTGTCCTCATAGGAGAACCCGTTTTGGCTCCAGGTAGAACCTTTTTATAAAGGTTCCACCTGGAACCCTTTTGGAGGGTTCCACCAAGAACCCTTTTAAAACCCTTTATTCAGCAAAGGGGTTTTAAAGGGTTCTCTGGATCAAAATGGTTCTTACTGGAACCATTAGTGTTACCAAGAACCCTTGAAAAACCCTTTCTTCAGGTTCCAGGTAGAACCTCAGCCCTTGTAGAAGAACACTTTTGGAACCCTTATTTCTAAGAGTGCAGTTTTAAATGATGTCATAATTGTCCATCACCCAATATTAGTCAGATAGTAATATACTAAGTGTAAGATATTATAATATATATAACTATATAATAAATAAATAACAGGGCCATGTGAAGACCACAATAGTTACAATATACAGTCTCACCATTAGGGGTCACTCATTTAAATATATTTATCGAGCTGAATTAGTGTTCAACTTAAGTTCTTTGATTTTATTGCTTGTTTCGTACAACGCTGAGTAATTTAAGTTCAGTTTCACCAAATTACTTTAATATAAGAGTTCAAATGAATTTGAGAACACTTTTTTTTTTTAAATTCTACTTCCTCTTTAATGTTAAAACGCAGACAAACGAGAGCGACGCCGCTAATCAATGTCATTCATAGTGTTACCGTTGTGGCAGTTATAGTCAAGCACCATGAAATGAAGCTTAGGGGCCCCATAAAGGCTTGGTCCGGCCCTGTGTGGAATCTCAGTAGCACTGGTTCCACACCAGTTCCATCCACCTCCACTAATCTATTTCCTGCCACTGCTTACACACTGACCTTTAATGATGCAATGTTTAACTTAGTTACCTATAGTTTATTTTGTGAGTCAGGGAATTTTTTTTAAAACTTTTTTTAGTCTCATATTTGCTGACATGAAATAAAAATGTATTTAATTCAGAATCATCAGTTTTCATCACCCCTTAGAATAAGATTTATTCTGATTTACTTTACAGGGGGTAAAACTAAAGACAACATTGATTGAATCAAGTTTTTATTTTTTTATTTATTTTTTTATTAATGCCAACAAATTGAGTGTAGTTGTGATTTTGTGCGTCGTTGCTTCATCCAGGACCAGCAGTGAAACCAGCAGAGGAGGGAAAAAACCTCGCAGGAGCTGAAGGAGGCGGACCTAGTGCGACCCCCACATATAAACTCCACAGGGTTCGTACAATGCCAAGCTTTTCCGAGAGCGCGTCTGCTGCTGTCTTTGGAGAGACTCGGTCCAACTGTGCGTAAAAACCAGCCCTTCTCTCCGTGTGTGTGTGTGTGTGTGTGTGTGTGTGTAGATAACGACTGTATCAGTCACGGAGGAGAAAAGAACACGACACACAAGAGAAGAAGAAGAAGAAGAAGAAGAAGGAGAATTGATCCTTCCATTCACTGGAGGAGTTAACCTGGAAGCGCCGTGAAGACACAGAGACACAGAGACACTGAGCGGTAAGACTGAGAAATGACGCTTTGTTTGCATTTACCTGGTTTTAGTGGAACATTGTGAGAAGAAGCTTTTTCTTTCAAAATAACCCCCCAAAAATATTGAACTATTAGGCTTTTTTTTTTTTTCTTACTTAATACAGAATTAGATCTTTACATAGTGGGGAGGAAAAAGGATGCAAACACATGGTCTATTGCGCACATTTATGGCCCTCTTGCGCGATCACATGGCACGGGGACACGGAGCTTTGTCTCACCGATCGATAAAGGGGCGAATGGCACGTTGGTCCACCGTGGACACACGCACGCGCACGCACGCACACACACACAGAGAAAGAGAGAGAGAGCGCCAAGTCCAGATGTCACCACCATGTGCTTCAAAAAGACATGGAGCACATTCGTGTTCTTTAATTTTCACATCTCAATGAATATACATATGAAGTCCACCCCCCCCCCCCCCTACATCTGCAAATGAATGAATTTGTCCAACTTTCTGTGTGTGGATGCGCAGAAACGGCGTCGTTTTTCGTCACTATTTGCGCCTTTAGACGCTCGTGCCATTGCTATTTAAAACCCCCAGATCTCTGTGTGTGTGTGTGTGTGTGTGTGTTTCCTCACTCTCTACATGGTGGTGGCGGCGTCCACGCTGCCATATGACACCGAGGGAAAGAAAGAAAGAAAGAGAGACAGAGACACAGAGAGAGAGAGAGAGGCCGTTTCCTTTTCCTCTTGCCAACTCAACCATGTCCAGCGACCAAATCAGCAGCGTTTTCCCTCTGAATCTGTCTCTATCTCTGTGTTCAGCACTAAACCTGCAGTCTTTACATTTAACTGACTTTAATATAAGTGGATCTCCACATGAGGAGGAAGAGAGTTTTCTCTGTGTGTGTGTGTGTGTGTAGGAAGTGACATTACAGCAGGCTCTCTATTGTGTTATTGTTGTGTCCCTGACAACAATGGCCTTTGATAACACAAGACATTTCCATAGCCTTAGAATAACCTTTTTATTATTATTATTTCATTCAAAAGACACTTCTATGGTTTCATTTATCTTGTAAAAATCCAACATGTTAACAGTTCAGTTCAGTTTTGTTGTTGTTGTTATTTTGACATTAAAAGCAGTATGAAATGCTACCAAGTGATAAATTGATCATTTATTGGCTTTTAGCCCTCTTATATTATATATTGTTTTATTTCCCTCAAAAACTTACTGGACTTATTCTAACCACAAAAGGGAAACAGAAAATGTCCCGTAACTAAGTGCTTTTGACCATTTTTCAAGAACAATGTCCAATATCTGGCAGTTGTTTACATTTGACTGCATTGTAAATAACTGCCAACTGTAAATGACTGCAATTTACACTGTTTTCTATTCGAAATAAAGAAAAACCAACAGATTTTGCGTGTTAAGTTTGAAATTTGAACAGTAAAAAAACATATTTATAATAGAATTAGTTTGAGTTTGTCTCAATGTCCAAAAACAGGCCAAAAAAAAAATGGAAACTAGGTGCTGGTTCTTATTATATTCTCTTATTATATATTTTGGACCACCTTGTGTAAAAAAGGTGCTTTATAAATAACATTTGATTGGATTGGATGATAAAACATAGTAATATTAATTAGGGCTGAACAATAAATCAAAATTTTATCGAAATCGCAATTGAGCCTATTGTGATTTTCAAAATCGCAAGCGGCGCAATATATTTTTAAAGGCAAAATGTGTGTCAAAAAATAATTTTAGATGAAATACTGTCTTGATCTATGCACGTCATGTTCTACAGACTGAGGTGAACACAGATCTGCACTAATATCATGCAGTAATTATTGAATGAAAATGAGAAAAATCATATCGCAATCGAGGTTCCTGTCAAAAATAACCGCAATTAGATATTTATTCAAAATCTAATATTTACCAGTGATGTCTATGTTCAGGGCAGTGATTGACAGTTGTTGATAATTAAGCTGATAATGGTCATACTTAGTTTTACTGTTCAGACTTTATAAGACCTAAATAGTTTACCTCAGGATGACCGTACGTACATAGATATTTTTTGTTGATTCAGCCTTGTTGTGGTTCTTGTTACAGACTGAAATGTGGATTAACATGGAAAAAAACCCCACAGGATTTCAGTGTGCAAATGCTCTTGAGCCTCGACTGTGTCGATGAGCAGAACAAAGCGTTGCTTGGCTGCAGGTGTGTGGAAAACTTGTGGCTGCGCTGCTAAAAAATATGACGTGACATTTTATGTTTTTTTAAAAGTAGGATTGGAGATCCTGGAAAAACTGTTACATTTTGGCTACATTATGAATTCAAAAGTCCCAGCCCCCTTTCCTTCAGACTTCCCTCCGAAGCTCCGCCTCCAGAGCGCAGGAGCGCGCAACGAGCACAGATTCACGAGCGCTGCGCGGCATCGGTAACTTTGGGTACTTTTGGATACTCTCTAAAGTACACTTGGCGGTAGCTTTTCCCAAAAAACGTATTTCGTTTGCGACCAGAACCTGTTGTTGTTGTTGTTGCCTTTTTCTGCCATAGCGTTGCTACAATTGGATTTAGCAAGCTAGCATTAGCTCTGGTGTTGTCTTTTGAGTATGGGGGAGGGGCATATGGGGCATGGGGGGAGCCCAGTTTGCATCACGGTCCAGTTAAGTCGTTCAATATGATTGCATGGGGGTTTTTTACCGGTTCTACAGGTGACTGACGTTTTTCAATTTTTGCGACAACGCTAGAGCCGCAACTCACGATTATTTTCACGATTAAATCGAGTCATCGTTTGGTCCTTAAAATGTCAGAAAACGTTTTTAAAAAAATGATGTTCTCGAAATATCTGGCTTTGTCCACAAACCAAAATGATTGAGTTTTAATGATTTCTTTGTTATGTGGAGCAAAGAAACGAAGAGAATATTCACATTTAAAGGTGAAGTAAGTAGTTTATAGTGCCATCTAGAGGAGAGGCTGAAATTTACAACAAAGAACTGCTCCTCTGCTCACCCCCTCCCTTCCCTGAGCGCTACGGTGTCCTCAGCCGGTCAAATGTCGTCCTCGTCGTCTTTCTCCGTGTCAGCAGATGAGGTTTTCGTGAGGCGAGGGAGAGGGCGGAGCTACCGCGGCCGTAGCAGACGAAGCGGAGAGAGAGGAGGCGGGGCTTCCGCTACAAGTAAAGAGACGCTTGATTTGTTCTCTCGCGTTTGTCCTTACAGGCTCCGGTAGAAACATGGCGTCTCTCTGCTAACAGTGGCTATGCAACCGCGGCCCGCGACCATGTTATTTTACATGACTTTTTGAAACACTACGAAAATGAAACAAAAACTATTATACAGCGACTAGACAATGCAGGAGCACATAATATGTATAAAAAAGTGGATTTTGGGTTATATAAACCCATAAATACTACACAGTGTCCCTTTAAGAAGCTAAAACACTCAGATATCTTGTTTTAATCATGAATGAAGACTCAAACCGATTGATTAATAATGGAGTGATCGTTTCAGCTCTAGATATCGCCTTAATTCATTTGTTCCAATCGGGTTGTGAAGAGCATTTTACAGCTTCAGTCGGAGAGAAGATTTAGCAACTTTGAAGTGAAACTGTGGCACAGACCGAGCGTCAGGAGAGCTCATGTCTGTGTATTCAAGGGGGGGGGGGTTATGTTTTTGACTTTGCCCTCGTCTTAACACAGACGTCCCTATATGGGCCACGTTCATCTCAGAGGGGGGTGTGTGCGGGGGGGGGGGGGGGGGGAGATCGGCCGATAAGCCTGGTTAGCGGTCAGCGACCTCGGCGTGTGCCGCGGTGAGAGTGTGAGCGGTAGAGAGCGCGGACAGGTGTGCGACGCAGGGTCAGTTATAGGCCCACGTGTTATCGCTGTGGGAGACGAGCGGCTGTGCCGCGAATATCTGCGCGTTAGCGTTAAGCAGCCGTCGTGTCCAGAGGTTATTATTATCTTTGACGACGTTTGTACACACACACACACACACACACACACACAAGTCAGAGCCCTGAGAGTGTGTGTGACGTGGACGTGTTTATCACCGTCATCTTTGTCAAGGCTACTCATAATCTGTGGGGTCGAGTTTGACCTTATCACCGCGCCGTTGCCTTTTATTTTTATGTCACCGAGAATGCCGCTGTGGATGCTGCGTTATCACATGTATTTATATACACCAGGGGGCGTATGTACGTCTGTTGTGGCTGCGAGTGAATCGCTCTAATCGAATG
Organism: Microchirus variegatus; assembly: GCF_963457635.1. Classification (NCBI taxonomy): domain Eukaryota; kingdom Metazoa; phylum Chordata; class Actinopteri; order Pleuronectiformes; family Soleidae; genus Microchirus; species Microchirus variegatus. The sequence continues at coordinate 2,206,469 of NC_139808.1, read as the reverse complement.
TTAGGCTTCGGGATCTGGAAGTTATTATGTCTTTATCTTTTTTTATACTCTGTGATTCTCTGAGGACACGAGTCGGTGACAAATACACCGTCTCATTTTCAGCATAAATCATCATACACAAGACACGTGTGAATTTAATTCCGTCAACATGTCTTTCTGGACTTATTCTAACCTTAAAAGGGGCAGAAAATGTCCTGTAACTAAGTGCTTTTGACTATTTTTCAATAATATCTGGCAGTTGTTTACAATTGACTGCATCGTAAATAACTGTAAATTACTGCAATTTAGACTGTTTTCGATTCAAAATGAAGAAAAAACGACATATTTTGCGTGTTTAAATTTGAGCAGTTAAAAAATATATTTATAATAGCATTAGTTTGAGTCTTTGTCTCAAATGGAAACTACTGGCGACAAAGGCGCCGGTTCGGCGACTTCCTGAAACGGCGCGAGTGAAATTACCGTAATAACCGCGCGCCGTCTTTGACGTGCAACTTCTCAGCGCTCAAGAAATCGTTGGGATTATTTCCAGTAGCACAAACTGTAGCATCCAGTTGCTAACGCTTCCGGCCCGCGCTAATGTAAACATTAATGTTAGCTGATTTAATGTAGCTTACTACACACTTAGAAATAAGGGTTCCAAAAGGGTTCTTCTACAAGGGCTGAGGTTCTACCTGGAGACATTTGATTCTGAAAAACCCTTTTCCTGATGAAAGGGTTTTTTTCAAGTGTTCTTGGTAACACTAATGGTTCCAGTGAGAACCATTTTGATCCAGAATAAAGGATTCCTGAATAAAGGATTTTTAAAAGGGTTCTTGGTGGAACCCTCCAAAAATGGGTTCTCCTATGAGGACAAGCTGAAGAACCTTATATGGTTCTACCTAGCACTTTTATTTCTAAGAGTGTACGGTAATGCCAAGTGCACTTCGTCGTCAGCGATGGCGCTAGCTCTCATATTGGTCGTCATCAATTCCTGTGCAAATCATCCGTCTCCTCAGCTGCTAAATACCTCATTATCATCATCACCTTTGACTTGGGCCTGAAAGTAATAACAACTCCATGGAGCTGATGGTCACCAGCGTAGAGTCATCATGTGACGTGTGTGTGTGTGAGTTTGTCACCACGTCTGATGTCTGATCCCTTTTTAGAGTTTCAAATTCAACCGCAGTCATTACTTAACTTGGAAACAATGACACTGCGGTCACACAGTGCAAAAAAATGAAGCTCCATGAAGGACGACTCACAGGGGAGACGATCCAGTCGTCTAATATTATAGTATAGATGACGTATAATCAATTAAATTAAATTAAATTAAATTAAATTAAATTAAATTAAACTCAGCTTTTCCCTTTTGCTCAGTGAGTGAGAAGAATGAGTCATGACGTCGGTGTTGCGCTAACCTTGAGCGCTGAGGTCATTGTTTTCTTTTTAATCTATTTTATTGTGACTTTCTTGACACATTAAGAACAGAGTAAGTAAACATAGATAATATACTGTAAAGTACTCGACACCATTATACACATCACGGATCACAGCGGGCAATTTTGAGGTAAAATATCACAGTATTTACGTTCTCTTTCTGTTTATGCCGTATCAAATGTCATACACGCTTAGAAATAAAAGTGCTAAGTAGAACCGTATCAGGTTCTTCAGCTTGTCCTCATAGGAGAACACCTTTTTGGATCCAGGTAGAACCCTTTTATAAAGGTTCCACCTAGAACCCTTTTGGAGGGTTCCACCAAGATCCCTTTTAAAACCCTTTATTCAGGAAGGGGTTTTAAAGGGTTCTTACCAGTTACTTAACAGTTATTACGAATATTCATATTCAACTCTACACTCTTAGAAATAAGTCGAACCATATAAGGTTCTTCGGCTTGTCCTCATGGGAGAACCCTTTTTAGCTCCAGGGAGAACCTTTCTATAAAAAGGAGGGTTGGAGGGTTTGGAGGGTTCCACCAAGAACCTTCTTCGGGAAAGGGTTTTTCAGAATCAAATGGTTCCAGGTAGAACCTCAGCCCTTGTAGAAGAACCCTTTTGGAACCCAAAAGTGCTAAGTTGAACCATATAAAGTTCTTTGGCTTGTCCTCATAGGAGGGTTCCAGGTAGAACCTTTTTTGGCATCAGTTATAAGCTTTTTTTTTTTTATAAAGGTTTGACCTGGAGCCCTTTTGGAGGGTTCCACCAAGATCAAAATAGTTACTTGAACCATTAGTGTTACCAAGAACCCTTGAAAAACCCTTTCTTAGGGGGAAAGGGTTTTTCAGAAGCAAACGGTTCCAGGTAGAACCTCAGCCCTTGCAGAAGGACCCTTTTGGAACACCTTATTTCTAAGAGTGTAGAGTCACATAGCTTGGAAACAAAAACCAAAAGACTTGATTTATTCATCTATCAGTGTGGGATTATATTTTTTTTATAGTTGTCATGGCAACGCTGCCCACCACGTTTCCCAATTAGCAGCGTTGGCAAGTGGTGATTATGTCGTCAGGAAGGCTGAAACTGCAGTTTCTGAATTTTACTTTTTTTTACTGTGCTTGAAAATATTCAAAGGAATGTTTAAAAGTATTAGCATTTATTCTATTGTCTTAATAACGTCATTAATCTATTGCATAATATTGCATATTACTATAAATCTTGTATTGTATAGCATAATAAGGGTGTTAATGTTAAATTAAAGATATTTACGTGGGTTGGAAACAATAGAATTGCCCCATAAATATGGTCAAATTTAGCTTTAACACAAATAGTTAAGCTTACGATTAAAGAAGTGTTATGAAGTGACTTATTTTAAAGGTGCCATATGTAAGAATGTGGCCAAAAACGGTTACTATGGTTATGATTTGCAGTCTGCAAAATATATTTTTTTAATGCAAATATTTTGTCTGTACTGTTGTTGTTGGTGAGTTCAGTTTGTTATATGAACATTATTCCTGAGTCTCTGTGGCATATTAGGAGGATTTTATGATTTATTACAATATGCACCTTTAAATTTGGTCAATTCCATGTATTTTTTGAGTGTGCTTAGTAGGGTTCACATAAGAATCTAGCGATTCTAATCATCCACAATTCTGAATCGATTCATAAACTTAAAAAAAAAAAAAAATGTGGAAGTTTTTATTTTGAAAGAACCACACAAAACAGCAGTTTGTGTTATTTGTGTACAGTTTATTTTTGTAACTTCTGGGAGAAAAAGGCAGCTAGTCTAAGCTTTTATTTATGCAAGATATATTTTTTTTTGTACAGTAAGTAAGTTTTTATTTGATTTGAATGAATAAATGTTAACTTTTGTCTTAAAGGGACACTGTATAGTATTTATGGGTTTATATGACCCAAAATCCACTTTTTTATACATATTATGTGCTCCTGCATTGTCTAGTCGCTGTATAATAGTTTGTGTTTCATTTTCGTAGTGTTTCAAAAAGTCATGTAAAATAACATGGTCGCGGGCCGCGGTTGCATAGCCACTGTTAGCAGAGAGACGCCATGTTTCTACTGGAGCCTGTAAGGACAAACGCGAGAGAACAAATCAAGCGTCTCTTTACTTGTAGCTGAAGTCCCGCCTCCTCTCTCTCCGCTTCGTCTGCTACGGCCGTGGTAGCTCCGCCCCCTCCCTCGCCTCACGAACCTCATCTGCTGACACGGAGAAAGACGACGAGGACGACATTTGACCGGCTGAGGACACCGTAGCGCTCAGGGAAGGGAGGGGGTGAGCAGAGGAGCAGTTCTTTGTTGTAAATTTCAGCCTCTCCTCTAGATGGCACTATAAACTACTTACTTCACCTTTAAAGGGATACTTCACTGATTTGAATGTGGCTTTGTATTGCTAGAATAGCAGTAGTATTTTTTAGAAAATGTGCTTCCCTCCCTCAGTTTTTCACTGAGTTGTAAACAAATCCGTTTTCCATTTTCAAAATGTGCCCTACTGTGATGCAAAAAGTGTCATTTGACTCACAGTAGGGCACATTTGAATAAGGGAAAACAGATTTTTTTACAAGTCAGGGAAAAACCGAGGAGGGAAGCACATTTTCTAAAACATACTACTGCTATTCTAGCAATACAAAGCCACATTCAAATCAGTGAAGTATCCCTTTAACTCACTATGCATTGTATCAATGTTTGAATCGAGAATCGATTCTGAATCGAATCTTGACCCTTAGAATCGGAATCGAATCGTGAGACACCCAACGATTCACATCGATACACAAGTTTTCCATTTAATAATATAACTGTGATTATCAATGCAACAGCCTTTAAAACCAGGAAAAGACACCACGATATGACAATATTGAAAAATCCATGACCTGTGACACCTCGTCTCCTGTCACGATATAACACATATTACGTATTTCCCGGCCTCACTGAACACCATAAGCGTTGCTCTGTTGCACAGCAGGCACGTGGCAGAGGAGGAGCTGGTGCTGCCAGGCGCTCTGTGGATGAACCTCGTGCCTGTATCTGATACATCAACACATGGGCATCTACTCAACTACATGTGCTCGCTCAACCCCCCCCCCCCAAAAACCACAAAATATTCACAATTCTCTCCCACATTGATGGGGGGGGGGAAAAAAAGAAAAGTGAGTCATTCTTCCGTCGCCCACCTGTTCGTACGCTTTTAAAATGTCCAGCAGCTCAGAATTGGACTTCACTCTCATGCCTCTTCATGTCAGACCCTGTGGTTACGTAACAGAACTCACTTTGGGCTGGAGTACAGCTCGGTGTAAGGTGACCCCTCTGGTTTTCAGTGGAAGACGAGAGGGCTCATGTGACTTTTTTTTAAAGGTGCATTATGTAATAAATCATAAAATCCTCCTAATATGTCACAGAGACTCAGGAATAATGTACATATAACAAACTGAACTCACCAACAACAACAGCACAGACGAAATATTTGCATTAAAAATCTTATTTATGTTTTGAAATCACGTTTTGGCATGTGGCGCCACCTACCGCCGTCTACCAATCATTGCAGTCGGTAGAGTCTCAGCTGCCGAGCAACCACGGGTTGCCAGTTACGTCAGAAAAACGAAACCCAAAAGACCTCTGTGTTTTGAATTTGAACGTAGTAACCGTTTTTGGCCACATTCTTACATATGGCGCCTTTAAAGCCAGGTCGGCAGGAATCACTATTCAACGCTTCGAGGCGGTGGTTTTTTGGAAAATCGGTGACATGGTTTCCAGGTTGTGGAATAAATAATCTGCAATTTTTACCGACAAGATACAGAATCCAACCATTTTACCGTGTGTTCTTAAGACGTGACTCAACAGACTCTAACCTTTACATGACTTTCCGCTCCCACTAGCACTGATTCCATGCGCTTTTTTTTCCCTCAACCACAGTTTGTACAAATACGCTATTTAAAGGGTTGTGCACACAGTGTCCACCCATGCTACCGATTTAAACCTGGTATTAGTAGATGCGTATTTAAAACCCACAGAATAAGGAGATAATGGCACAGGTCTGTGGACGTGTCAGATGCTGCTGCTGTTGTGATTCTGATCGTCTCAGTGTTCTACAGAATTGTCAGAACCGGACTGAACACTGTGCTGGAATCACAAAATCCACAGCCAGATGCCCCCCCCCCCCCCCCCCCTGCACAGTGCTGTGTGTGCATAGTGCGTTTCTCTGAGCACGTGGCTTCCACCCACAGTCCAAAGACTTTGCAGAGGTTAAACGGTGACTCGTGTAAATGTGAACGTGAATCGCCGCCGAGTGTCGTCTCTATTTATGAACCCAGGGTGTAACCAACCAGATCCTTCTAAACTCAAAAGTCTCAATTTGATGCTCATGTTGTGATTGTGTGATTTAGCTGTGACCGAAAGACTCTTGGAAATAACTGGTTCTATAAGTTTTTCCCCTGAAGAAGACATTTATTCATACAAAAGCCACAACAATAATAACCAGAGTTCCCCTATACACTCTTAGAAGGGTTCTTCTACAAGGGCTGTGGTTCTACCTGGAACCATTTGCTTCTGAAAAACCCTCTCCTGAAAGAAAGGGTTTTTCAAGGCTTCTTGGTAACACTAATGGTTCAAGTAACTATTTTGATCTGGGTGGAACCCTCCAAAAGGGCTAAAGGTCAAACCTTTATAAAAAAAAAAGCTTCTTACTGGAGCCAAAAAAGGTTCTCCTATGAGGACAAGCCGAAGAACTTTATGTGGTTCAACTTAGCACTTTTATTTCTAATAGTGTACACTCTTAGAAATAAGGGTTCCAAAAGGGTTCTTCTACAAGGGCTGAGGTTCTACCTGGACCATTTGATTCTAAAAAACCCTTTCCCCGAAGAAGGTTCTTGGTGGAACCCTCCAAACCCTCCTTTTTTTAGAAAGGTTCTCCCCGGAGCTAAAAAGGGTTCTCCCATGAGGGCAAGCCGAAGAACCTTATATGGTTCTTATATTTCTAAGAGTGTAGAGTTGAATATGAATATTCGTAATAACTGTTATGTCCCATTACAACAGGAAGTGCTGGTGTCAGGGGTTTATATTCAATAAAGGAACATCATACACTCTAACACAATAAAAGTGCTAAGTAGAACCATATAAGGTTCTTTCTGGCTCCAGGTAGAACCTTTTTTATAAAGGTTTGACCTGGAACCCTTTTGGATGGTTCCACCAAGAACCCTTTTAAAACCCTTTATTCAGGAAAGGGGTTTTAAAGGGTTCTGTGGATCAAAATGGTTCTTACTGGAACCATTTGTGTTACCAAGAACCCTTGAATCCAAGAATCCCTTCTTTGGGAAAGGGTTTTTCAGAAGCAAATGGCTCCAGGTAGAACCTCAGCCCATGTAGAAGGACCCTTTTGGAACCCTTATTTCTAGTGTAGTGTAGATACTATTATCACTGCTTTAAAGAAGACAAAATGACTGTTTAAATCTTTCTTATTTTTACTCAGATATTTATTCATTACAGTAATAATGTGCCCACTGTGACCTATATCAGTGTAATCACTTGTCGGTTTCGTTTGTCGTTTGAAGTGGTCTGATATCAACAATCACTCTGAGTGGACACTAAACACAATGGAGTCGCTGTTCTCTGGTCACAGTCGAGGCCAGAGAACAACGCGCTGTTGTCTTCAACGGGGGAAAAAAAAAAGAGATTTATTCTGAATGTGGGAGGTTATGAATACAGCTCTAAATAATCATTTCCCTTTTAAAAGATACACCTGTTCTTTTTCATCACGCTAAAGCAACAGCAAAGCCAAAAAACCCACAAAGGAAGATGTATAATTACAGTATTATAGTAATAATTGTTTATCTACCTGGTTTCCCAGTAATTAAAGGGTGATTTACTGTGGTTTTCCACAGCGGCAGCGCAGTAACACCACGAATCTGCAGGCTTGTGACGTGAAGACATGAGCAAACACAAAGAGAGAAAAAAAAAAAACCCAAACTCAAACAGACCTTGACCTTTGACCCCGTAGTCTGGACTTGTTTGTCTTTTGTCAGTTGAGATAGTTCTGGAAAAACGGGAATAAGGAGAGTTTGTTATCTCGCTAAGAACGTTTGAATTAGTGCGTCACAATCTGACGATACGTCGCAGACGTGAACGGCAGACGTTTCGGGCGAGCGACGCGAAGGAAACGCGTGAACGAGGCGACGCTTCTGAGTGTTTGAAATCGCACACAGAGTCAACAGCAGGAGTGAGTAATCACTTGGCCGAGTTAGCGGACGGACAAACATCGTCTATCGGTAGTCGTGACGTGTGTTTCAGGGTTTCTGAAACCTGATCGCTTTCAGCTCGAGCTAACACGCGTTACAATCAGGGCTGCAGCTATCCAATAGTTTTGTAATCGAGTATTCGACCAATTCTTTTTCAATTAATCAATGACACAAAACTTTTTTAAAAGCTAATATTTTTTGTTGTTTTTTTTCAAAAAAAATTGTGGTTTTTTTTCAATTTTTCAATGAAAAATTAATACTTGATTACATAAATATCCAATAGCTGCAGCCCTACACTCTGAGAAATAAAATTGCTAAGTAGAACCATATACGGTTCTTCTGCTTGTCCTCATAGGAGAACCCTTTTTTGCTCCAGGTAGAACCTTTTTTATAAACCCTTTGGAGGGTTCCACCAAGAACCCTTTTAAAAGCCTTTATTCAGGAAAGGGGTTTTAAAGGGTTCTCTGGATCGAGAATGGTTCTTACTGGAACCATTAGTGTTACCAAGAACCCTTGAAAAACCCGGGAAAGGGTTTTTCCGAAGGGAATGGTTCTGGGTAGAACCTTAGCCTTTGTAGAAGAACACTTTTGGAACCCTTATTTCTAAGTTCTAAGAGTGTATATGGCACCATCTTGTACTTCCGTGTTTCTGCAGCAGCCAGTCAGAGCTTGTGGTTTATGCTTGAGATGAGAACCCTTTTTGGTTAAAGGGTTCTCTGGATCGAAAATGGTTCTTACCATTAGTGTTACCAAGAACCCTTGAAAAACCCGTTCTTCAGGAAAGAAAGGGTTTTTCAGAAGAAAATGGTTCCAGGTAGAACCTCAGCCCTTGTAGAAGGACCCTTCTGGAGTGTAGTAAGCTACATTAAATCAGCTAACATTAATGTTTACTTTAGCGCGTGCCGGAAGCGTTAGCAACCGGATGCTATCGGCTCAGATGCTGAATCATTGAGGGCGTGCTGTTCTACTACGCCAGTTGTAGTACGCAGTGGTTACTCTTGTTTGAGCGTGAAATGGTGCCACACTTTGGACATTTTAACGCGGTCCGTGTGGAACAATGATTCCCTGCGCTGAACAGGCCGCGCGAGATAGGAATTAAATGAATCCTTTGAGGTTGTTGTCTTGGGCCACAGGACGCAGTTTTTAATGTGAAAACATGTACAAAGAAATAATCACACAAAACCACACATCTGTACTGAATGTTTGTGTTTGTTTTTTTCTGACTCAGATAATCAAGGCTCTGGACAAGGATCCTCTTTGTTGAACACATACATACAAGCCCCTCCACCCCCCCCCCCCCCCCCTCCAAAAAGAAGAAGAAGCAGTCCTCACTTGAACCATGGAGCCTGCTCATTCAGAGGTGGACATCTTATCCAACGGGAAAAGCCACGACTTTGGCGACGGAATGGGCGTCGCGATGAAGACGCTGCTCGACGACGATCAGTGAGTGTTCTCGCTTCTGAGGGCTGCACGTGTGGTTTTTTTTTTTAACGTGTTACTTAAAGCCCGACTAAGCTGAGTGAACGTTTTCTTATTTCTACCTTTTGTCCCCTGTTAGATTAAAGATTTTTTAAATATACACTACCGTTCAAAAGTTTGGGCTCACCTATGCCATTTTTTTGGTGTTTTCCATTAAAAGTTGCACTTTTATTCATCAAAAGAGTTGCAAAATGAATAGAAAATATAGTCAAGACATTGACAAGATGAGAAATAATGTACCATTAGAACAGTGGAAATGGGCCTCTATACACCTATGTACATATTACATTAAAAACCAGACGTTTTCAGCTAGAATAGTCGTTGTAGGGTGTATTTCTGATTCATTTAATGTGATATTCATTGAAAAAAGTGAAAATAAGGACATTTCTAAGTGACCCCAAACTTTTGAACAGGTCGTGTAAATGGGTTGTGGTCCAAAATATGACTTGCTGCTTTGTTTTTAAATGCATGTCTGCCTTGTTTTTGTGTTCGCTTCAACGCGGCTGGATCCTCGCACAGAAATGGCACTCAGGCAGTCAGGTATGGGCTCTTTTTTTTCGTTCTTCGCTCTGCATGCGATGTGATGGTTGCACGTGTCCGTCGTTGTATCTTATTTGGAGGTGGACAGAGAGAGAGAGCATCAATTACTTAACGGGATGAAACTCATCTCTTAACCTAGATTTGACGATCCTGATGGCGGACTGGAAAACGAGGAGTTCTTGCCCAGTGCGGAAGGGAAGAGCCCGCGCTTCACAGACGTAAGTCGGAAAGTTTGAGACCGACATTTAACAACACAAACACTATCATGTTCTTGTCAAGTAAAAAAATAATAAAAATAATAATGAACACTTCTTTTTCCCTCCCCTCGTCAGTTTGAAGGAAAGACCTCTTTTGGCATGTCTGTCTTCAACCTGGGTAACGCTATTATGGGCAGTGGAATCCTGGGATTGGCGTATGCCATGGCCAACACTGGCATACTCCTCTTCTTGTAAGTGAAAAGACGGAGGCCATTTTCTAAACTAAATCATCTAGAATTTATATCAATGGTTGCACTGCTGCATTTTCAGTGTTAAAGCTCAAGCTATCATACTATATCATACAAATTGGTTCTGTGCAAAAACGTTAACGCGCGACACACGTTTCCATGACGACGGACCGGAAAAAGAGGCGAATGACGTCATGTTTACGTGCAGCGACACCGGTTTGCTCCGTTAGCTCCTTTTAGCGTCGGTTAGCGCGCCTACAGTGGAACTGGAGCGGTCTGGTTTTTGTATATACGAAAAGAGCAGCGCTACAAATAACCAGCGTACCTGTGTACTGCGTATGTGTGCCTCTGTTTTTTAAAGTTTGGCGCTACTTTAAAGACTCATTTTAACAACCCGGAGTCACGTAAACATGACGCGTCACTAGCGTCTTTTTCTGGTCAGTCGTCATGGAAACTTGTCAAACGTTAACGTGCGTTAGCGTTAACGTTACATAATGCTTTTCGACGTCTTTAGACACACCGCCCGGAAATCCGGCAGGACAACCGCGGCGCTTACAACTTTCCTCTTCACTCGCGCGACTGCACGATCGTAGCCGGCCTCCCGCATCCGCTGTTGCATTTTTACGTCGGCCATCTTGTTCCTGGACGACTCCAGCTTCTTCTTCTGGATCTCGTCCTCCGACCAGATACCGATCAGGCGATTGGTTTCGGAGGTGCTCCACGTGCAGCGTCCAGCGCCCTCCTTCAACCCCCGCCATTTTTTTGGGAACAAAAGTCCTGCGGTGTATGCTAATTAGCGAGCGCTATATGCTAATCGCCTAAACCTTGACCTCCGGCTGTCGCGAGCCCGACGCGTTCCCTTTATACGCACTTTGTCTAGCTGAGTTGTCGGGCGACCGCTTCACAGTTGTCGGGAGAACATTTGAAGACAGCGGGACTACGACAGCGGGAATTCTCTTTACGCGGAGTTCCCGCTGTCGCGAAAAGCGTAATGTGAAGTGGTCCTAATACAAATGATGTATTTTTGAAGCTACTTCATAAGGGATTACAGACACAAGGCCAGGGCTGCATTGCTGTACCTATTTACAGTAGTGATTTAACATGTGCTCACATGTGCTAACATGTACGAGGCGTCGTCCTCTCATCATACACACTTTTACATAAAGGCTCTTTGAACCTGCCCTTGTTGCTGCACAGAGACCACAGAAAGGTCACGGCTCAGAATATACCATACTGTGTCTGTGAGGCGTCGGGATCGTCTCATTTAAGTTCCTGTGCCGTCAGAGCACGACCCCCGTGTGTCTCAGTCGGCCAACGTGTGCTTGTTATAGAGTAAAAGCGAATTAGCCTCAGTATTAGCCTCGGTAGTTGAAGTAATAATGTAATAATAGTTGAAATATAACACATCTCATGAAGAACGATGTGGGCCGTGAGTTGTATGTAAAGCGTAACAACAACGTATGTCAACGACAAAGCTCATTTTGAATTGAACTAACCAGAGAAATAACACAGTAGAAGCCTCACCCATATAATTCCCGCTAAAGCCAAAGATGTTTTAAATTCATTTAAATTCATTTCAATTTCAAATCATTGAATTGGGTCCGTCCGCAAAGGAACAATTTAAGGGCAAGCAGGTTTCAAGACAAACAAACCAACAGTGCATTAGTGATGGTAGGAGCTGAAACACAACAAGAATCATTAATAATAAAAAACACTGATCCATGTTTCCTTAGTCACATTTCTCAGTATATATATTGTCATTTTCACCATAATAACATTATTTATGTACATGCTGTGTCCTGTCAAGCAATACTATCACACCTGACTGAGGGAGCGCTTGTGTGTATACACCAGCAGTGCAGGGTTGGGTGTTTTTTTTTTTGTTTTTTTTTAGCAACAGGATACAGTGGGACACAGAAATTAGAGCTTTGACGCTTTGCTGAACATCACACCAGGTCTTCAGAGAAGAACGTTTTCTCCTCTTGTAGCCAAAACATCAAACTCCCAAGTGGGTTTTTTTTTGGTTGGACCATTGGACCAATAATACTTTCCTCATGTGTTGGATTTACTGATCAATCTAAGATCTTATTTTATTACAATTACAACAACAGAAACGACGTAGTTATTGTGTCATGTTACCGTAATATAGGTGGTATTTTTTTTTAATAGGAAAGTTTCAGGTTGATTTGCACACAGCAGCGTGACAGTGACGTAACTTTCTTTATCTCGTGTGATTTGTGGCACAGGTTTCTCCTGACCGCCGTCGCAGCCTTGTCATCCTACTCCATTCACCTGCTGCTCAAATCCTCTGGCATTGTGGGTAAGACCAGTGTCATGTTTAACCTTTTCTCCAGTCTTCACTGAACCCTCCCGCACGTCATCGTTCACAGTCTTGCGCTCGCGGCGTCAACGTCGCCAACATCACAACATTTAGTCGATGCGTTCTATGTGGTTACTTTTGTATGGAAGTAGATTTGTGTCAATATTTTTAAACACATTACATTACATACAGTTGTTCATTGCAGGCCTCAGGAAGCTGCCTGCTGATTGGCTACTGAGTTTTGGAGTGACAGCTCCATGGACAGGAAGTAGTCAGGGGCTTGGCGTCGCTGTCCGTCTGGAACTCGTTCCCCAAGTTTTCCCCGTCGACATCAGACAAAATAATTCTATCTGACAAATGTTCCAGACGGACGGCGAGTCACTCCAAAAGCTCAGGGCAAACTCAGTAGCCAATCAGCAGGCAGCTTTCCTAAGGCCCGCCCATTCACGTAGTTGATCGGTATATTTATTTACCTCTTGATGCAATAAGACGAGTAATACAACCTTCATACTCAAGGAAATGTAAAAACTGGTCAGATTACACTAAGATAGGGGTGTCAAATGTAAGGCCCACCAGAGTGTCCAAAGTGGCCCTCAGGATGAATGTGACTAAATGTTTGTCTTTATAGATTAAAAAAATGTTCATAATATTGTTAAAATTGCACTTATTTTTGATGTCATGTTTTGAAAAGTTGTTTCACTGAATGTGAGTTCTTGTTGTTTATAGGTTGTGTTGCTATTATTTTGCTGGTGTGTGCTAAAGTTCACATTATAAATAAATGGAACATTGTTCCTGAAACAATAAATATACAGTACATTTTCTAGTTTTTTGACTATTACAATTAGAAGTTACGTGTTAATTGTGCTGTTTATTTGTATTCTGTTTACAGGAATCCGAGCGTACGAAGAGCTTGGTTACAGAGCGTTTGGCACTCCTGGAAAAATGGCTGCCGGCATAGCAATTACCCTGCAGAACATCGGAGGTGAGGAGCCGCTGTGACTTAGCCTGAGCCTTAATGTGTTTCCAAACAACAACATCACAGTCACAGTAAACATGAATTACACGCTTTTATAAGGATTTACAGTTATTTACCGCAACCAACACACATCCATTTTCACACTGAACCGATGTGGCCTGACTGTACATCTCTATATTTGTAATGTGGGTTTGTATAAAGGGAAGAAGATAGATAGATAGATAGATAGATAGATAGATAGATAGATAGATAGATAGATAGATAGATAGATAGATAGATAGATAGATAGATAGATAGATAGATAGATAGATAGATAGATAGATAGATAGATAGATATCTTGCAAGCTAACTAGCATGCTAACTAGATAGATAGATAGCTTGAAGCTAACTAGCATGCTAACTAGATAAATACATAGATAGCCCGCAAGCTAACTAGCATGCTAAATAGATAGATAGATAGCTTAAAGTTAACTAGCATGCTAACTAGATAGATACATAGATAGCTCACAAGCTAACTAGCATGCTAGATAGATAGATAGATAGATAGATAGATAGATAGATAGATAGATAGATAGATAGATAGATAGATAGATAGATAGCTTGAAGCTAACTAGCATGCTAACTAGATAGATACATAGATAACTCACAAGCTAACTAGCATGCTAGATAGATAGATAGATAGATAGATAGATAGATAGATAGATAGATAGATAGATAGATAGATAGATAGATAGATAGATAGATAGATAGATAGATAGATAGATAGATAGCTTGCAAGCTAACTAGTATGCTAACTGGCATGCTAACTAGATAGATAGATAGCTTGATGCTAACTAGCATGCAAACCAGATAGATACATAGATAGCTCACAAGCTAACTAGCATGATAGATAGATAGATAGATAGATAGATAGATAGATAGATAGATAGATAGATAGATAGATAGATAGATAGATAGAGAGATAGAGAGATAGAGAGATAGATAGATAGATAGTTCGAAGCTAACTAGCATGCTAAATAGATAGATAGATCGATAGATACCTAGATAGCTTGCAAGCTAATTAGCATGCTAACTAGATAGATAGATAGATAGATGGCTTTAACTTAAATTTAAAGAGGAGATGGAGCAGAGCTCCTAACCTACTCACTCAATGTACTGTTTATTTATGTGGACATTTAGACCAAAGTGAGTGGACTGGTGATCTGTCTGGGTTGTACCCCACCTTTCACCCTATGTCAGCTGGGCCGATCGCCCTGGGTCACGCCAGTGTCCATAAGCGATCTTGTGACTTGATACGTGTGTGCGCAATTGACCGTGCTTGAGGCACACACACACACATACACATACACATACACATACATCTCTTCCTTTTTGTCTTGTCGCAGCCATGTCCAGTTACCTGTACATTGTCAAATCTGAGCTGCCACTGGTCATCCAAGCGTTCCTGAATGCAGATCCCAACTCTGAGTGAGTATTAGCACCAACATCCCTGCACTGGCACATGAAAAGCACATGATTCTCATCTGCTGTAAGCCCCCCCCCCCCCACGAGCTCATCAGGCGGCTGTGTTCAGGGTCATAGCTGCATGTGGGCAGGGAGGGCGTCTGTTGGCACCGTTCATCAATGCAGTCACTAGTGTAGGGGTGTGATAAGAATAACTGATTCTAATTGGCTGAGCGCGGATCGTGGTGTGTGTGTGTGTGTGTGTGTGTGTGTCATTGTTAAATATCAGTGCAGTTATGTATACACACACGACGTTACCTCGCGGAATGAGGCGCCGCTCGCGTCAGAGTGACACAGACGCTCCTGCATAAGGTCACGGAGGACGACTCCGGGCGGATTCCAGCTGCCGTTTTCAAATCTAAAAACAAACCTTGTGCCGAGAAAGCCACTGCGGCCGACTGCGTACGCACGCTTCCCCCTTTGTAGGGATCTGAGAAATAATAAACATGAAATAAATCGGTTCTTTACCTCGCGTACGTAAACATCCTGAGCGTCAGTATATAATACACATTCTTTAACGGCAGATATTCAACAAAGGTCATGACTGGTCTGACTTCTTGGAATTTTGTGTTGTGTGTTACTGCTCTTGGTGTTTTTCCATTTTCTTTCTTTTTCTTTTTTTTTTACTCATGCCCTGGAGATAACTCTCACCAATGTTATGTGGGCCAATGACCTCTGGAGGGCGTGTCATTGGCCTTTATCGCTCATCGGCTTCAGCAGCGGAATAAACTCAAAACTCCTCCTCCTGGGTCAGAACATTAGACACAATCAAAATTGACGTATGAAGTATGATGGTTTTCTCTCTCGCACACACACACACACACACACACTAATGACAGCAGCAGGTGGTGTAACATGGACGCCAAATACCGAGGTTGAGCATAAGGACGGGTCAGCTCGGTGCAAGTTCAACCCACCGACACGAGCTGTTGGTTTCCACTTGACGCGCCAGCGGAACGAGGTTTATTTATGACCCCGCGGCTCTTAAAATAGACAGTAATGATGTGTGGCAGAAGTAGCTTTCACTTTAGATAAAGAAAATGTTTATATGTGAAGACGTGCTGTGTTTTATACATGCACTTTGTTTCCTGCAGTTTGCAGTGTACACATGCGTGTGTGGGGGGGAGAGAAATGATCGGACAGTGATTTGGCTGCAGGGGATCTGTCAACTTAGACTTGAACTTGACTCGGACTGAAGTCACAAGGATGGGAGGTGACATTCTGGGTTTTTAACCCTTAGAACGCAGAGCTATTTTGGCTGCTTTTTCCCTTTACTATGTTAAAACGTACAGTTTATACAGAGGCTATAAGAATGTGCAATATAGAGTGTCTTATATAGAGTGTCTTTTCAGCACAACCTATGCCATGTGAGGAAAAAAAAATCACCAACTATGTAAACACACCTGAGCAATAAGTACTCAAAATGTTCAAAAATCGGATCGAATTTGCGAAATTTGTGAAATGCGTCACAGTTCAAAGTTCACTCGGCTCGTTTTTATGAACAAAAAGGAATGAAAAACACGTCTTTTTTGTGACTTCTGCACAATTATTGCTACTTTATATCACTGATAAAAATGTGATATAAAATAAATCATAACTTTGACTCAACGACACATAAGAAGATGAAAAAAAGCACATGTTTTTTTTTAAAAGCCTGCATATGTGACCTACACTCTTTAGAAATAAGGGTTCCAAAAGGGTTCTTCTACAAGGGCTGAGGTTCTACCTGGAACCATTCTGAAAAACCATTTCCCCAAAGAAAGGGTTTATCAAGGGTTCTTGGTAACACTAATGGTTCTTGGTGGAACCCTCCAAAAGGGTTCCAGGTGGAACCAAAAAGGCTTCTCCTATGAGGACAAGCCAAAGAACCTTATATGGTTCTACTTAGCACTTTTATTTCTAAGAGTGTATAAACACACACCCCCAGGATGTCCATATAAGGAGTTGTGTATAATTATTATTATCTTATTATAATAATAATAATAATAATAATTATAATTATCAATTAATTATTAATAATAATATTATTATTATATAAGGTCAACAATGGCTTATTTTATTTTTTAACACAATAAATCCCCCATTGAAGAATCTATTGGAAACTTGGATTATTGGGACATTTTAAAAATTTAAAACATTTTTTCACAACTTTTTTTCTCGCTGACAGATATTCTGGCTCTATATCCGTTACAGTGTAATATCACAACCCTAAATTCACATGCCGTTCTATGTCATTGAAATCAATCAACAAAGTGCCTGTGCTAAACACACAAATGAATGATTAAGTTATAGAAGCCTTTGCATTGCAAACACTCTGCCTGTATAACCATGTATCGCATAAACACCGGCAGTGAAACTTGACTCTGTTTGCTCTCAGTTGCGATATGAATTTTCCCTGAACGGCTCGTGAAAGCCGATCACCTGACGCGAGCGCATAGCGGCGAGGAATCCAAACGCACGTGAGACGCCGTTAGCGCCCAGAAAGGCAGCGTTCGGGCTTTACTTTCTGTCCCGATGTGATGTAATCGCATGCAGACCAAAGTGTAACTGTTCACACCTGCCCTTTAAAATGTGTCCTGGACGCGTCTCGTGTGGCAAAACGTGAGCTCGTATCGGGCGTCCACCCCCCTGCACACCGGCGTCGCCGAGGACAAAATTATAATTTTAATGACTAAACAGATGTGTCCACCGTCAATGGGCTAAGTGTGTGAGTGACACAGAGATTAAGATAAGAAACTTTGGGTGAATTCCAATTCCTTGCTTAACCCTCAATCTCAAAAATGTTCTCCCTCTAGTGCAAGTTCTGTCCTGATTCTCAGAAAAATTGAAGTTGAGGGGCGAGTTTAAGGGCTGTATCGCCCTCAATATTGAGATTTTCCGAGACCACCCTTGGGAGCAAGGGCTACCCAGAATGCATTGCGTGTTTTCACATAACAAAGATGGCGTCGAAAGCAGCAAAACGAGTACGCTACAAATGAAGTATTTTCTTTGTTAATAGAGATATAAAAATGATGAAAACCATTGTATTATCTTAGTTTAGGCCCATATTATGGATCACTGACGTCATAGTTGCTTAAAGGGATACTTCACCGATTTGAATGTGGCTTTGTATTGCTAGAATTGCAGTAGTATTTTTTAGAAAATGTGCTTCCCGACCTCAGTTTTTCAAAATCTGCCCTACTGTGATGCAAAACGCGTCATTTGACTCACAGTAGGGCAAATTTGGAAAAGGGAAAACAGATTTTTTTACAAGTCAGGGAAAAACTGAGGGAGGGAAGCACATTTTCTAAAAAAATACTACTGCTATTCTAGCAATACAAAGCCACATTCAAATCGGTGAAGTATCCCTTTAACATTATTTTTATTTTACGATCTTTTGTCAATAGTCGGCCGGTGTGGTTTACTTTTCAATAAGTCGTGGTGTGTGGTAACTGTCAGCTGAATATTTGTATGAGTATCATCTTATAACTAACTGACAACCTAATAACTTGACTGACAAACGGATCGTAATAAATAATCCTGACGTAAATGTGTTCTTCTTCTTCTTCTTCTTTTTTGGAGTTGACAGACTGGACGCAGCTTTCACGTTATTCTGCCCCCTACAGTCTGAAGACGTATCTGCATTTAAGGGGTGTCCCATTTCTAAGTGACAAAATAACCCTCAACACTTGGTTTTGAGGGGCCAGTTAAGATTAAAGGTTAAGATTGAGGGTTAAGATAGGAATTGGAATCGGCATCTTTGCTGAGCTCCATTCATGTCGCTGTAAGGCGAAACAGTTTCACCACGAGGAAAAAAGGAATCGTGTGACGATAAGTGTTACGTTTGTTGGCGGCGGCTATGAATAAATCAGCATAAGGACAAGTCAGCCGAGGACGTGGTCTCTCATCTGTCCTGAGGGCGGATTGAGTTTAGTAGTTGTAGTTCTGACCGGATCACTCGGGATGGATGTTAACACCAGGTCTTAACGTGGGGGTCATAGAGCCACCGCTCTGCTCTCATAACTCACACTGATCCCACTTCAGTGGGGTTAAGAATAACAGGCTTAGCAGCTTAAAAAGACTGGAGTTCGACTGCTCAATATCCTCCCAATGCCGAGGATTTAAGAGTAGGTTTTTGATAGTTTCAGTCAGGCAGTTTCTTTTTAAACTGCATGTTGCTTATTGCTCCCCTCCTCTCGACGCCTGAAGCCTCTGGTGTTGGAAAGTCTTTTGTTTTCCCCCAAGAAGACAAAACAAGTCGCTTCACGGGCGAATGAACAAAACTGTTGAATTAGAAGATAAGACGACACGTACTTTGTTAATCCTCAGTCGTCCGCCCCCCCCCCCCCCCCCAAAAAACCAACACTGTGGAAACTGAATAACTGAATAAAAAAGGTGATTATTGACTCATAAGTGGAGATTAAAGTTAAACACTGCCCCCGCTCTTCCAAATATGGTCAATTTTTGTTTAAAAAAATCAAATATGGCCCAAAATGTAACCTAGAGTCGTGTCACTTATAACTTAACTGTTATATGCTATGTCCTGTCAAGCAATTCTATCACACCTGACTGAGGGAGCGCTTGTGTGTATACACCAGCAGTGCAGTGGTTGGGTGGGACAAGAAGTGTCGATTCCCGCATTTTTGAGTAACTTCTGAGACATTCATGGGGGGCTTTTTTTGTGTGTGTGTGTGTGTGTGTGTTCTTGTACTTGCGGCATACTGAGGACCAGTGAGGGTTTTTAAGCAACAAAACACCTCACTGGTGACAAAAGGTCATTTTTACGGAGTGAGGACTTTTTGTCCGGTCCTCACTTTGTTTTTTTGAAATCACTTACTTAGGTTGCTATAACATGCTATACTCAATTTGTCAAAAAATATAAATCTAATTTTGGACGACATAGTACCGTTTTTGGCCAAAAATGTTGGGTCAATTTTTTTTTTTCAAATTTTGGTTCAAATTTTTTTTTTTCAAATTTTGGTTCAAATTTTTTTTTCAAATTTTGGTTCAATTTTTTTTTTTCAAATTTTGGTTCAATTTTTTTTTTCAAATTTAGGTTCAATTTTTTTTTTCAAATTTTGGTTCAAATTTTTTTTTCAAATTTTGGATGACATAGTATAGTATGACGTTTTTGTCAAATTTTGGACCAAACATTTTTGGTCAAATTTTTTTAAACATTTTGGACGACATAGTTTAAGTATGATGTTTTTGTAAAATTTTGGACCAAAAATTAAAAAACAATAAATCGGAAAAAAGTTTTCCAGCACTTTTTGCTCTGGGGCTCCACCTGCAGACATTTTATGTTACTGCAACCAGTAGTTCTTTGTAGATGTCATTCATGATGTAGATATTTGTAATTATGTTGATTTATAAAGTGGAAATGCTGGTCCTCAGTATACAGTAAGTACAAGAATGTGTGTGTGTGTGGTTCTGTCTAGACATTAAACAAATCACTTCCTGTTGGAAGTGCAGGAATGTCACTGGGCTCAACTTTACACAGAGAGAAACCCGTAGAGCGTCGTGTGGAGCGAACAGACTTCTGTGTGAAGTCATTCCACAATGGTTTTTGACCATGGAACAGTTTATATTTAAAAAGTTACGCAATGTCTTTTTTTTTTTTTTAAATGCTCAGTGGACATGCACACAAGCAAGGTTCTTGAAACTGCTAACTTTTTAAGCAGTGAATGAATCTGTTCATGTTTGAATAAAGTGTATCTGACCCCTGGTTATATTAGTGTTAACACGTAGGCTCTAATATGTCTCTGCCCCCCCCCCCCCGACTGTGAACTGTCACATAGATCATCAGAGTTATGTAATATGAGTCTATTCCAGACTGTGCAGGGAATTATTAGCAATCACATTTTTGTCTTTCGTCTTTGATGCCAAGGACGATGTCTCTGGCTGGGTTTTTGTTTTTTTTTGCCCTTGTCATGTTGTCGAGTAGATATTTTATTTAACAAACCTTCACTTTTAATGTGGAAGCGTCGTTTTCAGGTCCTGTTTTTCATCTGTCTGTGTCTCTGTGAGTAAACTGAGAGTTTTCTCCCAACAGTCTGTGGTACCTGAATGGAAACTACCTGGTCATCATGGTCTCTGCCAGCATCATCCTCCCTCTGGCTTTAATGAAGCAACTCGGTGAGTAAACAACAACAACCACACCCTCTGACTTCTGTGACCAGTGTATGTTGGGTTTTAGGGGTTTAAACCCCAGAATAACAACAGAATATCATACATAAATACATATATTTTCTAGAAATATTACTTAATGGTAACACTGGCTTTATTAAATGTATTACATTCAACATTAAATGACATATATATATAAGCTTGTTTGGTGTTTTTATTATTTATTTAATAATTATTGCATCATAAATATGCTTTTATTGTGAAGTACACACCATTACACGCCTGACAACACTTTTACTTTGAAATGATGTGAAATATCATGATTAATACTTATTGTGATATTATTTTAAGCTACGGAACAGCACTTTTTTTCCTCTACATCGCCCCCTTTTGACCAGACTAGACATTAGCCCACACACATGATTAAATGTATTTACTAGAAACGTTTTTTAATAATAACAATAACACATTTGTTTGTAATGACAGCATTATTAAATGTATTACATTCAACATTAACTGGTGTGTATATATAAGCTTGTTTGGTGTTTTTATTATTTATTTAATAATTAATGCATCATAAATATGCTTTTATTGTGAAGTACACACCATTACACACTTGACAACACTTTTACTTTGAAATTCTGTGAAACATCATAATGAATGTAACATAATATTGTGTTATTAGTTTAAGCTACAGAACAGCACTTTTTTCCTCGACATCGCCCCCTCTTGACCAGACTGGACATTAGCGCCTCATTAGCCCGCGTACATAAATAAATATATTTAGTAAAAATATTTTTTTGATAATGGTAACACATTTGTTTGTAATAACATCATTATAAATTGTTTCTTATTCAACATTAAATGTCATATATATATATATACATATATATATATATATATATATATATATATATATATATATATATATATATATATATATATATATATATACATATATATACATATATATACACATATATATATATATATATATATATATATATATATATATATATATATATATATATATATATGTAAGCTTGTTTGATGCTTTTATTATGCATCATAAATATGCTTTTATTGTAAACACCTGACAACACTTTTACTTTGAAATTCTGTGAAATATCATGATGAATATCTATTTTAAGCTACAGGACAGTTGTTTTTTCCTCAATGTTTTTCCTCTACATCGCCCCCTCTTGACCAGACTAGACATTAGCCCCTCATTACTTTACTTGTACTTGTTTCCTGTTTTTTTTCCTACTGTGTGTTTTAAAACCTACATCATGGTAAAGTAGGATATTTGGATTCTGAACAGCTGCCTCAAAAACCAAGCAATTAGTGTAGTATTATTATTATTATTATTATTATTATTATTATTATTTTCTCCGCTTCTCACAATGGACGCAGCAGGCGCCTGTTTCCCTGACATAATCACACCCTGCTATTCACTACAAAAACACTCTTTCTGATCTCAAAGAAGCTGCGAGTTCGATCAATCGGGCTATTTTTAAAACGTCTCTCGTTGTCTTGTCTTTTCAGGTTACCTCGGTTACACCAGTGGATTCTCTCTGAGCTGCATGGTGTTCTTTCTGACTGCTGTAAGTCATCGATATACACACTTAAGACCACGTTCTTCTCTTGTCTTTCCCACGCTGGTAATGGTTCTTTCTCAGCGTATTGTTTGAGCTGTTAAATGGCTCATCTTCTTCTTATTATTACTATTTTTCCTCGAAAAATAAATTGCGGTTTTGAAGCCTTTTCCCATCCCCCAAAACTCGACCGCATCAGACTATGATGAAAATTGACGTCTGAAAGTGGTTCGGGGAATGTGCGTAAAAAATTGAAAGTGGGAGGGGCTTATGAAATTGCTTTCATTAGGTGACTTATTGTCGCGTTTCACGTACATGAACGAAAGTTGGTACACATGTCAATCATGTCATGACGGTCCAAAAAGTCATTGACGACTTTGCCGTAAGTCTTACAGGAAGGCCGCCATCTTGGGCCGAACAGCCATTTTTGGAGCAATGCTATAAAATCTGTCTAGTTTTGGATTATATCCTCATTTCTCTCTCTGTCTTTGCAGGTCATCTATAAGAAGTTTCAGATCCCCTGTCCGTTTGAGGAGTACTCGGCCAACAGCACGGCTACCCACCACGCCGTCAACGTCTCGGTCCACGGCCACGAGTACACCAACGGACTCGTCCACGCCGCAGAAGACGCCGACCTGCACTGCTCCCCACGCATGTTCACCATGAACTCGCAGGTGAAGACACTTTTAGCGCATTTTTCAAAAATTCATTAAAATTATTCCTTAAGAGATATGCGAATATATCCAACGGATCCTTGTTCAGTGCGATGTCGACTATTATGATGGTAAATTTCAAGTCATTCCGAGATTTTTTTTTTTTTTTTTTTTTTAAACTCAGCTCACTGTCAAAGTGTATCAGGGCAGATGAATAATTTCCTGATTTTCAAAAATTAATTAAAAGAGATTCTTAAGAGATATGCGAATATTTCCAACGGATCCTTGTTCAGGGCGATACTGACTATTATGATGGTAAATTTCAAGTCATTCTGAGATATTTTTTGTTTTTGAGAAGAAAGTCAGCTCACTGTCAATGTGCATCAGGGCAAAAGGATCATTTCCTGAATTTCAAAAATTCATTAAAATTATTCCTTAAGAGGTTTACAAATATTTTCAACAGATCCTTGTTCAGGGCGATGCTGACTATTAGGATGGTAAATTTCAAGTCATTCTGAGATACTTTTTTTTTTTTTTTTTTTTTAAACTCAGCTCACTGTCAAAGTGTATCAGGGCAGATGAATAATTTCCTGATTTTCAAAAATTCATTAAAATTATTCCTTAAGAGAAATGCGAATATTTCCAACAGATCCTTGTTCAGGGCGATGCTGACTATTATGATGGTAAATTTCAAGTAATTCTGAGATACTTTTTTTTTTTTTTTTAAGTCAGCTCACTGTCAAAGTGTATCAGGGCAAATAGATAATTTCCTGATATTCAAAAAGTCTTCTTTATTTGGGGACACTGATAATCTCAGACAGTAGAGTGTTTATAAACCTCTCTCTCTCTCTCTCTCTCTCTCTCTCTCTCTCTCTCTCTCTCTCTTCACAGACAGCATACACTATTCCCATTTTGGCGTTCGCCTTTGTTTGCCACCCTGAAGTCCTGCCCATTTACACCGAGC
Source organism: Microchirus variegatus (assembly GCF_963457635.1). Lineage (NCBI taxonomy): Eukaryota > Metazoa > Chordata > Actinopteri > Pleuronectiformes > Soleidae > Microchirus > Microchirus variegatus. The sequence continues at coordinate 2,182,237 of NC_139808.1, read as the reverse complement.
TGCGCAAGTGAGTCACCTCCGCCTCCCTCCCCTTCTGTGCCCTGCGCCGCCATGTTTGATTGCACGTCGGTGCGGAATGTGACTTTGAACTCTCTCTCGATTTCAGTCCAACAAAGAAGAAGATGCAGAAAGTGTCCAACCTGTCCATTCTGGTCATGTACACCATGTACTTTCTCGCAGCTCTGTTTGGCTACCTGACCTTTTATGGTGAGAACATCTCTGGCTCTTGTTTTGGAGTTCGTGTTTGTGTCCTATTCGGGATATTTCAGAAGACAAACTGTAGGAAAGCAAAAAATTATGCTGTCTCAGAAAAGGTAGAAATAAAAGATAGAAGAGAGGCAGCTATATACACAAATATTATACAAAGTATTGGTTTCCTTAGCTTGCGCTGTTAACAGTCAACTATACACTCTTAGAAATACAAGTGCTAAGTAGAACCATATAAGGTTCTCCGACTTGTCCTCATAGGAGAACCCTCCAGGTTTTTCCAGGTAGAACCTTTATAAAAAGGTTCCAAAGAACCATTTTAGAACCCTTTATTCAGGAAAGGGGTTTTAAAGGGTTCTCTGGATCAAAATGGTTCTTACTGAAACCATTAGTGTTACCAAGAACCCTTGAAAAACAAATGGTTCCAGGTAGAACCTCAGCCCTTGTAGAAGAACACTTTTGGAACCCTTATTTCTAAGAGTGTAAGGACTCATGAGAAATCACGTATATCAAGGTTGTATTTTTTTTTAAAAAGTGACCATATCCTTCCTACTTTCAGCCCTAAAATTGACTATAACTTTGAAGGTAGCAGGACAATGTAACAAAATGCAGTGTGTATATACTGATGGGAATTAGTGACATCTAGTGGTGAGACCGCAGTTGAGCAACTAACTCTCAAGTGTGTGTTAAGGGAACTATGGTGGCCTCCACGGACCAAACACTTTTGAATAAGCTACATAGAAAGCACTCTACTAGATCAGAACAGTGGAATAACAGAGGGCGAGACAGAGACAGTTCCCTGACCGGGAATCGAACCCGGGCCGCGGCGGTGAGAGCGCCGAATCCTAACCACTAGACCACCAGGGACATACTGCTGCGCCGTACTTTCCATTTCCCAGATTGTCATCGTTTGGTCACGCTCAGGCTTTATATAGGATGAGCTCAAGATGGCGTAGGAGGGATGAGCCGATTAAAACCACGGGATTGGATATGGGACAGATCCAGATCCAAACATATAGATAAAAATCAGCAGCAGCAGCAGCATTTTAGCTGAGTCATGTCGTGGTTATGTATTTGTTCTTTATCTACTACACAATTGTAGAATTACGTCTTTTAAATCGCTAAAATGACTGTTATCAGACGGATATCGGTATCTGTACTCGAGTTTGTGCCGTCTCTATTAAGTACATATAAAATAAAAGGCTTATTCTCTGGCTACAAAGAGCAGACAGTTTTCATTTTAAAGCAGCATACATGCATTTAAAGGTCACATAGAGTGGTCCTGTTGCACATATATGTGAGTTATGGAGGTCTACTTACATATATTAAGTTGTTTTTATGGTCAAAATCCTCCTAGTTGATGTAAACGAGCCGATTGAAATCTGTCCTTTTCGAAGCGCTTGTCAGTCGCGCTATTTTTAGCCATAAATCTCGCCCGAGAAGACAGAGTGTGTTGTGATTGGCCAGCCAGCGTAGAGCCTTCCCACCTGTGTTGTGATTGGCCAGGTATCTGGAAGTGACGTAATCTAACACGTCAGCTCTCAGAAGCGCAGCTCCCCCCTCTGGAACGGTGGATGCACTGCTACTCATTATCAAAACATTGTTTTAACAGTGTTTAAAAATAGCTTCGTCACGACTCCCCGCCGCAGTCCCTTTATGACTTTTGTACGCAACCGGATGTGCCCGGACTAGTGCCCGGAGCAGGACGATCGGTTGTTCAGGAGAACCGCTGCTTACGTAACTATAACGGGATTTTCAGTGATCTCGTTGAGCCCAGAGATTACAATAAAACACAACGTTCTCAGCAGCGCTTGAACTGTTTGTTTCGAACCTTCAGGGCTTCATAAACAAGGTAATGACGCAGATACACACCAAAAAAAACAGCGATAATAGGAACTTCCGGTCTAGTTCCGCTTTAAAATGTTATTTTCCCTTTATTGTGAAGCGCTCCTTGTATGAAAGGTGCTGTGTTAATATTATCATCATTATGATAAGAAACAAAAAACACTTTATTACAAGCAAAAAACACCTTTTTAAGAAACAAAAAACACTTTTTAACAAGCAAAACAAATTTTAAGAGGCAAAAAACACTTTTTAACAAGCAAAAACTTTTTTTAATAAGCAAAAAACACTTTTTAACAAGCAAAAAACACCTTTTTAAGAAACAAAAAACACTTCTTTTTTTTATAATGATGCCACAAAGTATCACCGAGCGATATTTGCATGTAATAACAAAAGCGCTTGTTGTTATTATCTTTTTTTCCCCTGCAGACAACGTGGAGCCTGAACTGTTGCACACCTACAGCCGCATTGATCCTTACGACACTTTGATTCTGTGCGTGCGTGTGGCCGTGCTCACCGCCGTCACACTGACCGTGCCTATTGTGTTGTTTCCGGTGAGTTTGTTTTTGATTCGTCACCCCCCGCGACGCTCGGTGGATGTTACTCTACGACGCTCTTTAATCTCTGTGTGTGTGTGCGCGTGTGTGTTTGCAGGTGCGTCGAGCCATCCAGCACATGTTGTTCCCCACCAAGTCTTTCAACTGGCTGCGTCACACCGCCATCGCCATCATTCTGCTGACGGTGATCAACATGCTGGTGATATTTGCGCCAAACATTCTGGGCATCTTTGGCATCATTGGTAAATGTTGACCATTTTTATCTATCTATAAAGCAAGTTGTGTGTGTCTGTGACAGGCATATCTCACTGACCGTTAGTCAGATCGCCCTAAGATTTCGAATATGGGTTGAGCACGGCCCGATGGTGTGCATCCTTGATTTTCAAATTTTTTGGAGGAATTTTAATTTTAGCCGATTTATCACACTACACCAGACAGGCAGCGGCTCATCAGGAGCAGCTGCGCTGTCTGGTGCGGGGAGGTGGGTGAGACATTTTCACACGGTTCAACGCAGAACATGGTGTTATACTGAAACGAAGAAGTCGCTGTCCATTCACCAGTACGCCAGCACATACTTATTTTGCGTTAGCATGCTACTACTTTGTGGCTAACTTGGCAAACCTGTTTTCCAAAGGTAAGCTAGCGATGCTACGGTAAGTATTAGCGTAGGGCTAACATAATACAAACACTGTGCAACCTCATTATGCACAACGCAAATGTTTTCATTTTCGATTAGCATAAGCGTAGCTAGCTGTTGTGTGACGGTCAGCCACGCCAAATGAAAACATTTGCACTGTGCCTAATGAGGTTGCACAGTGTTTGTATTATGCTAGCCTTTACATTCCTTTTCATGCATTACCATACCATGACAAATCTTCTCCACCCCCCACTATAGGAATACATACTTCCTATGGGCACTGCACTAGTTATGCAAACAATAAAAAAAGAAAAAGCCGATTTTACACACCGAAGAATTCCCTAAAAGCACAATCCCGTACGTCTAATTAAACAATTTCTCCAGACTCGTTTAGGATAAGTCACATAGACCACATTTTAAATAACGTGTGATTATTGGTCACTTATTCTGTCTCTGTTTACTGAAATGAAGTTCCGAATAGGAAAAACTAAGTGACGTACTGAGTCAATATTATCGTCACGGTGGATCCAGATCAGTTCACGGGGGTCAGAGATGAAAGTAGAAAACATAAAAGTTAAAACGAGAATGAAGGACATCTTCAAAGTAACGCGTTGTGCTCTGACAAACATGTCCAGGCGTTTAGGTACACATGAGGGAGTATGTACACACAGTTCACACTGTGAAGCAACGCAGTTGTACCTTTGCACTGTGTATGTTTAGAAACCCTGATGGGAAATGTAGCAGGAAATGACTTGCAAATAACGCAGATTCAGATTCAGATGAGTTAAAGCGTCTTTGTTTTCTGACCCATCCTCCTTCTTTTCATTTCATTTTTACACTCTCAGGTGCCACGTCGGCTCCTTGCCTCATTTTCATCTTCCCGGCCGTTTTCTACATCCGCATCGTCCCCAAAGACGAAGAACCAATGAACTCAGTCCCAAAGATACTGGTGAGGAGTTTTTAAAAAAAAAAAAGCTTTGTCATTTCGCCTTGAACTGTTCATTTTAATCAGTTTGGGTTTTTTGGTTACATATATATTTATGGAATTAGATTTGTGTCATTTTCAAGCAACACTTTTTAAGACGCACACAACACTTTTTGAAGCAATTAACACTTTTTAAGAAACAAAAAACACCTTTTTAAGAAGCAAAAAACACCTTTTTAAGAAGCAAAAAACCTTTTAAGAAACAAAAAACACTTTTTAACAAGCAAAAAACACGTTTTAACAAGCAAAAAAACACTTTTTAAGAAACAAAAAACACTTTTTAACAAGCAAAAAATACTTTTTAACAAGCAAAAAACACCTTTTAACAAGCAAAAAACACTTTTTAAGAAACAAAAAACACTTTTTAACAAGCAAAAAATACTTTTTAACAAGCAAAAAACACCTTTTAACAAGCAAAAAGCACTTTTTAACAAGCAAAAAAACAATTTAAGAGGCAAAAAACACTTTTTAAGAAGCAAAAAACACTTTTTAAGAAGCAAAAAACACTTTTTAAGAAGCAGAAAACACTTTTTAACAAGAAAAAATAATAAAACTTTATGAATTGAGCAAACAAAAATGAACCACAAAATGAAAACACACAAATTGCAAATAAAATATCGATGTGATCATTCAAGAATGAAAGTACACTTTGTTTGCGCTCCCTCACTTCAGCTTGTTTTTTCGTTTGTGTTTCTGACCATGGGCGGGGCTTAGGAAGCTGCCTGCCGATTGGCTGCTGAGTTTCGGACTTGCTGTCCTTTTGAAGCGTATAATTGTATAAAAAGTATCTATCAACGTTTGTCAGATTATAAACATTAGCTTACAATTATTTGGTGGGATGTCGACGGGTAAAACTTGGGGAAGGTGTTCCAGACGGACAGCGAAGGCGAAGCCTGTGACTACTTCCTGTCCATTGAGCAGTCGCTCCAAAACTCAGTAGCCAATCAGCAGGCGGCTTCTTAAGCTCCGCCCATGGTCAGAAGCACAAAGAACAAGTGAGGGAGTAAAAAGACAATTGTGTTTTTTGGTTTTTGTGTTTCATTTCATAAAGTGTTGTTTATTTCTTAAAGAGTGTTCACAAATCTAATTTCATGTATATATACATATATATATATATACATACATATATATATATATATATTACACAGCAGAGTGCTTGATAATTGTTGATATTGTTGATAAATCTGCTTTGTTCTCTCCTCTCTCAGGCCGCCTGTTTTGCTGCTCTGGGCATCTCCTTCATGGTGATGAGTCTCAGCTTCATCATCATCGACTGGACATCGGGGAGCGGCCGCGGCTCAGGAGGCCACTAGAGGCCACTGGAGGCCACTAGAGGGCGCTTCAGTGCTCACGTGCTGAACAAGGACCCTGGTCAATGCAACGGGAGCACACTCTCTCTCCTCTCAGTGGGATCACACTACAGTGCTGCCCATCACACAGCCTTGGGCTTCATAACAATATAAAATGTACAGTATCACATCTGGATTGACCAAGTTCAAACCCCAGTTTTCTTCTTCTTTTTTTTTTTTTTTTTTTTTAAACAAACAAACACTTATTTAACCAAAAAAAATCCTTTCACAAACTGTTCAGTGTTTCAATTTAACGTAGAGCGACGGTAACGTCATTCACACGAGTAATCAGGAACGAACAGTTAAACAGTGTGTGTGTGTATCTGTGTGTGTAAGAGAGCATGGATGTGTGTGTGTGTGTGTGTGTGTGTGTGTGTGTGTGTGTGTGTGTGTGTGTGTGTGTGTGTGTGTGTGTGTGTGTGTGTGTGTGTGCGTGTGCGCTCATAGCTCATATTCACAGTGGTGAAAATGGACCTTACCTGTTGCTTCCTCTTCATTTACACACAAACAGCTGCAGCTGGTACTGTAAAGAAATATCAAGACAGGAAGTCATCCAGACATTAGGTCGCTAAATAATCCAGAAGCTATTTTTTTACTAAAAATATAAAAAAAGTATTTTTCACGACACACACAAAAACAGCAGCTGTTCGCCGTCCAGGTTACACACACATCAGTGTTTTAAGGCCACGGCTCATTTACAGAGATATTATATTCATGTGCAGAAATCATCACATTATATCAAAAGTAATTTGATCAAAAAAACCCCAGATGCCTTTCAATACTCTGCCACATTTCAGTAAGAACAGGAATATCTATATTTATTTAGCGACTTTAAGTGCTTTTAATTTCAAAACGGCCTTTAACTGCTGTATATGACGAAGTTAAAGATCCAAAAACACGTGTATTATTTTTAGATTTTGTATCTAGTTATTAATAGAACTGACTCACACTTTACAAAAAAAATACAAAGACCTTGATTTTACAGATTTTACAGATTTTACAGATTTTACAGATTTTACAGATTTTACAGATTTTACAGATTTTCAGCACAAAATGCCAAACTGTTGGAGTTTGACATCTTTGTTCTCTGTGAATTTCATGCTCACGCTCCACATTCACAAAGATGAATATACACACAGTATTTTTCTATATTCTATCATAATGTTCTATTCTTCTGACACGCGTTTCCAGTACAACTGAAAATTCAAACCCAAGAATCGATATATATATTTTAAAGGCTGCTTTCGTAACTTGAGTTAGTAAAAATGAAAACTTTTAGGAAATGCATTGAATTGAATTTTCCTCCTCAGGGTTAGATGAGAAGACTGATATCAACTCTAAATATCTGTGAAAGAAAACTGTTGCAAAATATAATTTATAAACTTTTCGACACATTAAACAACGATTAAACTCATAAATAAATAAATAAAACTACGACTTTATTCTCACAATATTATGACATTATTCTCGTAATAATATTGCGACTTTATACTCATCATATTTTAACTTAATTCTCGTAATAATATGATGACTTTATAAACAATATAAAAATACAACTTTATTCTCACAATTTTACAACTTTATTCTCGAAAGATTCCGACTTTATTTTCAAAAAAATTACAACTTTATTCTCATAATATTGCGACTTTGTTGTTGAAAGATTACGGTTTTATTCTCATAATATTACAACTTTACTCTCAAAATATTATGACTTTATTCTCTAAAGATTATGAATTTATTCTTATAATATTATGACTTTATTCCCTAAAGATTACGACTTTATTCCCTAAGTTGTATTGATTTTCTTATTTGATTCTTAGAGCGGAAAAAAAACCATTGAACATATAATTTCCCAAATGTAAAACAATTAATCACTTATTTTGATTTTTAAATTACAGTTGTTTTTAATTAATTAAAATGTGTTTTTGTTTTTTTTACTTTTTTTTTTACCCCACCTTAAATGTCAAATTGAAAGACAAACCCACTGGTGGGTCCGATAGAGTTGATCACGGTAATTGTATGAATTAGAAGGATTTGATTTCATGTATTATTAATTATTGTAGATATTGTAGATTAATTATTGTAGTAAAGTCTTTCGATGTAATATTTTGTGGTATTTTTATCTACTTTTTTTTTTTTCGTTGAATATTTAGACTTTGAGGTTGAATGTGTTGCATGTGCTCATGTCCAGTCTGTCCAGCTCTGCCTGTTACAGTGAACTTCTATAGTGAGAGGTTTTCCTTCTGTAACACTGTTACATCCTGCAGTGAAATGAGGGGGCGCTCCTAATCTGTGCTATAGTTCTTTTAGTGTTATATTAGTATTACGAGGCTCTTTGTAATGATAACTGATGTTTTAAACATCACCGATGTGATGTTCAGTCAGCGACGATATGTTAAATTAAAGGTTAATTCGAGGACGTGGATAAGCACTTCCAATATTTATAATTCAATCCTATAATATGACTGATATGAGTTCACAAACATTTGTTTTACAGGTCACAGTGGCACATATTTATATACAGTATATATATATATATATATATATATGTATATATATATATATGTCACTAATTAACTTTCTAAAACATTTTAAACAGTGTGAAGTTTTTGTTGTTGTTTTTAATTTGCAAAGAAATATTATGACAAATTACGGAAGAGTGTTAGGCCCACGTGTAAAAAAATAAATAAAATAAAACGGCATGAATTCTGAGATTACAGACAGAATTCTGAGAAAGAAAAAAAAAAACAGAATTATGAGATAAAGAAAAAAGATGTATTCTGGGATTAAGGAAAAAGTTGGAATTCTGAGAAAAAAAGTCAGAATTCTGAGATTTAAAAAAAACATGAATTCTGGGATAAAATAAAAAGAATTGAGTTGAGTTGGAATTCTGAGGGAAAAAAAATCTGCATTTTGAGATCAAAGTCAAATATATGAGATTAGAGAAAAATTCTGAATCAGGGATTAGAGGAAAAGTCAGAATTTCAGAGAAAAAAGTCAGAATTCTGATATGAAAGAAAAGTCAGAATTCTGAGAAAAAAAAATATGAATTCTGAGATTAAAGTCAAAATTATGAGATTAAAAAAGTGTCTGAATTCTGAGATTAGAGTCAGAATTTTGAGATAAAAGAAAAAATCTGTATTCTGGGATTAAAGAAAAAGTCAGAATTTCTGAGAAAAAAGTCAGAATTCTGATATGAAAGAAAAGTCAGAATTCTGAGGAAAAAAATCTAAATTCTGAGATTAAAGTTAAAAAATGAGATAAAAAAAAAAATCTGAATTCTGATATTAAAGTAAAAATCTGAATTCTGAGATTGAAAAAGTGTCAGAATTCTGAGATTAGAGTCAGAATTCTGAGTTCAAATTCAGAATTAAACTCAGAATTCTGGGGGTGGGGAATCAGAATTCTAAGATTGAAGAAAATCTTAATCTTAAAAAAAAAATTTTCGTCAGACATCATGCCGTTTTGTTTTTTCTTCTTTCTTTCATTTCTGTTTAACACGTGTAAACCTAATCCTCTCCCGTGTTGTAACCAAAGAAGGTTTTCCTTGTGTCACAGCTCTCAGGCGTCAGAAAAACTGCTGTGCGAGTCATTACTTCGTCGTTCAGATAATTTATTTATTCTTCTGTTGTTTGTGTTGTTGTGTTTTTGTCTCGGGAGTTTTTTTTTAACTTCCTGATCAAAGTGTTTATGAAACAACAGCAGGAGAAATATTTTAGTGCTTTAGTAAAACTTTAAGTGAGTTCTGATTCAGTTTGGGGGGGGGGAGGGGAGGGGGGGGGGGTCATGCCAAATGAAACAACTGACTACCTGTGTTGTGATGCCTTTAACACAATTACACAGACAAATGACACATGTTTAAATACCAGGCGATCACGTGATTGATCAAATATGCATTTTTCTTTCCTGTAATCACATCAGTGTGATATTGTATTATGGGCTAACTGTTCTTCAAGATGTGAAAAATCTATGAAATGACACGATATGAAGTAAGGCGTATGGCATTATGACGAAGATGAAGATGTGGCTTTCTATAAATAATGTAGATAAATCTAAACCTTTTATATTTGTGATGCATATTTACAACAGCTTTGTAAAGTGTAAATATCAGGAGCAGTTTTAGTTTGGCAAATAAAGATAATTGTAGATGTTTGACGTTGTCTCGTCATTTCAAAGTGACCTTTGACCCCGTGTGGGGGGGAAAACTACGTTGATCTTAAAGTGTCTAACCTTCAGTGTGAATTAACAAATTAAGGATTTGGAGGTTTTTGGTGTTGCTCGTAGATTGATTTCACTTCCAAATATGCACACACACACACATATACTAAGTTGTTCAGTGTATAGTTTCAAGTGCAGAACTCGTCACTTCAAAACACAGAGGGTTTTTACTGAAACACAAACAACAACTCATTCAGATGACGTGTGTTGTCAAAACTGTAGGAGACGAGGAAATCTGACCTTAAATGTCCTGCTACACGAACATTTAATTGAGAAATACATACATTTTCAGTTTTAAATGTTAAAAATGCAATGTTTTTCATGTGTTAAATGAATTTCCTGCAAGGAATAGTTTGTTTTTTTTATTCAAAACCAAAAGACCAAGTCATTGTTTTTCAGATAATATCTAATATCTGAATATCTAATAATGAATAGTCTAACCTTCAATAAAAAGATTGATTTAGCTAAAGGCTAAGTTGTGATGTTGTGTTTTTTATTTTAACCCTTTAACACCTAACCCTCAAAATGTCTGTATGGATTTTCCAGAATAACTTTCAATATCTGGCAACATTTTGTTTTGAAGTACAGTAAAAACCAAAACATGCTTAAAGGGACACTGTGTAGTATTTATGGGTTTATATGACCCAAAATCCACTTTTTTATACATATTATGTGCTCCTGCATTGTCTAGTCGCTGTATAATAGTTTTTGTTTCATTTTCGTAGTGTTTCAAAAAGTCATGTAAAATAACATGGTCGCGGGCCGCGGTTGCATAGTCACTGTTAGCAGAGAGACGCCATGTTTCTACCGGAGCCTGTAAGGACAAACGCGAGAGAACAAATCAAGCGTCTCTTTACTTGTAGCTGAAGTCCCGCCTCCTCTCTCTCCGCTTCGTCTGCTACGGCCGCGGTAGCTCCGCCCTCTCCCTCGCCTCACGAACCTCATCTGCTGACACGGAGAAAGACGACGAGGACGACATTTGACCGGCTGAGGACACCGTAGCGCTCAGGGAAGGGAGGGGGTGAGCAGAGGAGCAGTTCTTTGTTCTTTCTTTGTTTTGTAAATGACAGAGATACACTTTCTCTTTTCAGAGTTGCTGTGTAAACAACGTGTGTTGTTTATTATCACCACAAGCACAGCTGGAAAACTAATGAATTACACCGACTCGTGTTACGGTAAGTGAGCAGGTTTTTGTTGTGTACTTATTTCTAAAAATGTGTATTTTGCTTTTAAGCTTTATGGTTTTTTTTTTTTAGTATTTGTGCTTTGCTACATTTTAAATCACATATTTTACTGAGTAAAAAAAATGTGGGCCCTGAATTTGAAGAAAAATACAATAAAATAAAATGAATGCAGGACAAGGTGAATGATGAGGACAGGTGAACAAAGAGGAAACTCCTAGTACACTCGAGTACAAGTACAAACTTGAGTACATTTTTACACCATCATACTTTAGTAAAATGTTATTAGAATAGTGGCACTTTTACATGTGTCCACTTGGCGGCGCTGTCCACAAACTTTGACATGAGTCTGTTTGTGTGCCAGGATATTTTGAAGCATTATTGAACAGCCCAATCCTGCACCACTGCACACACACACACACACACACACACACACTGCACTCTTCATCCCACCCTGTAATGTCATGTTATTTTTTGCATATTTATTGTCATGTCCACTGCAGTCTGCACGCGCTCCACGCTCCTGAAATCACGCCTCGCTGATTTCACTAATTGGTGCCAGTGAACACAGAGAAGCTGAAGCTGTGGCGTGGAGAGAGAGAGAGAGAGAGAGAGAGAGGGAGAGAGAGAGAGAGAGAGAGAGAGAGAGAGAGAGAGAGAGAGAGAGAGAGAGAGAGAGAGCTCGTGCTCTCACCTGCTTTTAATTGGACTATCGCGACAAGTTGTACCGAGTGACGTGGAGTGGACGCGGAGTAGTGAGGGGATTCTTCACAGGAGCTTGACTGAGCAGCGAGGACACGGACAGAGAGACGGAGACTGAGGAAAAGCTGCAGCCGAGACACGCGCTTCTCACCAGGCCAAGTCAAGCGAGTCTCTGTGGATATGGATCAATGATGGACGGAAGGACGCAGGACGCACTCTGAGCCCGTGGACATGGACCAGCACTAACACAGCAGGAGCAGGGACGTTTGACTTAAAAAAACAAAAAACATTTTACATAAACTCTGGACACGACTATTTTTATTATTATTATTATTATTATTATTATTATTAGCTCCGTTCATATTCCCGGTATCACAGTGAGCCACTGAAGCCGTTCTGTGTGATCCGTGCGTCCCCGCGTTTCGGAGGAGCCATGGGTTGTACGGTGAGCGCCGAGGATAAGGCTGCAGCAGAGAGGTCAAAGATGATCGACAAGAACCTCCGAGAAGACGGAGAGAAGGCGGCCAGAGAAGTCAAACTGCTTCTATTAGGTAGGTCCACATAACGTTTATTATAACATCATCTCATGTGGAAACATTTCATATAAATGATATTCACTGTGTGGCACAAAGTGGTGATTTTACTGCTCCCATGTCATTCAGTATCCAACACAAGTGTCCTGAAATGTGGCCAAATAAAATAATTTAGTGCCTCAAATATGTGGACAAATGGACCAAATATCACATGGTTAAAGTTTTAAATTCTTTTATTATTGTTCTCACTGCAAAACAAAGCAAAAAAACAATAGAGATTAAGTCGCTAGATAACAACAAGAAAACCACACACGCACAATTACAAACCCCTATCATTCAGCTGAACTGTACTGTGTGTGTGTGTGCGTGTGTGTGTGTGTGTACTACAACATAGTATGATGTTTTTGTCAAATTTTGGACCAAAAATTTTTGTCAAATTTTTTTTTGTCAAATTTTTGTCAATTTTTTATTTTGTCAAATTTTGGTCAAAAAATGTTTTTTGTCAAATTTTGGTCAAAAATTTTTTTTGTCAAATTTTGGTCAAAAATTTTTTTTGTCAAATTTTGGTCAAAATTTTTTTTTGTCAAATTTTGGTCAAAATTTTTGTCAAATTTTGGTCGACATAGTATGATGTTTTTGTCAAATTTTGGACTATAAATTACAACAACAACAAAAAAAATCAAAATAGTTTTCCAGCCCTTTTTGCTCTGGGGCTCCACCTGCAGACATTTTATGGTACTGCAACCAGTAGTCCTTTGTAGATGTCATTCATGAAGTGGATATTTGTAATTGTGTTAATTTATAAAGTGGAAATGCTGGTCCTCAGTATGCAGCAAGTACAAGAATGTTTGTGTGTGTGTGTGTGTGTGTGTTCTTGTATGGGTGTTTTTGTGAGGACCAAAAAAAGTTGTACACCAAGGAAGTGAGGACATTTTGGGAAAGTGGGGACATTTTTGCTGATCCTCGTATTCAGACCTAGTTTTAGGGTTAGTGTTAGTTAGGTTTCGCTTCGGTTTAGGCATCAGGGTAAGGTCGGGTTTTTGAGACCGAGAGCTCCCTGAAGGGTAAAGAATAATCATAATAATAATAATAATACATTTTATGCAATTTACTATTTAAATGAGGAATATTTTGCATTTATTTTTGCATGTGCATTAATTCCAGTGCTTACCGTCACAATTGTCACAGTTTTTTATAAACAATATGAATGATATTATACTGTGCGATCGTAATGATACATGCAAGTGATTTCATACAACATGCAAAACAAAACCTGCACAATTCTTGTTCTGTCTTTCACACACAAACACATCTTCAGCCATTAAAACTGTGAAGGCACCTTATTGGCGTTATTGTGTGTGTGTGTGTGTGTGTGTGTGTGTGTGCACAGAGTGAGAGAGTGAGTGTGTTTTGGTGAAGGTGGGTGGGGTTAGATCTGTGTCATCTTGCTGTGACAAGCTGTTGATAAAGGCCTGGATCCAGCTCAGTGTCGGGAAGCTGTTGGATGACACTGGTTAGGTTTTGGCAAAATATGAAAGGCAAGAAAAAAGAAAAGTTGACTTCATCATCGTCATCGTTGTTGGGGAGCATCTGATGACGAAGACGGTCCTTGATGTCGTCAAGTTGTGTATAATTTAGCCACATTTACTGGTGGAGTTGCATCTTACAGTGCCAGATTTGCCCTTTATCTATGAGATGTCTGCCAGTGGGTGTGTTATTAAATCACACATTTATGAAGATTTTCAGTAAATAAAAGATCCCAAAAGATGTAAGTGATGTTCACAACATTTATATGTTTAAATATTTAGTTTATATCATGGCTAAATGCTAGAGATATATATTTATTTAAACATTTGCGATACATGGTACACCAGTCCATCACAGGTCCACATACAGACAAAAAACAAACCATCCACTCTCTCACCTATGGTTAATTTAGAGGTCCAATTTACCTAATCCCCATATTTTTGGACCGTGGGAGGAAGCTGGAGAACCCGGAGAAAGCACGAACCGGATCTTCTTCTTCTAACTAAAGATGTTTAGTTTGTCCATTCTGGGCTATTGTAAAAAAAAAAAAACATGGTTGTCCAAAATGGCGGCCTCTGTAGAGATCACCAGCTCCTGATATAAAAATAAATTCATACCCAAAAATATCTTCAATTTCTAGACCTTTGTGTAAATCTTGAACAGCAGACGATGGGTCCAACTGTGTTTTATTTTTTATCCACGTCTCTCTCTTTTAAAAACACTGATATAGCAGACGAAACCAATACTATCTGTTGTTTATACTCCCCCCAAATACCTGGATAATGCTCCTTTTTCTGCCTTTGAAAGTGTGTGTAATGTCAACACGCAGAGCTGTTGTTACAGAGATGACCTGTGACTGATATCACCACCAAGCAGCAAAGCTAAACGGTCACAGCGGCTCTTTTTAAATTGAATCATTTTCCTTTTATTCACTTGCATGTTTACTGAATACAAAGCCCCCCCCCCCATCCATTTAAAGAGCCCATATTATACCCTATTACCCCAAGTTAAACTAGGTCCTGATGCCCTAATGAACATGTCTGTGTCATGCTTTAAGCCCAATTTATACTCCTGCGTAAAGTGCTCTACGTGGGTTACGCAGAGTCCTCTGCGTCGACGCAGAACCTGTTGTAGAGCCTCTGCGTCGTCTCCGACTGCACAGAATATTTTTTAAGTGTCCGTCACTCCGTCAAGGGACAACGGATTCGGCAAGAGCTGCGATTGGTCCTCAGGACAGGCCGAGCTAAAGCTGCTCTGTGCCGGCTCACAGTGAGCACCGAGCGTCCACAGAGGCGGAGCTGATCACCGCCGATAACGTCGCTGCCAAACTATAAATACGTCATATCTTAACACACACAGCACATGTTTAGACTCTAAATGGCCAATTTCTCGCCTCAAATTATCTTAAAACTGCGTTCCGTCACACAGAAAAGTGAGAAACGGACACTGTTTCAACAACAACAGTCTTTCTTTCTCGGACGCCATTGCTCACTGTAGCCTGAAGCAGAACAACCTTGCGCAGCGACCCCTACTGATCGGGCGGGAAATTGCAGCGCGTGTCCGTCACCACGACGCAGAAGTATAAAGGCTCGAGGCGTCTACGTGGTGACGCAGACGGATAACGCATACGCAGTCGGAGAAGTATAATGTGGCCTTAATGCATAGAGTGACCACAATTTTGGCTTCTCGCAATCATAAAAACATTAGAATCGTAAATTCCTATGCTAGAAAAACACCTTGAATGCACCAGTGTAACTGCAGCTGCAAGTGACGTGTGTGGATCAATAATGAGGAGAGAACGTGGAAACACGACAGAAAGGCAGCCTTTGTTTGAGAAGACATGTAGGACAACATCTACATCTTTCTGCAGTGTTTTCAAACGCATGCTCCTCATATCACCGATCCACACACGCCACTCGCTAACTGCAGGCACCTAACTGGTGCGTTCAAGGTGTCCCTCCAGCATAGGAATTTACACACACGATCAACAACAAAGGGCTTGTGAAGCTTGTGAACATTTTTTTCATAAATAAAATCTATCCACTGGACACACAAGTCCTCTGAGGCTGGAAGTTTGTGTAAAACACTGTGCTCCGCTGTGCAGCCACTCTTCCTCCCTCGCCTGCACTCTCGTATTTCACAGGGACAAGGAGGAGCTACGGTGAAGTACTCTGTGAAGTACTCTGTGAAGTACTCTGTGAAGTACTCTGCCTGGCGGGGTGCCAACATTCACGGTGTGTCGCTATGTCGTAATTCCGCGGGAGGTTTAAACATCGCGTGTTTTATCGCCTATACTTACACTAAGTGGAACCACTAAAACATGACTGAGTCTTGTTTTTTCACATTTTGGGGACTGGTATGGCCCCCTGAGTCCCAAATATCAGTACTAAAATGATTAAAAAGTTGATTTTGCACAATATGGGCCCTTTAAGAACCTGTGGACTTTTCAAACCCCCCAAAAAAAGCTTCTGTTAATTATTATTCTGATCTTAAATGAAGTCACTGACGTCTGTTTGAGCAGCGCTATGAAGCTCCGTCAGGTGAAGGACAAGCATGTGATGGTAACGTTGCAAAAAGAACAACAGAAACACAAAGATCCATATGAGTCACATTGATTTATTCCATATAGATAATAACACACACACACACAGTCTAGTGCTTTTCTAGACTTCATAAATATTTTACAAGCGCTCCAGAGGAATTACAAAACTCATTGTGTGTGTGTGTGTGTGTGTGTGTGTGTGTGTGTGTGTGTGTGTGTGTGTGTGTGTGTGTGTGTGTGTGTGTGTGTGTGTGTGTGTGTGTGTGTGTGTGTGTGTGTGTGTGTGTGTGTGTGTGTGTGTGTGTGTGTGTGTGTGTGTGTGTGTGTGTGTGTGTGTGTGTGTGTGTGTGTGTGTGTGTGTGTGTGTGTGTGTGTGTGTGTGTGTGTGTGTGTGTGTTGTTTACTGGCCAAGCTCCACGGTTTTCCTGGAGTCTTGTTGTCACTCCAGGAATTCAAAGACAACAGAAATCACAACAATTTCTCCACCAAACAGGCATCAAGTTTCTCATTTAGCTCTTTTTTGACGATGCATCACTCTCCACTGTGTTTTTTCCTCCCTGTCCTATATTATACCTGTTGTTTTTAAGATTTTTTTAAAGATTAGTTGATCATCAGTTGTGATTTTGAGCCACTTATTTACTTTCTATCGTGATGTCACTGCAGTCCTCGTGACCTTAGGATAGAGAATAACAAAAGCGCTAAATGAGCACAAAACTGGCTGATTTCTGAGTCGCCCTGAATGATATTTTGAAGAAATAGCTAATTGCTAATTACTTTGACAGGAATTGTGACTAATTTTAAAATCATTTTTTTATGTTTTATTTAACATATTTTAAGGTTACTGTGTGGTAACTGTGCAGATCTGTGAGAAACAAAGATGTTCCTTTAGAATAAGTGTGTACAGATCAATCAGCATTAATCAAATAATTAATTAGACTTTGATTAATCTAAAATTATATTTATATATATCAATCAATGTTTTGGCTTTAACATATATTGTGCCTACGAGTTGAAAATTGCAGTAGGCTGTGTTGCAATTTCGATAAAATTTTGGTTAACCAGTGCCACAGGTGCACCCATGGTAATTTGCCATTGGAATAATAAACAATTCCTTATATGGACATCCTTGGGTGTGTGTGTGTGTGTTTTTAGGTCACATATTCAGGCTTTAAAAATGGAGGGGGGGGGTTTCGTTTTAAAGTTATGATTAATTTTTTTACATTGCATTTTTAGTCGTGATATAAAGTAGCAAGAATTGTGCAGAAGTCACAAAATAGAGCGTTTTTCTTTTTCTTTTTGTTCATAAGAACTAGCCGAGTGAACTTTGAACTGTGACGCGTTTCTGCAACTAACGATCATATTCATAATCGATTAATCCGTTGATTATTTTCTCGATTTGATTGGCTAATCTTCCATAAAATGTCAGAAAATGTTGACCGGTGTTTCTCAAACCTGGAAAGCACGATGTCTTCAAATGTCGTCCGTTTTTTAATGATTTTGTATGGAAAATATTCACGTTTTAAGAAGCTGAAAAGTCATAAAACTTGTCCAAAATTGTTAGCGATTTATTCAAATTTCACAAATTCTATCCGATTTTTAACACTGCGAGTACTTTTTGCTCAGGTGTGTTTATACAGTTGGTGAAAATGAGGAAAAAAGGATATAAGACACTCTATATTGTATCTTCTTTTAACCACTGTATAACTGTCTTGAAGCAGCTGAAATGCTCTGTATTTTAAAGGGACACTGTGTAGTATTTATGGGTTTATATAACCCAAAATCCACTTTTTTATACATATTATGTGCTCCTGCATTGTCTAGTCGCTGTATAATAGTTTTTGTTTCATTTTCGTAGTGTTTCAAAAAGTCATGTAAAATAACACGGTCGCGGGCCGCGGTTGCATAGCCACTGTTAGCAGAGAGACGCCATGTTTCTACCGGAGCCTGTAAGGACAAACGCGAGAGAACAAATCAAGCATCTCTTTACTTGCTGAAGTCCCGCCTCCTCTCTCTCCGCTTCGTCTGCTACGGCCGCGGTAGCTCCGCCCTCTCCCTCGCCTCACGAACCTCATCTGCTGACACGGAGAAAGACGACGAGGACGACATTTGACCGGCTGAGGACACCGTAGCGCTCAGGGAAGGGAGGGGGTGAGCAGAGGAGCAGTTCTTTGTTGTAAAGTTCAGCCTCTCCTCTAGATGGCACTATAAACTACTTACTTCACCTTTAAGGGTTAATTGTTCCAAGCAGCCGTGCGTGCGTCACGTCACTGAGAAGATGCAGGAGGCTGCAGCGTGTTGACACATTTTTACCGAGGACATAAGTGCTGCGTTGGTCTCGTTTCTGAAGATAACCAACTCGCTCTGGTGAAGAGAAGACGACTCGTGACTCGATGTCAGCGAGTGAAGCATGAAGGAGTCGTCTTCACAGCCGGTGTTTTTCTGTTTCTCTGCAGAACTGATATGACACCGGCTCGGCCACAGCGTGTATAATAAACCAGATTACTCTGTAGCTGATTTACACAACAAGTTTTACACCGACTGACTCGTGACGGACACTCGGGAACAAACAGTTGTGCCATAAAGAGCTTTCCCGTGTCCTTTAAAGAAACTGTAGGAAACCATATGGCTCTTTCAGTGTTGTGAGAAAACTCTGATTTCACAATGTTGCGCCATACTCGCTGGTCTCTGTGTAACTGACTGAACTTGATGGCTCGTCTTTATCTTTGTTGGAATTAGGAACAAAAAACTCCTGTTGCATAAGTGTGTGATGTAACCTCCCTGGATGAGGAGAATCATCCCTGCTTGACATTAATGCCTATTGATCATGTTGAGTTATCTGTGTTCTTCAGATGTTTGTAATGGGAACTTAAATTTTTTTTTACCAAATTAGCTATTGCTTAGAAATGTTTGATTCAGGGGCCACATGGTGTTGCAGTGGCTAGCGTTGTTGCCTTACAACAAGAGGGTCACAGTTCGTAACCTGGTTTCAACCGAGGGTGTTTGTGTTGATGTTCTCCCCCGAGTGGTTGTGTGTTCTCTCCAGGTTCTCCTTCTTCCTCCCACAGTCCGAACTTGCATTCTGTAGTATAAGGTTAGAGAAAGCAGCAGTTAATGAATTAAGGATTATTAACAGACTAAAGGCCACATTATAGACGCCTCGACCCTTTATACTTCTGCGTCGTGGTGACGGACACGCGCTGCAATTTCCCGCCCGATCAGTAGGGGTCGCCGCGCAAGGTTGTTGTGCTTTTGGCTACAGTGAGCAATGGTGTCCGAGAGAGAAAGAGAGAGAAAGACTGTTGTTGTTGAAACAGTGGCCGTTTCTCACTTTTCTGTGTCACGGAACGCAGTTTTAAGATAATTTGAGGCGAGAAATTAGCCATTTAGAGTCTAAACATGTGCTGTGTGTGTTAAGATATGACGTATTTATAGTTTGGCAGCGACGTTGTCGGCGGTGATCAGCTCCGCCTCTGTGGACGCTCGGTGCTCACTGTGAGCCGGCACAGAGCAGCGATATCTCGGCCTGTCCTGAGGACCAATCACAGCTCTTGCCGTCTCCGTTGTCCCTTGACGGAGTGACGGACACTTAAAAAATATTTCGTGCAGTCGGAGACGACGCAGAGGCTCTTCGACAGGCTCTACGTCGACGCAGAGTCTCTGCGTAACCTACGCAGAGCACTTTACGCAGGAGTATAAATTGGGCTTAAGGCCACATTTTGCTTTCCTTTCCCTACATAATGTGATTAAAGGCAACGTATTTTCTTTATTCATTTGTAGTCTGTTATAGGAGAATGACGTATGGTAAACGTTTGGGTGGTGTATTGGTGATAATATCCCAGAAATAGAAGGTGAAACCCAGAGCACAGAAAGCTCATGATGTCCTCACTGCTGCTGGTAAAAACCTTTTGGAAAAGAGGGCATAAAAATGATTGTTGCATAATTGATAAGGGTGTCAATATGCATCACCTGCTGTTTTCTTTACAAGATTAAATGTTCATAAACTTAATTGTGCCTCGGTAAACAAAATAACCGGAGGTAAATCTGAAGTGATGAACCTTTTGGTGCTTTTATTTTTGTGACAAAACAGGGGGGAAAAAAAGGGCTTTTAATGAAATGTCAACGATCAGCAGTGATGGATTTAGCTTCATTTGGAACTAAAAGTCAGTGAATCGTAACATTACAAAAAGTATATGTATTTAATCATCTAAGATGATGCTCTTTTCCTGCTGATATGATCATAACATTCATGAAAAATGATCTTGAAGTGCAGGAAATCTGAGGGCGACAGTTTGTTTCCCTCTCAATGAAAAGTGTCGAGTGAGGATTTATTTCATGTTCCTTCAACCTTATTCCCTTCAACTAGCTTATCTCTAATTCTCACCCCCAGGCAGACGATGATAATAATAGTGCTTTCGCAGACATGACTCACTTTTAGTAGCAGAGAGAAGCTTCGGGGTGAGACGGGGCCGTCCATAAATGACAACTGCATCACTGCCCACAAACTGAGAGAATATACTTATTTATTGTTAGTCATGTCTCTGGTGAAAACCACTAAGTCCTGAAAAAATGTTTATCTGCTGAACTTGCAAGAAGAAAAAAAATCCCTCGCGACTCGCCGTCGTACCGTTTTGTACAGCTCTTATAGATCATGTGACGAGTGTGAAATGTCCAGTCAATTCTGCACATTTATCTCTCAGAGGTGATTTAAGGACGAGGCAGCTTTTGCCCTGGGTCACAGTAGATTATTTAGCAGTGGGAGGGCACATTTTTCTTTCTGTCTATTTTTGGACATGTTGTGAATGACCTAACACGCGTCTATACGAGCTGGTGTGTGTGTGTGTGTGTGTGTGTGTGTGTGTGTGTGTGTGTCTGAGTGCTTCCTGAGGCAGGACCATGGTGGTTTTTGTGATTCTGTTAGAGTGTGCGGCCACGGGCGTCAAACTGGTTGTAAGTCAGGGAGGGGCCACGTACAGAGCAATCTGATCTCAAGTGGGCGCCAGACAAGTAAAATAACGGCATGATAACCTTGAAACAACAAGAACGCCACAATGTTTTACATTTATTGGTTTAAATGGTAAAAAACAGAAAAATGCTTTCAATGTTTGATAGATACGGAGCCCCCGAAGTGACATGAAAAAAAAAAAAAAAAAAAACTTTTTTTTTTAAATCTCGAGTTTCAAAGTCGAGATCTCGAGTTTCCAAAAAAATATGATTTTTTTTATTTTTGAAATATTTTTTTTCAAATTTTTGAAAAGAAAATTTTAATTTTTTTTTTTCAAAATTATATATATATTCATAAAATTATGAAAAAAAGAACATTTCAAAAAGTTTTTTTTTTCTCGAGAAAAAAATGACAAATTTTTTTTTTTTTAATCTCGAGTTTCAAAGTCGAGATCTCGAGTTTACAAAAAATATTTTTGAAATTTCTTTTTCAAATTTTTGAAAAAAAAAATTATATAAAAAAAATATTTTTCAAATTATATATATATATATATATATACAGTACATTTTGGTTCTCCAGGTGTGTTAGCGTAACTTTTTTGAAGGGTTAAAGGGCAACCAAAATGAAACTGGCCAACGATGGATTTCTAATCTAAGTACCACTACTTTAAAATAATATATTATATTTTAAGGCAGAAATGAATTCAAACTTTAAATTATAGATGTATGGTTTAATATACAAATTTTACATTAGATATGATTTTGGTTTGTGGAGCCTGTTAAATCCCAGCCATGCATGAGGTAAAAGTCATAAAAACACAGTGGGCGTATTTTCACTATTATGCTGTGTTTCAAGTTCTTTAATGGAATCATTTGAAGCAGGGGTTGCGTAGGAAGATGAGTTACTGCGAGTCACAGCAAATAAATGCACAGACTTGTGCCAATATGCTTACTATGTGTACAAAATGGAAAAGTTATTTATCACTTAGGATCTACGTTGTGCCCTAAATGTATTTAGACATTATTTTTTCTTGTACACACACACAGTAACTATGAAAATACTTGCTGCTTGTGGTGTAGTTTCTGCAGAGGCAGCTGTTTCCTATAATTGGACAAACACTGACTGACTTGTGTGTTTGGAAGCAAGAGAATTAGGATAATGTCGTCCAGCCTTTGAGTGACTTTGAATACATTTAGAAAAACGATCCGTGCTTTTGCTCTTTTCTGTCGCTGCAGTGATTCAGTAGTTTTTTTTTTTTCTGCATTCCTTTCAGATGCAGTGGAAGTAGAAACTATATTTAGTTTAATGACATAGTTATCATGAAAAAAAAAAAAAAAAGAGGCAAAAATGACATGTCTGCTTCAAAGTTCATCCTCAGTCCTTCAACCTCTGTTTGATGCAAATGACAAACTCTGCTCATCATTCATTTTTTCATTCACATTTCCATTATCGCTCTCATTCATAATTCACGGAGCCTCTTTAATCTCTTTCCTCCCTCATTATTTCACACATTCTACTGAACTTCTCTCATACTCTGCGTGAAGAGTGCAACAGGGACTTTATTTCATCTGATGGAGGGTTAAGAGCAGTGGTGAGATAAAGACGTTAAGAGAGGAAGCAGAAAAATAAGAGAAATGCCTTTAAATCAAATACAAAAAATGTTTTTGCTCTGCCACACTTTGATTTAGGAAAAATAAGACAATCGTCTCTGTGATGATTCTATGTTAGTTTCCAGTAAAGAAACATGATGATGATTATAAATCCACTGACACGGTGTTGTGACTTTTCAGGTACAGAAAGTAGATCCACTTGATTTTCTTTGTCACATGATCATCTTTATTTTTTATTTTTGGAAACGTTTGTGCATTTGCTTCAGAAAGACCTCGGCTAAAGTTTCACTATCGATTCCCTTGAGTTAAAATCGTTTGGCTGAGTATCATGAAATGAACTGGTATCAATTTCTGTGTGTGTGTGTGGTTGCCATGGTTATATGACACGCTTATTAATGCATTATTATTGAATTCATTCAATGAAAGCAGCAGGCAACAAAATGTTGTTCTCATTCTCTCATGCCATCCCAAAAAGTCTGAAATGATCCCCATCTATACACAACTTTGACCAGTGTATTATTTTCATAATTGTCTGTTACCATACAAGATAGAGTATGTCATCAAAGTTTCAAAGAAGCCATTATTATTTATTGTTGTGTGTATCATTATATTGCTCTGACAGGCAGTTTGTTGTTGTTGTTGTTGTTTGAGCGATTCTGAATTTTCTTTTCTGAAAT
>NC_139808.1:1906228-2153728 GCF_963457635.1 Microchirus variegatus | reverse complement strand
TTATCAGACTCCATCATACACACATTAGTGGAACTACGGAAGAGCATTAGGGCCACATGGTAAAAAAAATACATATAACGGCATGAATTCTGAGTGAGATTGAAGTCAGAATTTTGATAAATATAGTCAGACTTCTGAGAAAAAAATTTAGAATTCTGACATTAAATTCTAAGATTTTAGTCAGAATTCTGAGATTAAGTATTCTGAGATAAAGTCAGAATTCTGAGATAAAATTCTGAGATTAAAGTCAGAATTCTAAGATTATTGTAAAAGTCTGAGTGAAGAATTCTGAGATTAACGAAAAAGTCAGAATTCTGAGATTAACAAAAAAGTCAGAATTCTGAGATTAACAAAAAAAAGTCTGAGTGAAATCTGAGATTAAATCCTGAGATTAAAGTCAGAATTCTGATATGAAAGAAAACTTCAGAATTCTAAGATTAATGAAAAAGTCTGAGTGAAGTATTCTGAGATTAAAGAAAAAGTTAGAATTGTAAGATTAACAAAAAGTCTGAGATTAAATTCTTAAATTAATGTCAGAATTCTGAGATAAAATTCTGAGATTAGAGTCAGAAGTCTGAGATTAATGAAAAAGTCTGGGTGAAGTCTGAGTGAAGAATTCTGAGATTTGTATTTGTATTTATTTATTTATTAAATTAGGACAATGATTAACGAAAGTCTGAGTCAGAATTCTGAGATTAAAGGAAAATTCGGGAATTCTGAGATTTACAAAGTATTAGTGAAGAATTCTGAGATTAAAATCAGAATTCTGAGATTAAAGGAAAATTCGGGAATTCTGAGATTAACAAAGTATTGGTGAAGAATTCTGAGATTAAAATCAGAATTATCTTGACAATATTTTGCACAGCAGACATTTAGTCTCATAAAGTGGGAAAACAAAGAGCCAGATATTAACACATGTCCATTTGAAGATTATTATTCCATGTAGACTGACACCACACTCGTCCAAGCTTAAAATATATGAAGTTTTTAGTCACGGTTGTGAAACTTAACCACTGCAGCAGAGATAAAAGAATCATATTCTCAAATTGGCCTGAGGGGATAAATGTCATTTTTTTTTATATCAAATGTAAGAAGTAGGTCAACGCTGTGTAAAACCAGCCACAAAATTTGATCCACTGTTGGCAGATTGACTTCTTTGCTGGAAATGGCCAAAAAAACATTATCTAAGACCTCGTATCCTGGGGATGTTTTCTAGTCTCTTGACGGCATGAAGTCACTTTCTTTAATTGTCAAGAGTCGTGTGATCTATGATGATTTTAGGAGCAGGATCTTCACCCTGATATCAGTGACACAGTTTGCTTGTGTATGTCATGGCCATAAAAAAATGAAATAATGGCACATTTGCTGTGGAGTTGTTTTGTGAGGTTGTGTTTATTGAGTGGTGGTGAGCTCTGTCCACGTGGACGCACTAGACTGTGGTCTAAGAGCATTAGAAGTAAATGCATGTGTTTTACTATAAATGACATTAATCAAGCGTCTCAGACTTCAGTGGTTTTTCCTCCTGAGAGAGCAGTGATTGATTGTGTCGCAGATGAGCAGCGTCGCGCCACGTCACAGCCTTTCGTTCATCAAGACCTCTCCGTTCTCAAATGCTGTGCAGGAGATTGAACGACCACTTTTCTTTCTTGTCATTTTCAACCTCCTCGTTCCTTTTCCCTCCAGACTAAAAAAAAAAAGGCCTTTGCACGTCAACGTGCAACAGAAAATAAACCTGCAGAAAATTGCAAATAATTCGATGTGTGCACCCACACCAAGTTACCCCGGATTTCCACTGGACGTGGAACGGACGCTGCTAGGTTCTGCTTCGTCCTCTGTCCGGCGTCAATCCCCACCGGGCGCGTAACGTTACGGCAGCGGCGCGGAGCCTTGGGAGCCGGCGGTATTCACGGAAGATCGCGCGATAATCTCAAAAGGACGCGAGTTCGCGAGATCCAGCCTTAGACTGTGTGTATAAAGTAAACAACAACAACAGCTACTTTCATTCTCTGATGTGGAAGAACTGTTGATCTGGTGTCATAAATGATTTTATGTTTCTCCACTTCAACAATCAGTCTCTCGTCGTACATTATGACTCTCAGAGACGCTCTGATTAATTGACTGTTGACCTGGCAGCACCGGTCACGACGTAATGTTGATGTGAAGTTGTGACAGGCTGTATGACCTGCGTATTGTTTTATTTTGAAAGGGGGGCGGAAATGTTTTACTTTGATTCTGTGTCGCTTTTCCTGTCTGGTGCGATCTGCTTCGTTGAAATTTACGAGGTTCAGCAGCGGCAACGGAAAAAATAGAACTGATTCCTACCGATAGCGCTGCGGCGCGGCGAGCCTCTTCTGGGCCGCTGCTGAGACGCGCCGCATCGCGTCTGGTGGAAATGCTCACATTGATTAGAATGGAAGCGATTTGCAACGGCGACCGCGCCGCTGCCGTTCCGCGTCCAGTGGAAATCCAGGGTAAGCCAACTTGATTCAGGAGGTGAGACCTCTTCAGGAAGGTCTTTAAGGTCGTTTTCACACCTGATGGCACGCTAGACTCTCTTGCTTTCACACTGAACTTTAGTGAAACAAACCTAACCTTTTGAGTAACGTATTCCCCTCCTCGCCTGAGGCGGCGCTGCGTCAAGAATTACTGAAGTAGAAGAACACTGAACAAGAAAACTCGCTCAGCTATTGGTTAATGCAGGATAACTTTTGTTTTACGCCGCATCAGAGCAAAACACGGAGCTGCAATCGAATCCTATCGTTTTTATGCTAACATGCGACACCATATACGGACTTTACCAGCTAATCGTCCTACATAACCGTATGTTTTGGTTGCGTTTACCCACAATGCCCTGCATTTGGTTCACTTGAAGCGAACCGAGACTTGCGTTCTGAGGCGGACCAGAGTTCGCTTCTTTGGTACGCGTCACAGTTCGGTTGCACCAGGGCCGGCCCAAGGCATAAGCGAACCACTAGAGGGCCCCCAAGAGCAATTAACTAAAAAGTAATAAATAAAATAAATAGTTTGGATTGCTGTAGTTTATTTAGAATTTTTCTCCCCATTTTTACCAACGTTTTTTTTCACAGTTTTTACATCGTTGTCAGATGTGATTATTTAAATGTATATTTTATTTATAAATCTTTTTTATTACCTTGTTTCCGGGTGCCTCTGTTGATTAACATTATTGTTTAAGTATTTGTTTGATATGTATTTGTTTATTTTACATCATAAACGCGACACTTTCTGATTGGTTAGATGTTGACAAAAATGGGTGTAAAAAGCATAAAAGCTACAAAATCACTCCGTGAAATTCAGATGCTGCTAATGTTTAAGCTGCATTCACTGAGGATTCAGGTTGGAGAAAAAATTTGTTGGATCCCAACAAATCTGACTATGTTGCACTACAAGAATGCAAAGGCTTTAAGTCTGTGTAGTAGCTTTTCTTTTTTTTTTCGACCTATAGCTCCAGATGTGCTTGTGCTTGATTGGTTTCATGACATCATAATACTATTTCTGAAACATCCAGGTCACATAACTGTGTTTGTGCTCCTTGTGTAAATATGTAACATGGGATTAAAGACACTCTCAGTACAGTCAGAGTGCAGTGAAGGCTCCGCTGCTCCTCCTCTGATGACCTACTTTTCTACTCCAAGCATCAACATGTACTGTATCAACCACTCATGTAAACTTCCTCCCTCTCATGCTCTCTCTCTCTCATGCTCTCATTGTGATGCAGGGCTGAGACGGAAGTAGCGCCGATGCTAGTTTGTGCTGTAGATGAATGATGAATGTGCTTTTACGGGGAGTCTTTGTTCTTTATGTTTCACCTTAAAGTGACGATTGGGATCTTTTCAAGGCATTTTGACGGCCTTTACGATGCAGGACACACAACAGGATCATGCACTGAACCTTTTTAAATGCATTCCTCTCTAGAATTACTAGAATTGTATTTACCCCATGAAATAACATCAGGTGTGCTCGTGCTTGTATCGGCCAGCTCCAGTAGCTCCGCCGAGTCGCGGCGGCTGCATCCTCGTTGTGAATTCTGCTCAGCGAAAAATCAACGCCCGCAGGAAGTTAACCTTTAGACGACCGTAAAAGCTCGTTGGATGTAAGCAGCCGTGACACCAGTGAATCAGGGGACAGTGCAGTGCACCAGGACGAGAGCCGAGCCAGGGAATTGTGTCACAGCTACGCCAGTGAGTCACTCTCCCGTGGCAGTTATGTAGACCGTAGACGGCCTGTGACGCCGGCGTGTGCGCCGTTACGCGGGTCTCTGCAGGAGAAATGTCTCAGTTCTGGGCTGTGTGTGACACTGAGCGATGGTGTTTGTGATGCTCTTAGAAACTCTATATATTCTGAGAAGACGGATCCAAAACGGTGCTCGTCCACTCGGCTTTAAAGGTGCCATGTGTAAGAATGTGGCCAAAAACGGTTACTACATTCAAATTCAAAAACACCGAGGTCTTTAAGGTTTCGTTTTCTGGCGTAACTGGCAACCCGTCGTTGCTCGGCAGCTGAGGCTCTACTGCATGGGTGTCAAACTCTGGCCCGGGGGCCAAATTTGGCCCGCAGTGTAATTTCATTTGGCCCTTGAGGCAATATCAAATTAACATTAGAGCTGGCCCGCCGGTATTATACAGCGGCGATTTGGCGACTTTGATGGTCAGTATAGCGGTATTTTCAAATTTATTAGCTTGTGGAAAAAGTTAATGTTGATATTTATCTCAGAAGGCTGCAAATAGAAAAGAGGCATTCAATTTTTTAATTAAATTTTATTTGATATGGCATTGATATTTTTAAATTATTATTTGAAACTCGATTTTGCATGTCACTATAAAGTTATACAAGCCTTGCTTGTTCAATATTCAATGCAAAACTTGTTTGGGTCCCTATTAAAAGGTTAATTTGTTCAACCTTGGCCCGCGGCTTTGTTCAGTTTTAAATTTTGGCCCGCTCTGTATTTGAGTTTGACACCCCTGCTCTACTGACTGCAATGATTGGTAGACGGCGGTAGGTGGCGCCACATGCCAAAACATGATTTCAAAACATAAACATGATTTGCAGTCTGCAAAATGTTTTTTTTAATGCAAATATTTTGTCTGTACTGTTGTTGTTGGTGAGTTCAGTTTGTTATATGAACATTAGGTAACGCTTTCTTTTACAGTCCCCTAATTACCAGGTATTTACCTGGTAAATTCATGGTAACACCAAAGTGTTACTAGGTAATTACCAACGGTAATAAGAAAGTAAATACAGTGAAACTGTTGCCAAAATACTGGGCATTTACCTGGTAACTATATAGTTAATTATAGCGTGTTATTACTGCTGTTAATAAGAAGGTATGTACAGCTAAACTATGGCAAAACTATGGTAAATGTAAGTGTATTATTGGGTTATAAACTGGTAATAAGCAGGTACCTAATTACTAGCTATTTACCCAAGGGGTAATCTAACAAACCTAACCCTAAAAATGTGTGTAATTACATGGAAACAAGCTTGGCTTTCTTTTACAGTACAGTTTTACTTTACTTACCGAGTACATTACCGTGCATTACCCAGTATTTTGGCAACTGTTTCACTGTATTTACTTATCTTATTACCCTTGGTAATTACCTAGCAACACTTTAGTGTTACCATGAATTTACCAGCTAAATACCAGGTAATTAGGGGACTGTAAAAGAAAGCGTTACCGAACATTATTCCTGAGTCTCTGTGACATATTAGGAGGATTTTATGGCCAGTTGCTTTAGATTTATTACATAATGCACCTTTAACCCTAACCCTGCAGATTTAAGTCCAGGTCTTAAATCTGCAGAAGATGAAACATAGATATCAGGGTCTGAATTAAGTAGCCCAAGGATGTGAATTGAGCCGCCTATAAAGTGGAAACACTAAGTTTGGTTTAAGTGTCATAATTAGTTAAGTGAAGGCTTTTGGGAAGTAATTATGTTAAGTGGGTCATAGTTGGGGAGCTTGGTCTCTCTGAAATCTGAAATGGTAGAGTCTTAAGAGTCTTAAGAGTCTTAAGAGTCTGCCTGTGACTTATCCACGTATGCTCTTGCATGTAACTGCCAAAGTGTTGGCAGTGAAGTGATGCAGAAAGCACTCAGAGAAGAAGTTGGTGTCCTGCTGATACTCGCGTACTCGTGTTCTGCGGTGCGTGGCTTGAGCAACACTCCTACACATGCAATATTAAGCCTTAATTATGTTTTGGGTTTTTTTCTATTTATTTCCCTTGTTAAATGTTCAATTCGTGTGTGAAATTATCAAACTGATGAATTTATAATTTAGTTCTCAACCCACCAGGTTTTCTCCTAACGGTGCCTTCCAATGCGCAAGTAGAGGTGGGGCAAAATATGGATTTGGTGATATATATCGTCGTCCTTCATCGTTCCAATACGATAATCCATACGACAGGGCAAATATCAGTATTTTAATTAATAAATGTGGGAAACTTGGGCTGAAGTTACCTGGAGTTTACAGCGGGGAAATGGCAGAGAAAGCGAGGTCGTACCTATGTTCCCCGGGTCCTATGTTCCCTGTTTTTCCCAAAAAAGGTCCTATGTTCCCCACTTTGTGGAAGCCTGGGTGTGGAGCTCCAGGGTAAAGGGTTAAGGCCACATTATACTTCTCCGACTGCGTAATGGGTTATCCGTCTGCGTCACCACGTAGACCACTCGAGCCTTTATACTTCTGCGTCGTGGTGACGGATAGGCGCTGCAATTTCCCGCCCGATCAGTAGGGGTCGCTGCGCAAGGTTGTTGTGCTTTTGGCTACAGTGAGCAATGGCGTCCGAGGGAGAAAGAGAGAGAAAGACTGTTGTTGTTTAAACAGTGGCCGTTTGTCACTTTTCTGTGTCCCGGAACGCAGTTTTAAGATAATTTGAGGCGAGAAATTGGCCATTTAGAGTCTAAACATGTGCTGTGTGTGTTAAGATATGACGTATTTATAGTTTGGCAGCGACGAAGTCGGCGGTGATCAGCTCCGCCTCTGTGGACGCTCGGTGCTCACTGTGAGCCGGCACAGAGCAGCTTCGCTCGGCCTGTCCTGAGGACCAATCGCAGCTCTTGCCGTCTCCGTTGTCCCCTCGACGGAGTGACGGACACTTAAAAAATATTCCGTGCACCCGGAGACGACGCAGAGGCTCTACAACAGGTTCTGCGTCGACGCAGAGGAATCTGCGTAACCTACGCAGAGCACTTTACGCAGGAGTATAAATTGGGCTTTAGGGTTAGGGTAAGGGGTAGGGTCCTATGTTCCCCGGGTCCTTTTGGGTGAAAGCGGGGAACATACAAAGCGGGGAACATAGGACCCTTTTTTAGAGAAAGGGTCCTATGATCCCAGGTAACATACAAAGCGAGGAACATAGGACCCGGGGAACATGGATACGGTCCCGAGAAAGCTACGTTAAGAGATGCTCCATCCACGTTCAATACATAGACTTTACGCACTTTGTTCTCTATGTTATGTCTAAACATAGAAATCCGGCACTTTTAACTTTTCACGTTGACGTTTTGTTTTCCTTCAGTGAGACAAACACCGCGATTTATCGCCGTATGATTGTCTTGCAATATATTGACGATCAGAGAATCGTTGTATCGCGATATTATTGGAATCGTGGACCGCGTGTCGCGAGGTCATTTCACACATCAACCCCAGTTTCTCAGTGTGATCTTCTTGCGTTCGGTGTCGCAGACGCTACGTTTGCACAGACGCACTTTGCGCGACCGTAGTTACGCGCTAGATTGCGCTAACGGTTCCTGAAAGCTGAGAAGTTGCACGTCAAAGCCAACGTGTGGTTATTACGGTAATTTCAGAAAGCCCGAGAATCAGCGGGAAGAACACCTGTACATACTGGAGTTTCGTGCGACAAAGAAACATTGAGCGACTCAAAAAACCTTATACTGATCGTTTAACACGCAAAATCTGTTGTACGTGTACAACTGCAGTGTTATTCTCTTTTTTTGTTTTTAAACTG
Organism: Microchirus variegatus; assembly: GCF_963457635.1. Lineage (NCBI taxonomy): Eukaryota > Metazoa > Chordata > Actinopteri > Pleuronectiformes > Soleidae > Microchirus > Microchirus variegatus. The sequence continues at coordinate 2,145,747 of NC_139808.1, read as the reverse complement.
TTAAAACGGTATTTTAACATGCAGTAAATTGTAAATATTTGAAGTTATTCTGGAAAATAACTACAGGCATTTCCTCCTGTCGTCCATAGACATCACACAAGTTCATAATAATACTGATATATCTTGTTTTTTTTCCGTGTTTTTTGACACCTCCTCTCGACAAACTGCCGCACCAGCATTAAATGACTTTATTCCTCAGTGGGAGGTTTTGAGGTTTCAGTGTGAATGTGTAAAGGTGAACAACACACGGTTGCTGTGAGCCAGCGAGTGATTCATTATTTTCATGCCTCAGTAAGATTTCTCTCTCTCTCTCAGTAAGAGTATGGATTTTACTTGGAACAAGTAAATAAGGGCCCGAGGCTGCATCGTGCAACTGTTGGTTTTGGTCGGCCAACAGACTTTATTTTTTAGCGAAGTCAGCAATTTTTCACGAGTTATTGCCAGTGAAAATAATCACATATCACTATTTATTTCGCAAAGAATGCTCCCAAAATGTCAGTATTCATTAATTAACTTCACAAAACCTTTATTAATATGATTTTCCTTCGTTTATCACACATCATGCGGTCGCTCTTCCGCGTGATCGAATCACTCGATGAGTCTATTTAAAGCAGCGTCTGTTTGTATTTTTACTTGAAGGCCTCTCTTTTCAACTACCACTTAAACATTCTGGACGTTCTCTTAAGATTGAAAGGACAGTAATTAGGTTTACTCCAGTCGGTTATTTATCAAGAGCTCAAATAGCCGGTTTGGTGCGATGGAGCTGAAAGAGTCGAGGAGGGCGTGGCCAGTTGACCGATGATTGATTGGATGGTTTTGACTTCAGGAAATTTTCTACATGACTGATGACGGAGAACTACGGCCATGCTGTCCTCGGCTGATAAAGCCCAGCATGGATGAGCTATGAATAGTTGTGGTTGGAGAAGCAGGAAATTGACTCTGGTTGACTTTTAACAATGTTTAAAGGTGACATAGAGTGGTCCTGTTGCACATATATGTTAGTTATGGAGGTCTGTTTACATACATTAACTCGTTTTTATGGTCAAAAACCTCCTAGTTGCTGTAAACGAGCCGATAGAAATCCTCTTTTCTGACGCTGTTTCCCAGCCGCGAGACTTGAGACTCAACTGTCTCACCCAGAAGACAGAGTCTTGTGATTGGCCAGTATATTCAGCACACCCGCTCTCAGAAGCGCAGCGCCCCCCTCTGGAACGGTGGATGCACTGCTCCTCATTATCAAAACATTGTGTTTAAAAATAGCTTCTTCACGACTCCCCGCCTCAGCCCCTTTGACGACCTCAGAAGACACTGTCGCTCGTGAAACACCTCCACAACGGACGTTATTCTTCTTCTGCGGTTCAATGTACGCAACCCGATGTGCCCGGACTAGTGCCCGGAGCAGGAGGATCTGCTGCCCCGGAGAACCGGTGTTTACGTAACCGGACCGGGTTTTTTCAGAGATCTCGCTGAGCCCCGAGATTACAATAAAACACAGCGTTCTCAGCAGTGGCTGAACTGTTTGTTTAGAACCTTCAGGGCTTCATAAACAAGGTAATGACGCAGATACACACTAAAAAAACAGCATTAATTGGAACTTCTGGTCTAGTTCCGCTTTAAAAAAGATAGAACTCGTCTTCTCTGCCCACACAGCACACAGGGGATTTTGTAATTCTCATTACTGTTTCTATTCAGAAGGCTTTAATGTAAGATCAGTTAGAACATGACTGCAGATTCATCTGTAATATCAATGTGAAGATGGTTTTCCTTTAGTCATGCTGTGTGTGATGTTCCCTCTGCTTCAATAACACACACACACACGACACTGTTGTCGAAATCAATCGCCGCGCGCCCCGGACGTCTAATTTGCACATAATGCCGCGTTCAGTGTCGATTCATTAATCACGTACAGAAGAAGCCCTTGTTATCCCACGATGAAGCGTCGTTTTTTTTGACGACGTTTGCACGTGAACGGACGAGACGAGTAGTTTGGTGGCGTCTCAAATAATGGGACAAATTAATCTCCGCTGTTGTGAGTAATGTGATTAAATGACATTGTTCACAAATTGTCCGACTCTCAACGCATCTCGCATATATACACTACCGTTCAAAAGTTTGGGGTCACCTATACAATTTTTTGGGTGTTTTCCATTAAAAGTCACACTTTTATTCATCAAAAGAGTTGCAAAATGAATAGAAAATATAGTCAAGACATTGACGAGATTAGATATAATGATTTTTATTCCAAATAATAATGTTGCCCTTTCATCAAAGAACCAGCAAAACTATCAGCTGTGCTAACATCATTGCACAAGGGTTTTCTAATCATCCAATAGTCTTCTAACGCCATTAGCAAACACAATGTACCATCAGAACACTGGAAATGGGCCTCTATACACCTATGTACATATTCTATTAAAAACCAGACGTTTGCAGCTAGAATAGTCGTTTACCACATTAACAATGTATAGAGTGTATTTATGATTCATTTAATGTTATAGACATTGAAAAAAAGGGATTTTCCTTCAAAAAATAAGGACATTTCTAATTTACATAGCCATAAAATAAGCTTGTTGAATCTGATTGATCCACAAGTGAGATGATCCTCCTCATACTCCTCATGTTTTCATTAGATATAATGTGTATATGGTCAACAACGATGCATTAGATCGCAGAAAAAGACATATTTATTGGCCGTCGTTGAAGATGTTAACAATACTATTGCAATGGAAACCATAAAACGCTGCTCATACAGTAGGTCAACGATGATTAATTGGTGTTAAAGGCCCCAAGTGTCTTAATTCCTGCAGCATTACATCACCCGCCTGGATTATTGACAGAGGCCACTGTGGGTTAATTAACTTGCGCCGACAACACATCTGTTAATTAAAATGAATATAATTCATTTAAAAGAATATGTTTGACATTTTGGGAGAGATATGCTTGTATGGTTTTTTAAATGAATAGATTCAGCTGAGTTTATGTGAAGCTCAAGTGTTCGTGTCTAGTTCATTTACCTGTCATTACATGTGCTGCTACGATTGATAAAGAGCTGAAGCAATTACTCAAATATTACTAAACGAGTCGTCAACTATTTTGATAATCGGTTTGAGGGTTTTTTTCATTATTAAAACAAGATTTCTGGTCGTTTTAGATTCTCAAATGTGAATATTTTCTGGTTTCTTTGCTCAAGTCATGTAAACTGAATCATTTTAGTTTGTGGACAAAACAAGACATTCGAGAACAGCGTAATTTTCCAGGTTTGACAAACGCCGATCAATATTTTTCTACATTTACTGACATTTTATGGACCGAACGATTACTCGATTAATCGAGGAAATACTCGACAGATGAATCGATTATGAAAATAATCGTTAGCTGCAGCTCTATTGTGATGTATCCATCCATCTATCTGATATATTGGGAGTCAATAGGGCCAATTATCCGATACCAGCATGTATTTTTTTCCCCCCGTGCCCAACTGCAGACGCCATTTAGTCTCTTCTTCTAGTGAAATTAATGTAATATTTGTTATAAAAAACACACATTTTAGAGGGCGGGGTGTAGAAGTCAAGGAGGTAACAGCCTATTTATCCTGCCGTTGCAGTCATTCGTCACATGGGTAGATCCTGGTGCATATGGCGATATCAAATAATACGTTTTTTAAGACCATATCTGCTGATATCAATATCCAAAAATTTGTGCTGTCAAACGTTAAAGGTACAATATGTAGTATTTATGGGTTTATATAACCCAAAATCCACTTTTTTATACATATTATGTGCTCCTGCATTGTCTAGTCGATGTATAATAGTTTTTGTTTCATTTTCGTAGTGTTTCAAAAAGTCATGTAAAATAACACGGTCACGGGCCGCGGTTGCATAGACACTGTTAGCAGAGAGACGCCATGTTTCTACCGGAGCCTGTAAGGACAAACGCGAGAGAACAAATCAAGCGTCTCTTTACTTGTAGCAGAAGTCCCGCCTCCACTCTCTCCGCTTCGTCTGCTACGGCCGCGGTAGCTCCGCCCTCTCCCTCGCCTCACGAACCTCATCTGCTGACACGGAGAAAGACGACGAGGACGACATTTGACCAGCTGAGGACACCGTAGCGCTCAGGGAAGGGAGGGGGTGAGCAGAGGAGCAGTTCTTTGTTGTAAATTTCAGCCTCTCTAGATGGCACTATAAACTACTTATTTCCCCTTTAATGCGTCAATGGCGTGTAACGGCGTCAGCGTTGACGCACAACGCGTTTCCATGACGACTGACCGGAAAAAGACGCGCGCGACGTCATGTTTACGTGACTCCCCGATTGTTAAACTGAGTCTCTAAAGTAACGCTAAACTTTAAAAACAGAGGCACACATACGCAGTTACGCTGTTTTTTTGTAGCGCTGCTTTTTTCGTCGAATAAACAGACCGCTCCAGTTCCGCTGTAGGCGCGCTAACCGGAGCTAATGCAGCTAACGGAGCTAATGCAGCTAATGGTGCCTGGACTCCGGTGTCGCGGCACCGTAAACATGACGTGATGCGCCGCACGTTAACCTTTTGCACAGCACTACCAAAAATATCGATATCCAGACTTCTATGTTGATTCCCGAACAGTTTTCCTGATTCCTCCGCTCATATTTCCCATATTCCATCCACTTTAGAACTTTTCAAGATAACCGAACATTCATCAAACTCAATGTTAAGCCCCGCCTTCTTCTTCTCTTGGACTCTGCCTTTGGTTGACTCCTGCCAGTCATTCATCAAATACATCAACTCGTCGTTGAAGGGAGTTTGACTCGCGTAGTGAAGTTTGAACGTTAGGTAATACAGAAGTATTGAAACCCAGCAACGACGGCGCGACATACCGGACACATCTGTTCTCCCGAAGCAGCGTCCAGAACACGGAGAAGGATGAGGATGCTCTTTTCTTTTTCCAAAGCAATGCAAAGCGTTCACCCTCCCTTTGGGGCTTGAAATATTAATGGACGAGTTTTATTCTGGAGTGACGAAGGTGACCTTCATGCGTTTGTATGAGTCTGCAGAGAGAGAGAGAGAGAGAGAGAGAGAGCGATATTCCACTTTACTCCTCCGCCAGCACTCGTCCTAACCCAACGGATGCATATTTGCATTCGCGTTAAAACCTTAAAACTGTTTGTCTTTGTCTCGTCGGAGGAAAACACATCCAGATGGAAGTGATTATACTAAGAGATACTTAACATTACATAACGTTGTGTTTCGCAGATTCGCTTGCAAATTAGTTTTTTATTCTATGAAGTGGAAACAAACAGATTTGTTGAAGGTTGAACGTTAAACATTCAGCAATAATAAAACTGTGCAATATTGAAGCCATTGAGGAAACTTTTTTTGTTTGTACTCAATCATTTAAAGGTGCATTATGTAATAAATCATAAAATCCTCCTAATATGTCACAGAGACTCAGGAATAATGTTCATATAACAAACTGAACTCAACAACAACAACAGTACAGACACAATATTTGCATTAAAAATATTTTGCAGACTAACGTTTATGTTTTGAAATCATGTTTTACCGCCGTCTGTCAAGCATTGCAGTCAGTAGAGTCTCAGCTGCCGAGCAACCACGGGTTGCCAGTTACGTCAGAAAACGAAAAACCTAAAAGACTTCGGTATTTAAAATTTGAATGTAGTAACTGTTTTTGGCCACATTCTTACATATGGCACCTTTAAAGCGGAACTAGACCGGAAGTTCCTATTAACGCTGTTTTTTTGGTGTGTATCTGCATCATTGCCTTGTTTAAGGCAGTTTATGAAGCCCTGACGGCTCAAAACAAACAGTTCAGCCACTGCTGAGAACGTTGTGTTTTATTGTAATCTCGGGGCTCAACGAGATCTCTGAAAATCCCGTAATAGTTACGTAAGCAGCGGTTTTCCTGAACAACCGATCGTCCTACTCCGGGCACTAGTCCGGGCACATCCGGTTGCGTACATTGAACTGCAGAAGAAGAATAACGTCCGTTGTGGAGGTGTTTCACGAGCAACAGTGTCTTCTGACTCTGGGTCTGACTCCGGGTCAAAGGTCGTCAAAGGGACTGTGGCGGGGAGTCGTGAAGAAGCTATTTTTAAACACTGTTAAAACAATGTTTTGATAATGAGGAGCAGTGCATCCACCGTTCCAGAGGGGGGCGCTGCGATTCTGAGAACGGATGTGCTGGATAGTACTGGCCAATCACAAGCCTCTGTCTTCTGGGAGTGAAAGTTCGTCAGAAAAGAGGATTTCTATCGGCTCGTTTACAGAAACTAGGAGGTTTTTGACCATAAAAACAAGTTAATATATGTAAGTAGACCTCCATAACTAACATATATGTGCAACAGGACCACTCTATGTCACCTTTAATGTTTTTTTTTGGTGTGATAGTAAGACAGAACAGAACACGCAGCAGTCCATCCAAACGTCTCTCTGCGTCTGTGTCACAGGAGAAACATGAGTGACGGGTCACGTGATGACGTCGCTTTTACACCCACCCTCCTTCTCCCTGTGCTGTCGCTCCATCTCTCTCTTCAGAAAAGTGCTGAATGTGTGTGTGAATGTGATGAATGTTGACAGCATAAGAGGCGGGGGCTGGGCGGGGGGGGGGGGGGGGGGGGTGGGGGGGTGCAGTACTGTTGGTCCCACGTGGTCTGTTAGCTTCATGCATGGCTAATGTTTTCTGGCACGCCCCGGGTCTGGGCGGCGTGACGAGACGGTGCACGGTGGCACGTTTTTCTTGACGACGCGGTGGAAAAAGACTCGAGTTCGCAATGATTGTGAATGAAAATGTGCTGTGACACGAGGATTGTGTGTATAACAGCATATTTGTACTAGGAATGTCCTCATCAGCTCTTTTGGCGCCCAATCACATTCAGATGTTTTAGTTTCTGCCCATACTGAGTCCAAATCAGATGTTTGTATTTAACCTATGCAATACAGTTTTTGTTTTTTTTAAATAGCCTCTGTCAGTAAAATAGATAATATTCCTGATTAAAGGATAAACTCTTCTGTCATATGTCTGTTAAGGAGGCTGCAGGTCAGAGAAAGAGGAATAGTTTGCAAATCTGTGTTTGCGTACATGTCATTAAATGTTTGTTTATATTCTGTACAAACATCCGAGGGTCTGAGTTACAGTAATGTTGTGCTGAACCTGAGCATCGTATGAAAAATGATGACCAAATACTGTATATCAAACACCGTTGTTGTGAAATAAATGCCTTGTATAGTTAAAGGTGCATTATGTAATAAATCTAAAGCAACTGGCCGTAAAATCCTCTTAAAATGTCACAGAGACTCAGGAATAATGTTCATATAACAAACTGAACTCACCAACAACAACAACAGTACAGACAAAATATTTGCATTAAAAAATAAAACATTTTGCAGACTGGCATGTGGCGCCACCTACCGCCGTCTACCAATCATTGCAGTCAGAGTCTCAGCTGCCGAGCAACCACGGGTTGCCAGTTGCGTCAGAAAACGAAACCTAAAAGACCTCGGTATTTTTTAATTTGAATGTAGTAACTGTTTTTGGCCACATTCTTACATATGGCACCTTTAATATATATTTAAATACAATTAATAAATGGAAATAATTTTTAAATGCTCAGATCGGCTCTGATCTGAGCATTTAAGATCTGCAATATCCCCCAATCAGTACTAATTAATTAATGTAATATTAAAGAACCCATATCAGTGTTTCCAGCTCATTTACTGTAGCTGTTTTCCATCTAATTTTCTTTTTAAAAATCATTTATTTCCATAAATTGCTGTTCATGTCCACACTCAAAACAAATCGTTATTTCCCATTTATTCAACGTAACTCGCCCAAATTACAATGTCACAAACAAATGTGTCGCTTGCATTAATATTGCATAAACTTGCATAATATTATTATTATACTATTGTTCTTCTACTATAAGTATAATAATATTATACTATTGTTCTTGTACTACAAGTATAATATTATTATACTTATAGTAGAAGAACAAAGATGTTTCTGATGGAGTTGTTCTGACCGTAGCTCACAGCCACATCAACACTAGATGATGTATTTGAATTATACGTAGTAAATAATTCACATCGATTGATTTTTTTTTTTTTTTTACCCTAAGTGTCATGTCTTCAGGGTGATTTGCAAAGGAGACTGAAATTAAAAGGAAATCAGTGGCTTTTGCTGAGCATAAAAAAATCTATTATATGTGCAATTAACGTTTTATTTATTATTATAAACATCCAATGCCAGATTTAAATGATTTACTTTTGTTTTTACTCTGCATGAGTTGCTATAGGGGGCAGTATTGAAAATAAACATTGGAATTAGTCGTTTTACAACCTGGAGGACTCGATGTCTGGGTCACAGAAACTTTATTCTAGAGCTGCAACTAACAATTATGTTTTATAATCGATTCATCGACTAATTGTTTGGTCCTTAAAATGTCAGAAAACATAAAAAAAAATGGGAATGATTATGTTCTCGAATGTCTTGTTTTGTCCACAAACCAAAATTATTCACTTTTTAATGATTTCTTTGTTATGTGGAGCAAAGAAACAAAGTAAATATTCACATTTAAGAAGCGGAAACAATCCGAAATCTTGTTTTAATCATGGAAAAAGCACAAAAAAAAAAGTTCATTTGTAAATTGTGGTCTTTTTTATGTTTCTACAGGTGCAGGGGAGTCTGGCAAGAGCACCATTGTAAAGCAAATGAAGTAAGTAACTCCAAAATTAATGTTATTTTTTTAAAATCTCTGTATTCTATTGTAAAGTTGACTCCACCTTTCTGGAAAGTAGCTTGACTGAACGTATGAGCCCAACTTTTTGACCGGTTTATTGCAGGCGTTCTGTACTGAAAATTAAATTATAGTGAACAGTCGATGTGCTAATGTATAGATCCTGTGTTTTGGGAAAACTAGCAGCATCATTTGAAAGTTTAAAAAACTCATTCTTTACACATTCTCTATTTACACTCAGGCACTGACCATGAGGAAGATTAAACCCGACATTTGAGCTCAATAATTTATTTATTTTAGTCGCCATGTGATTGTTAGATAAGGTTAATTTGCCCATGTGTGGATTTTAAGGGGTGTGTGTCGTGGCCTTGTGCTGTTTTATTGTCTTTGCGCTGCTCCGAGCACATTAATAGTTTTTGGAGTCTGTTGACACACACACACACACATTCTTGTACTTGCTGCATACTGAGGACCGGGTCAAAGAGCTGACAAAGTGAGGACCAGCATTTCCACTTTATAAATCAACACAATTACAAATATCTACTTCATGAATGACATCTACTAAAATTTGACCCAAAATGTTTGGTCCAAAATTTGAAAAAAAATTTTTTACCCAAAATTTGACCAAAACGTCATACTATTTTGTCATCCAAAATTTGAAAAAAAATTTGACCCAAAATTTTTGGTCCAAAATTTGAAAAAAAATTGATGCAAAATTTTTTGTCCAAAATTTGAAAAAAAAGTTGGACCCAAAATGTTTGGTCCAAAATTTGAAAAAAAAATTGGAAAAAAAAATTGGACCCAAAATGTTTGGTCCAAAATTTGAAAAAAAAATTGACAAAAAAATTGATGCAATATTTTTGGTCCAAAATTTGAAAAAAGAAATTGGACCCAAAATGTTTGGTCCAAAATTTGAAAAAAAAAATTGACGCAAAATGTTTGGTCCAAAATTTGAAAAAAAAAATTGACGCAAAATGTTTGGTCCAAAATTTGACAAAAAAAAGTCATACTATATACTATGTTTTTTTTTTGACAAACAGAGTATAGCATGTTATAGCAACCTAAGGAAGTGATTTCAATGAAAACAAAGTGAGGACCGGCCAAAATGTCCACACTCCGTAAAAATGTCCTCACTTTGTTGGTTAAAAACCCTCACTGGTCCTCGGTATGGCGCAAGTACAAGAACACACACACACACAGACACACACACAGACACAGACAAAAGCAGGCTTAAATATTAACGTTCCTCTGGGATAGCCGGACGTCGAATGTATTTTTTATGAGCTCGGAGCAGGAACAGTGTGTCACTTTTAGAAGTTCCTCTTATTAACAGGTATATGGACGCACTGATAAATCAACCTCCAACACACAAACACTCACAACTCTGGCCTCTCTCTCTCTCTCTCTCTCTCTGCTCATGTTATGTAACATTACAACAGACAAAAAGGTGCAAAAAATCACTGTCGTATTCTTTAGAACATTGGTTCTCAAAGTGCGGCCCGGGGGCCAATGGGGGCCCGCAGAAACATTTCTGGCGGCCCCGCAATGAATTACAGTTGATAGTTTTAATCCAGGAGCGACTAAACTTGTTAAATGTTTATTGGACATTACTGGATACAGACCAATAAGTGTAAACAAAAATACTGTGTATTTACCTGGTTTCTATATGGTGAATTTTAGTGTATTATTGTGTTATAAGCTGGTAATAAGCAGGTAGCTACAGCCCCCAATTACTAGCTATTTACCCAGTAAATATATGGTAACAGAAATGTGTTACTTGGTATTAACCTGTAATTAGAAGGTAAGAACAATGGCCAAAATACTGGGTAATTACCCAGTAAATTATAAAGCGTTATTATATTAACACATATATTACTTAACGTTAAACTGTAGAACGGCAATCTGGTCATTAAAATGATTACAAATGGGATTTCTTTCTGGTTTTTTTTTCCTTTGGCGGCCCTCAGTCCAATGTCGGGTTCCTAAATTGGCCCTCAGGTATCAAAACTTTGAGAACCCCTGCTTTAGAACATCTTGGTAAATGTTGTGTTTGCTGTCACAAGCCTGGAGGATGAAATGTGTAGATTAGAAGATGCGTTGATGGGGGTAGCAACCAATTTACTCGCCTATTTATGACAGTTTGTTCTCTGTGCGCTTTCTTCCCCTTTTTTTACGACTTGGACGATTGAAGTGTGTGTGATTGTGTGTGATGATAGAGTGCAGATGTCTTTACACTCCACGTCCACAGTGAGTGAGCAGAGCAGCAGGTGAACTCAGGTTACTGCATCAAATCATTGCTGCAGAGTTGGAGCAGTGTGTGTGTGTGTGTGTGTGTGTGTGTGTGTGTGTGTGTGTGTGTGTGTGTGTGTGTGTGTGTGTGTGTGTGTGTGTGTGTGTGTGTGTGTGTGTGTGTGTGTGTGTGTGTGTGTGTGTGTGTGTGTGTGTGTGTGTGTGTGTGTGTGTGTGTGTGTGTGTGTTTTAACCCTCACTGCATCATCCTACGCTACACAGCTACACACTGGATGTTGTGCAGATGTGATTAGCGTACGCTTCCTTGGTCGATAAATGCAAACAATCGATACGCTTCATTGCTGTTGCACCAAAGCATGTAACTGATAAACCAGTTCTTACTGTACAGTATTTTTTTTACTTAATGTATAAATGTTTACATTAATTACCAGGTCAAACTCAGATGACCTTAGTCTGGTCAAGATGGGAAATAAAACTGGGGAAGTAGTAGTGGTCGGGCAAACATGTTCGTGACAATATTTCACTGAATTTAGTCAAAGTAAAAGTGCTTGTTTTTTAATATGGAACGATGTTTCATTCACAATAAAAACATAATTTATGATGCAGAAACAGAGAAATAAATGTAAAATCCACTATATGTGTGCAGCTGTTTTACATGTTATACTTATATATAAGTGTGTGTGTGTATATATGTGTTATACTGAATATATAATACATTTAATGTGAAAATTAAAAACATATATGTATATATACACATACATGTGTGTATGTGTATATATGTGTGTTTGTATATATATACATATATATATATATATATATATATATATATATATATATATATATATATATATATGTATATATATCAGTATGTGTGTATATACGTATATATGTATATATGTGTATATGTGTATATATATGTGTATAAATAAATGTGAAATCCAGTAAATGTGTGCAACTGTTTTACATTTTAATTATTTTATATATATATAAATATATTATTTTATATATATATATATATATATATATATATAAAATGGCTATAGTCTTCCAATTGGAAATATAAGATGGAAGTATCTGTGAGTCACCAGGGGGAAACTCCACTGGTTGCAAAAAATCAATTTCAATGGAAGTCTGCAGTAAAATAATCTACCAACTTGATTTCTAACATTAGTAAATGTTTTCCTGAGGAGTTAATGTCTCAGTTGCTCGTTGCAGGTTTTCTTCAACAGCACATGATGTCAATTTTGTACAAAATGTGTTCCCATGAAGAGGAAAATAGATAATAAAACACAGCGCGTGTGAGTGGAGAGCGTGTTATTGACGTACTATAGTACTGTTCACTCGATCGTGCAAATCCTGATTATTGAGGCGTCACAAATGGGTTTAATGCAGTTCTGCACCTGGACGACGATGATGATGATGATGATGTACATGTTTATATGTGGTATCTTTGTGAGGAAGCCCAACAATTAACAAGCTCTTGGAATCAGTGGAGAGAGAGAGAGAGAGAGAGAGAGAGACAAAAAACTCTCTGGCAGTCACTCAGACTCAGATGTGCAGCCATCTGCCTCAGCTTGTTGTGGTAATTGGAGGAAATGGAGAGAGGTGCAGTGAGAAGATAAGAAAGAGAATGAGACCATACAAGAGAGCACATTTTTCATATATATATATATATATATATATCCACTTTAATAAAAGTTGCATGTGTTCTCGATGTCCTCAGGATCATCCATGAAGACGGCTACTCAGAAGACGAGTGTAAGCAGTACCGAGCAGTGGTTTACAGTAACACCATCCAGTCTATTATGGCTATTGTTAAAGCCATGGTCAACCTGAAGATAGACTACAGCAGCCCAACCAGAGTGGTAAGATACACACACACGTCATACTATACTATGTCAAGCAAAATTTAAAAAAGAACTTGACAAAAAAAGTTTTGGTCCAAAATTTGACAAAAAACGTCATACTATACTGTCTTCCAAAATTTGAAAAAAAAAATTGACCCAAAATTAGAAAAAGAGAATTGACCCAAAATTTGAAAAAGAAAATTGACCCCCAAAATTTGAAACAAATTTTTTACCCAAAATTTGAAAAAAAAAATTGGACCCAAAATATTTGGTCCAACATTTGACAAAAACGTCATTCTATACTATGTCGTCCAAAATTTGAGAAAAAAATTTGACCCAAAATTTTTGGTCCAAAATTTGACAAAAAAAAATGGGATCCAAAATTTGAAAAAAAAAAATTGGTCCAAAATTTGAAAAAATACATTTGGTCCAAAATTTGAAAAAAAAAATTTGGTCCAAAATTTGAAAAAAAAAAATTGGTCTAAAATTTGAAAAAAAAAATTGGTCCAAAATTTGAAAAAAAAAATTGGTCCAAAATTTGAAAAAAAAATTATGGTCCAACCTAAGGAAGTGATTTCAATGAAAACAAAGTGAGGACCGGCCAAAATGTCCTCACTTCGTAAAAATGACCTCACTTTGTTGGTTAAAAACCCTCACTGGTCCTCAGTATGCCGCAAGTACACACACACACACACACACACAAGGGCTACCCAGAATGCATTGCGTGCCGAAAGCAGCAAAACGAGTACGCTACAAATAAGTGTTTTCTTTGTTAATAGAGATATAAAAATGATGAAAACCATTGTATTATCTTAGTTTAGGCCCATATTATGGATTACTGACATCATTGTTGCGTAACATTTAATGTATTTTTTTATTTTTACGATGTTTTTTAAATGGAGGCCGGTGCGGGACAAGCGACAAGTACGGCTGACGTAAATGCATTCTTTTTCTTCTTCTTCTTCTTTTTTGGAGTCGCCAGACTGGACGCAGCTTTCGCGTTATTCTGCCCCCTACAGTCTGAAGACGTATCTGCATTTAAGGGGTGTCCCATTTCTAAGTGACAAAATAACCCTCAACACTTGGTTTTCAGGGCCAGTTAAGATTAAGGGTTAAGATTAAGGGTTAAGATAGGAATCGGCCCCTTTCTTTACAAGATGCTCTCTAGAGCGTCAGTGATGCTCAGACTTGAAAAATGCAGGATGTGCAGAGACAGAATCATTGAAAATCGGTGGTTTTCTTAGCGTGGGTGCAGGACGCTGCAGAGTCAAAACACTACCTACCCTGTGAGAGAATGCAGAATGATTGTGTGCACAGACCAGGATCTCCCTTATAGCCATAACACAACAAAGTCCTCTTTCATCCGTCTGCGGTGTGTGTGTGTGCCTCAGGTTTATGCATGCACACAACTGAATTCACAATAGTTCACTATTCCACTTTTTGTTTTTTTTATGAAACTTGCGGCTCTCTTCGCTTTCCCTTCTCATCTCGATGGAGCAAAGACAAACTTAAGTTAGAACCCAGTAAAACAGCGATTGTGTCAAGGCTGCGGTTCCTCTGGAAAACAGGTCCTGTTTCTCCTGCGATGCCTCCTGGCAATTCATGTTCAGTCAGCGACACGTTGGCAAATGTAAGGCTGTCATTTCATTTCATTAACCTGTTCACGGCACCTTCATTTTTTTCAATATCAAAGGTAAAAACTGCAGTTGGGAGTCGAAAAATGAAGCTGCAGGAAAACGGCTCTTCTCTGATCAGACTCCTCCTCCATCTTTGATCGTCTCTTTCCCTCAAAGCTATAATAGACTGAATGTTTTGTTCTGATACAGCAGCTTTGGCAGATACTGTGTCGTCCACAGAGAGCTCTTTGGGAGCAGATTTATTCACAAGTGACGGCAGGACACATTTTTTTACAGCACGTTGAGTTTGCTGCCTTCTGACATATTTCTATTTGAGGTTAAACCGACAGTGTAAAGTTAAGTCTGCCTCTTCCCTCTAATAATTCTGATTAGACTAATCTCTTCACGCTGATGTGAAGAAAAACCGCCGTCTACTAAAAACATTTACATCCCTAACTTTATGTGACCGTTTGCCTCACTCGTCATCTGACCGTTGATTAGCCACTAATAGCTTAGCATCTGTGCCTAGCTTTGGCACAAGCTTTGCATTAATCCACATGTCACAGCAGTGCTCAGTGGAACAGGTGCAAAGTGAAGTGACGCAATGGAAAATAAACATATCAAAAGTGAAATGAGTTCATCAAACTGATTTTTTTTTTTGCCGTGGTTATTTGCCGTGCTCGAGTTAGCCACGTTAGCTGAGATAGCTTTTTAGTGGCATGTCAAAAGTGAAAACTTTACATTTGGATCATTCATTTTTATTCATTCGGTTTTGTGATTAGTGGTAATTTCAGTAGTTAATAGAATAGTTTGTTTTATTAAAGCTTAGTTTGTTTACATTATAGTTATGTCTTTAATAATGCTTTTCTCAAAATGTTTAGGTTTTTAATTAGTGTATCTTTATTGCAATGTTTGGGTGAGGCGCACTAGTGGGTATAAAGGCAGGAAGCTGGTAGGAGACTCATATCTCATAATTTCGATTTTTTAATCTCATAATTTTGACTTTTTTTCTCATAATTTTGACTTTTTTTCTCATAATTTTGAATTTTTCTGTCATAATTTAACATTTAATCTCATAATGATGACTTTTAATCTCACAATGATGACTTTTAATCTCATAGTGATGACTTTATCTCATAATTTCAATTTTTTTTATCTCATAATTTTGACTTTTTAATCTCATAATTTTGACTTTTAATCTCATAGTGATGACTTTATGAGGATATTTTTATTAAGTTTCACCTCCTTTTTTTTCCTGCCCTAAATGGGCTTCCATATTTGTCTGTTTTTATCAAGTATGTGACCATCAAATGCATATAGGGGATATAAAGAGTTCCACACCCCCGTTAAAATGCCAGGCTTTCATGATAATATATTCAATTGAACACAAACAAATCTGTTTGGGTAAAAAAAACAAAAAGAAAAAGGTCGCATGAGTGCGCTGCTCACCCTTGAAGTCGTACTTTGTTGAAGCACCTTTTTGATTTGATTACAGCATTCAGTCGTCTGTCAGCGTGACACATCTTGACTTTGACAGATTTGGAACACTTTTGCGAGCACGAGTGCCGATTGCGAGAGGATGGACCCTCTTCGCAGATTTCTATGTGCGTAAGATCCTTTTGCAGGCTTGGACGGAGCTAAGGTTAGCTTTTTTTTAGGTTAACTCTCATTGTTGTAATGATAAGTTTACCTTTGCCTTTGCATTCTCTCGACTGAAAACAAAACAAGGAACCATTTTTCTGGCTCCTGTGTATGAAGGTTTGCAGTAATACTGTGACATAATCATGAGCTAAATGTCCAAAATTTGGTCCGTATCAGACTTCAGGTTTAACCTTTTGATTAATCAACAATCTGCAATGGCTTTATCTCAAAATTTTGATTGTTTTCCTCATAATGATGACTTTTTTTTTTTTATCTCATAATGATGACTTTTTTTTTTTTATCTCATAATGATGACTTTTTATCTCTTAATTTCACTTTTTATCTCACAAATTTGACTTTTTGTCTCATAATTTCAACTTTTTATCTCAAAATTTTGATTGTTTTTCTCATAATGACTTTTTTATCTCATAATTACGACTGCTTATCTCATAATTTCAACTTTTTATCACATAATTTCGACTTTTTTTAGGTTAACTATAGCTGTTGTAAGGATAAGTTTACCTTTGCCTTTGCATTCTCTCGACTGAAAACAAGGAACCATTTTTCTGGCTTCTGTGTATGAAGGTTTGCAGTAATTCTGTGACATAATCATGAGCTAAATGTCCAAAATTTGGTCCGTATCCGACTTCAGGTTGAACCTTTTGATGAATCAACAACAGCTCTGGCAGCCTGACGCCCACAAAGCTCATCAGAGCGTCCATTAAAGCTATTTTGCAGAAACAGCCACGCTGCACACACACACACACACACACAAACATCCATCACAGCTCCAGGTCCAGATCTAGTCTGTGAACACTTTAGCAGAACACTGGAGTGTATGAGCATTAAGCTGCTGCCACCCAGGTCTGACAGGGTCTGATCTCATTCATGTGTTGGTGGAGTTCAACAGTGAAGCCCAGTCTATCTGCATCTGTGGTCATTAGAGTGGGATGGATAGATTTTCTCCTCCTCCTCTTCCTCCTCCTCCTCCTCTTCCTCCTCCTCTCACTGACAGATCTGTCAAATGGCTGCATGTACGTGACACAGTGCTCTCACAGGCTCCCACTCATGGCGCTTTGGTGCACACTGGAACATGGGATTGTGTGCATGTGTGCACACATTTACACATAACACTCACACATATAAACTAGGGCTGTCAAAATTAAAGCGTTAACGCAGGATGATTTATTTGTGGAATTAACGCGTTAATTTTTTTTAACGCATTAACGCACTTTCTCACTTTCATCGCGCTACGGGTAGACGTGCAGTTTATGAACAGGCAAGGCGGCGGGCAACTGCTTGGGGCCCTGAGTCACCTCACGTTAACCTGTGTGAAGCTGAAGGAAAATGAAGAGGAGTTATCAATCAGGAAGTTAGAAGAGGAAGAAAAAAGAGAGGATGAAGAAAAAAGAAAGAAAGACACACAGTTGTAAGTGGAGCTACTGGTGCAGATAATGATATAATCATAACATTAACAGTCACTGTCTAACTAACGGGGACACAGACAGCAGCTAACATTAGCGTCAGAATGCTAGCTGACGCTAATGCTAACTAGTAGAAGCAGTGCTTCAAAGTGCTGATGAGGAATTTCCTGCTGTGAGTTTAGTAAGAAAACTATTTAACTTCTATACTTTATATTTTGTTTATAATGTGAGTTATTTTCAGTGCAATGTATAATAAAAAAAAATAAAAGTTATTTACAGTATTTTTTTTTTCTATTTATTTATATTGTCTTATAATGTTGGTTCTTTACAATGTAATGTTTATTTTTTACTAAGTTCGTATAGGATTTTACAGGTTATTTACAGTATTTTATTGTTCTTTACATTTATATTTTCACATACTTTATTTATCTCTCCGTTCCTACAACAATATAAAGAGAACATTTGAATTTTTCTGGCATATTTACAAATGGTAATTAATCGTGATTAATCGTGATTAATCCACAGCTACCCTGTGATTAATCTGATTAAAAATTAAAATCTTTTGACAGCCCTTATATAAACATACATCAAATATTACACATACTGTTGGCACTTCTGTCAAATTACAACACGTCATTATTCGACAATAGAAACACCAGGAAAATCCATGAAATTTTACTGTCAATAGTAAAAGAAAATGTGCTCTTCACCCACAGTAAGACAAATCTGTGAGGTGTATTTGTCACAGAAACAGTGGCTCCAGCAGCAAATACTGCAGAACTGAGTGTTTTTTGCTGATACAAACATGGCTGTGGACTAATTACTACTTCCCACATCAGTCAGTTGCTTTTACTGTGTGAGTCGTCTTGTTTCTTTGGTGATTTCATCAGCTTATATTGGCTCCGTCATCACGTAGACTTAAAAAATGATTTATGATGTGTCCAAAAACTGAACCTATATCCTTCACGGTGTGTTGAGCGTGTTTGTGGAGCTGAGCCCGATGTCTGCTGTGTGAGATCTCACTTCATCTGACTGGTGTGATATGAGTTATTATAGTTATTTATTCGTTTTTGTGTTTAATGGCAATATCAGTAGTTAATAGAATAGTTTGTTTTATTACAGCTTATTTTGTTTACATTATACTTATGTGTTTTTGATTTGACTTTTTTTTTTCTATTTGTTTATCTTTATTGCAATGTTTGGGTGAGACGCACTAGTGGGTATAAAGGCAGGAAGCTGGTACTCATTGTTTTGAGTTTTATCTTATATTTAGGACTTTATCTCATCATTTCTACTTTTATACTGTATCTCATAATTATGACCTTTTATCTCCTAGTGATGACATTTTTTTTTTTATCTCATAATGACTTTTTTCGCTCATAATTTCAACTTTTTTATCTCATAATTTCAACCTTTTTTATCTCATAATTATGACATTTAATCTCATAATTTCGATTTTTTTGTCTCATAATTTCAACTTTTTATCTCAAAATTTTGATTGTCTTTCTCATAATGATGACTTTTATCTCATAATTATGAATTTTTACCTCATAATTTTGACTTTTTATCTCATAATTTCAACTTTTTATCTCTTAATTTTGATTGTTTTTCTCATAATGATGACTTTTTTATCTCATAATTATGACTTTATGAATTTTGACTGTCTCAGCTGCCGAGCCACCACGGGTTGCCAGTTACGTCAGAAAACAAAACCTTAAAGACCTCGGTATTTTGAATTTGAATGTAGTAACCGTTTTTGGCCACATTCTTACATATGGCACCTTTAAATATTTTTATTATCAAGGCTAAGTTTTACCTCTTTTTCTTTTCAGGCATTTGTTTGTTTGTTTTATTGCACTATATTAACCATCATGACCTCAATATCCAGGCATGGACATTCAGTTTTCTTTTCATATTGCAGACCAAACACAAAGAATTCAAGCGTTTTTTTTGTAGTGAAGTCTCTCCTTGTCTCTCTGTCGCCCCCTGCAGGACGACGCCCAGCAGCTCTTTGCTCTGTCGGCAGCAGCCGAAGAGCAGGGCATTCTTCCCGACGAGCTGGCCAACGTAATTAGACGACTGTGGAGCGACAGCGGCATACAGGGCTGCTTCACAAGGTCGCGGGAATACCAGCTCAACGACTCTGCTGCATAGTGAGTGGGAATTTTGTGACACTTTGTTCCGTTTGGACTGACACCCTGTGTCAATCCACTATAAATGTTAATGTGAGCGATCACATAGCTGTGCACACAATTCATATTTGAAGGTGATTTGAAAACTGTTTTCTGGCTCTTTAGTTCTGGCGTCTTATTATTATTTATTATTAGTGCCTTAAGGGCCGCTGTTTCTGTCGATGTTGGGATGGATTTGGTGGTGTAGTGCTGTTGCTCTCATTTGCGCTGCAGAGAGAAACCTGTCATTGACTTCTCTCGGGGGCCTCTGGAGATGAGAAAAATGGTCCAATAACTTTCATTTAGTTTTTACTTCTCTCCGTGTAACCTCATAAACGGAGACATTACAGTTTGTCTTGCGGGATCGCAAATTGAGACTCGAGCGAACTTCATCCGAGAAAACTGCGAGGAGTCAAACGAAATCCTCAAGTGAACCTTTTGTTTTTGTTTGTCGTAACTGTTTTTGAACAAGAAGAATCTTACTTTTTACTTTGTGGTTTTCTCACGATGTGATGGTAAAGTGTTAATTTAATCATTTATTGTCTGTTGAACCTCTGAGACAAACATGTTCTCAGGGTTGTCGTCTCCATGAAGCACCTTCATAAAGACGAAACTTCACAAACTACATGTGGACGTTTTTTCTATTAATATAATATTGGCACAAAATATTCACTGAAGGAAGAAGATAATTGATTTTAGTTGTGTATGTATATATATATATATACACGTGTGTACATATATACACGCACACATATATATATATATATACACACACACATACAGTATATTATGTTAATAGCCAACCAAATATGTTATTATATTACTTTTATAAATGAAAATATTGCTGGCAAATATGTTTATCATTATATTCTGCCTATTTTCTTTGGCGGTGGCCCTTACATTCCAAAAAGGACCAGAGGTGATAACTTCTCCAAAATAAAATATCGTCAATTACGTACTTTTTCAATACTTAACCTGCGCTAGAACGCAATCACTAGTTTGTCCAGAATCGGCAGTTTATCACGCAAATATTTTCAACGGATCCTTGTTCAGGGCGATGCCGACTATTATGAAGGTAAATTTCAAGTCATTCGGAGAAACCTTTTGTTTTTGTGAAGAAACTCAGCTCACTGTCAAAGTGCATCAGGGCAAATGGATCAAAAATTCATTAAAATTATTCCTTAAAAGTTTGGCAAA
Source organism: Microchirus variegatus (assembly GCF_963457635.1). NCBI lineage: Eukaryota > Metazoa > Chordata > Actinopteri > Pleuronectiformes > Soleidae > Microchirus > Microchirus variegatus. Next base: position 2,124,874 of record NC_139808.1, on the reverse strand, counting down.
TATTTTCGACGGATCCTTGTTCAGGGCGATGCAGACTATTATGATGGTACATTTCAAGTCATTCCGAGATACTTTTTGTTTTTGTGAAGAAACTCAGCTCACTGTCAAAGTGCATCAGAGCAAATGGCTCATTTTTGGAATTTCAAAAATTCATTAAAATTATTCATTAAAAGCTTTGCAAATATTTTCGACGGATCCTTGTTCACGGCGATGCCGACTATTATGATGGTAAATTTCAAGTCATTCCGAGATACCTTTTGTTTTTGTGAAGAAAGTCAGCTCACTGTCAAAGTGCATCAGGGCAAAATGATAATTTCCTGAATTCCAAAAATTCATAAAAATTATTCCTTAAAAGTTTCCCAAATATTTTCAACAGATCCTTGTTCAGGGCGATGCTGACTATTATGAAGGTAAATTTCAAGTCATTCGGAGAAACTTTTTTTTTTAGTGAAGAAACTCAGCTCACTGTCAAAGTGCATCTGGACAAATGGATCAAAAATTCATTAAAATTATTCCTTAAAAGTTTGGCAAATATGTTCAACAGATCCTTGTTCAGGGCGATGTCGACTATTATGATGGTGAATTTCAAGTCATTCGGAGATACTTTTTTTTTTAGTGAAGAAACTCAGCTCACTGTCAAAGTGCATCAGGGAAAATGGATCATTTCCTGAATTTCAAAAATTCATTAAAATTATTCCTTAAAAGTTTTGCAAATATTTTCAACGGATCCTTGTTCAGGGCGATGTCGACTATTGTGAAGGTAAATTTCAAGTCATTCGGAGAAACTTTTTGTTTTTGTGAAGAAAGTCAGCTCACTGTCAAAGTGCATCAGGGCAAATGGATCAAAAATTCATTAAAATTATTCCTTAAAAGTTTGGCAAATATTTTCGACGGATCCTTGTTCAGGGCGATGCAGACTATTATGATGGTACATTTCAAGTCATTCCGAGATACTTTTTGTTTTTGTGAAGAAACTCAGCTCACTGTCAAAGTGCATCAGAGCAAATGGCTCATTTTTGGAATTTCAAAAATTCATTAAAATTATTCATTAAAAGCTTTGCAAATATTTTCGACGGATCCTTGTTCACGGCGATGCCGACTATTATGATGGTAAATTTCAAGTCATTCCGAGATACCTTTTGTTTTTGTGAAGAAAGTCAGCTCACTGTCAAAGTGCATCAGGGCAAAATGATAATTTCCTGAATTCCAAAAATTCATAAAAATTATTCCTTAAAAGTTTCCCAAATATTTTCAACAGATCCTTGTTCAGGGCGATGCTGACTATTATGAAGGTAAATTTCAAGTCATTCGGAGAAACTTTTTTTTTTAGTGAAGAAACTCAGCTCACTGTCAAAGTGCATCTGGACAAATGGATCAAAAATTCATTAAAATTATTCCTTAAAAGTTTGGCAAATATGTTCAACAGATCCTTGTTCAGGGCGATGTCGACTATTATGATGGTGAATTTCAAGTCATTCGGAGATACTTTTTTTTTTAGTGAAGAAACTCAGCTCACTGTCAAAGTGCATCAGGGAAAATGGATCATTTCCTGAATTTCAAAAATTCATTAAAATTATTCCTTAAAAGTTTTGCAAATATTTTCAACGGATCCTTGTTCAGGGCGATGTCGACTATTGTGAAGGTAAATTTCAAGTCATTCGGAGAAACTTTTTGTTTTTGTGAAGAAAGTCAGCTCACTGTCAAAGTGCATCAGGGCAAATGGATCAAAAATTCATTAAAATTATTCCTTAAAAGTTTGGCAAATATTTTCGACGGATCCTTGTTCAGGGCGATGCAGACTATTATGATGGTACATTTCAAGTCATTCCGAGATACTTTTTGTTTTTGTGAAGAAACTCAGCTCACTGTCAAAGTGCATCAGAGCAAATGGCTCATTTTTGGAATTTCAAAAATTCATTAAAATTATTCATTAAAAGCTTTGCAAATATTTTCGACGGATCCTTGTTCACGGCGATGCCGACTATTATGATGGTAAATTTCAAGTCATTCCGAGATACCTTTTGTTTTTGTGAAGAAAGTCAGCTCACTGTCAAAGTGCATCAGGGCAAAATGATAATTTCCTGAATTCCAAAAATTCATAAAAATTATTCCTTAAAAGTTTCCCAAATATTTTCAACAGATCCTTGTTCAGGGCGATGCTGACTATTATGAAGGTAAATTTCAAGTCATTCGGAGAAACTTTTTTTTTTAGTGAAGAAACTCAGCTCACTGTCAAAGTGCATCTGGACAAATGGATCAAAAATTCATTAAAATTATTCCTTAAAAGTTTGGCAAATATGTTCAACAGATCCTTGTTCAGGGCGATGTCGACTATTATGATGGTGAATTTCAAGTCATTCGGAGATACTTTTTTTTTTAGTGAAGAAACTCAGCTCACTGTCAAAGTGCATCAGGGAAAATGGATCATTTCCTGAATTTCAAAAATTCATTAAAATTATTCCTTAAAAGTTTTGCAAATATTTTCAACGGATCCTTGTTCAGGGCGATGTCGACTATTGTGAAGGTAAATTTCAAGTCATTCGGAGAAACTTTTTGTTTTTGTGAAGAAAGTCAGCTCACTGTCAAAGTGCATCAGGGCAAATGGATCAAAAATTCATTAAAATTATTCCTTAAAAGTTTGGCAAATATTTTCGACGGATCCTTGTTCAGGGCGATGCAGACTATTATGATGGTACATTTCAAGTCATTCCGAGATACTTTTTGTTTTTGTGAAGAAACTCAGCTCACTGTCAAAGTGCATCAGAGCAAATGGCTCATTTTTGGAATTTCAAAAATTCATTAAAATTATTCATTAAAAGCTTTGCAAATATTTTCGACGGATCCTTGTTCACGGCGATGCCGACTATTATGATGGTAAATTTCAAGTCATTCCGAGATACCTTTTGTTTTTGTGAAGAAAGTCAGCTCACTGTCAAAGTGCATCAGGGCAAAATGATAATTTCCTGAATTCCAAAAATTCATAAAAATTATTCCTTAAAAGTTTCCCAAATATTTTCAACAGATCCTTGTTCAGGGCGATGCTGACTATTATGAAGGTAAATTTCAAGTCATTCGGAGAAACTTTTTTTTTTAGTGAAGAAACTCAGCTCACTGTCAAAGTGCATCTGGACAAATGGATCAAAAATTCATTAAAATTATTCCTTAAAAGTTTGGCAAATATGTTCAACAGATCCTTGTTCAGGGCGATGTCGACTATTATGATGGTGAATTTCAAGTCATTCGGAGATACTTTTTTTTTTAGTGAAGAAACTCAGCTCACTGTCAAAGTGCATCAGGGAAAATGGATAATTTCCTGAATTTCAAAAATTCATTAAAATTATTCCTTAAAAGTTTTGCAAATATTTTCAACGGATCCTTGTTCAGGGCGATGTCGACTATTGTGAAGGTAAATTTCAAGTCATTCGGAGAAACTTTTTGTTTTTGTGAAGAAAGTCAGCTCACTGTCAAAGTGCATCAGGGCAAATGGATCAAAAATTCATTAAAATTATTCCTTAAAAATTTTGCAAATATTTTCAACAGATCCTTGTTCAGGGCGATGCTGACTATTATGATGGGAAATTTCAAGTCATTCGGAGAAACTTTTTGTTTTTGTGAATAAACTCAGCTCACTGTCAAAGTGCATCAGGGCCAATGGATCATTTCCTGAATTTCAAAAATTCATTAAAAGTATTCCTTAAAAGTTTGGCAAATATTTTCAACGGATCCTTGTTCAGGGTGATGCCGACTTTTGTGATGGATAAATTTCAAGTCATTCCGAGATGCTTTATGTTTTTGTGAAGAAAGTCAGGGCGATTATGATACTGAGTGATGGGCCACATTGATCATCAATTTTGGGGGCCGCATATGGCCCACGGGCCGCCACTTTGACACCTGTACTTTAGACTCTTCAAGATGTGTCTTTCACGAGTATGGATCTGATTAGAAATATCGTTAAAAACTACAAAAATGCAACAATATTTCAAAGCTAATTCTGTACCTGATATGAAGTGATCATTAGTGGAATCCGTTGCCTGTGTGGTTCCTCCTTTTGTTCTTATTGCTCCACATTTTATGGCAGAGATCCACCGCTGCTGTCTCTCAGAAGCGTTGAAGAGCCTGTAAAAATGCTTTTTTTCCCCATGACTGTTTTCACAACCTGGGGCACAACAGCCATCCACTGTCTTTAGTGTTTATGAACTCAGTCAGTCAGCACAAAGAGAGACACATCTTCCTGCCGCCCAAATGGTTTTGTTTTTGTTTCTGTTATATGACAGGATTGCTCGATGTCGGCTTTACCACTGCTCTATCATCACTCACGAGATTACGTCTCATTGTTTATGGCGAGGATATATGTCTTTATTCTGCCTGTGAGGCGTAGGTTTGCTGGACCACTGGAGCTCCCAGCTGGCTTTGGACGATGATGCAATGCTTGTGTAAGTGGGGCAAGCTGTGTCAGGCATGGTGAACATGCTTCAACACTCCCCTACTGACCGACCAACAGTGTGTGAGAAAACACACAAAAAGATAACAGCAAAAGGACGGTTGCTATTACAAGGGTTTTCTTTCATATAGCTTCGAGATGAAACAATCAATCGATTACTAAAGGAACCGTCGACTGTTTCGATAATCGATTTATCGGTTTGAAGCTTTTTTCATGATCGGAACAAGATTTCTGGTTGTTTTAGCTTCTTAAATGTGAATATTTTCTTCGTTTCTTTGCTCCTGTTTTGGAAATTTCTCTGCTGCCGGTGAAGAATGAAATAGAGAACTTCTGCCGGGCCGACAAGGTTTTATTTTCGTTGCAAGGAAAGGGTCAATCTTCACAGGAGTGATCCCAGCTGGAGAAAGACTCAGAGCAAAGTGAGCCCTCCACATTTATACCTGAGCAACGCCCCTTTCGCATTCCTCCAATAGACAAAGACTCTACCTTCAGACGGTGCTTTCACACCTCTTTGTCTACTGTAGGTATCGGGGAGCTGGCTCCCTGCTGGTGCTGCAGGAAGGTGCAGGCTAGATACAATACACAATATACTATACACAAAGTACCTGGTATTCTGTGTTCGGCGGGTATGGGTGATGGGAAAATGTAGCTCTTAAATTTTACCATTACACTCCACGTAACAAAGAAATCATTAAAAACTGAATCATTTTGGTTTATGGACAAAAACAAGACATTCGAGAACATCGTCATTTCCAGGTTTGACAAACACTGATCAGGGTTTTTTTAGCATTTTATGGAGCCAACGATTAGACGTGAAAATAATCGATTGTGAAAATAATCCTTAGTTGCAGCTCTAATATAGCTAAATCAGTACACACTGCTATTGTACATATAAATCGATCACAGAAGGTATGACAATAATCATGTTTTTCCACTAATGCCACTTTATTCACTGAAGTGGAGATAATTGCCGAAGAATATGCACGTTGCCATAGAAATCCTCCCACTAAGCATAGTGCATAATAATACTACTGGGTCCGGTCGTAATCCCTCAGGGTCTTCACACGCAGACATTTCAGTCTGCCATTATCGCGCCGTGATCCGTTATATGAATACAAAGTGAGTGCGAGAGACGGAGTCGCAGCCGTTGCGCTCTGACCTGATCCAACCTTCCACCCAAACAGCAAAGAGGCTCAGCAAAGACCAGAGTGATGAAAAAAAGACGAGGTTTCCCAGAGAAAACAGCATTAGATCCAGAGAACTTACAGTCGACGATGTGAGCAAATATTAAAACGCAGCAGGCGTCGAGCTTTGTCGTCTGCTAATAATTAACTTCAGGATATTAAACTCACACACAATGGTATAGAACCTAACGATGGCAGAGAAAGCGTTTGCTTTGAGAAATGTTGGAGGCAGCAGACGAGCAGCTGTGTATGAAGTACAGGTGTAATCGTTCAAAAGTTTGGGCTCACTCATACAATTTTGTTGCGTTTTCCCATTAAAAGTCTCACTTTTATTCATCAAAAGAGTTGCAAAATGAATCGAAAATATCATCAAGACATTGACAAGATTAGAAATAATGATTTTTATTCAAAATAATTATTTTGCCCCTTCATAAAAGAACCAGTAAAACTGTTTTCAGCTGTGCTAACATCATTGCACAAGGGTTTTCAAGGGTTTTCTAATCATCCAATAGCCTTCTAATGAGATTAGCAAACACAAAGTACCATTTGAACACTGGAAATGGGCCTCTATACATGTACATATTCCATTAAAAAACCAGACGTTTGCAGCTAGAATAGTCGTTTACCACATTAACAATATATAGAGTGTATTTCTGATTAAATTAATGTTATATTTATTGAAAAAAAAATTGCTTTTCCTTCAAAAATAAGGACATTTCTACGTGACCCCAAACATTTGAACAGTAGTGTGTGTGTGTATATATATATATAAATATATATATATACACACACATATATATATATATATATGTGTGTGTGTATATATATATATAAATATATATATATACACACACATATATATATATATATATATATATATATAAGCAATGAATGTGTGCATGCACAATAGTGACAATTTTCAATGAGGGCACGAGTTCAGTCAAATAAAAATGTGAATACGATGAATGCAATACGACAGCAACGTTATAGAACCAGAGCTGATATTTACCCTGAGTTGCAAAATCAATTCAGTGCTGACACCCAGGAAACGCAGGCACAAGTATTTTCACCACTTTTGAAAGTATAAAAAAAAAAATCTGCTGCCGTGTTAAATTAATAATGAATTTAGTCAGCACAGCGATTTTTACCAGATGTGCAATGACCATTAAACTCGTGCAACTTCAGTCGTCTTCCAAACCTGACGACAACTCTCTCCGTTTATGAGTAGTGATGTTATGTTGTGGCAAAACTGATGCTTCCATATGTTGTTGTGCATATGAGAAGTGAAAAACAAAAACAACAGGAGAGTAATCAACGGTATGATCATACCCAAGAATCATCACCCAAATGTGCAGCGACAAAATGGATTTAATGGAGCTTGGTTCACTCTCACCTCTGTGTTTGTGTTAATTTATCTTTCAGCTGCAGCTGTTTTTCAGCAGAAAATCAGATGTAAAGCAAAACAGTAGATGGACACGATTCAGGACTATAGCTGCTGACCGTAGAGGAGAATTTAGAAGCTAAAAAGTTGCATATTTCCCTTCATAGTTGGTGCAGACTAAAGGTAAAGGTAATGAATGCTGAACTACAGTGCTGATTACGTTTTAATCAAACCAGGTCACTCCATTTGGCAGCAATTATACTGAGTCACAGTCACTTTTAAAGGTCCAGTATGTAACACGAAAGAGCGCATATTAGCAGAAACTGAATATACTACTATGCTAATGTTTCTAACAGTGGTGGTTGCTGGTCTTTGAGACAGTTGAAGTTCAGTTTCAGGCCCAGTTATTTATACATACATTCTGCAAACAAACAACTAGAACAAGGAAACTCCAGAATTATGCAAAACTGAAATGCTACAATAGTGTTTTTATTTGCAGTGTAAATGTACAAATATGTGATATGTCGGCAAGAAAATAGCACACAACGACCAGCTATTTGTCGACAGACTTCCCTCACAAAATCCACACTTGGACTGAGGTAGAAAACATGCAGAAGCCCAGCGTCCGTGCCCCGCCCACTGCTCCATTGACTCCCAGAGAAGCCGAGCATCCGTGGAAGTGATGATTTTGCCGCATTTGTCACAATCGCCGTCGAGCTCGCGGCGGCGAAAAATATATATATTCTGTGTCGTCCCATAGAGAACTGTTGAACCTGAGCTTCAAGTGGTTTTGATGCGGAATACGAAAATCACGTAAGGCGTCCCGTCATGCGTGATAAACGGCCGATTCTGGACGAACTAGTGATGCGCTCTAGCGCAGGTTAAAGGGACAATATGTAGTATTTATGGGTTTATATAACCCAAAATCCACTTTTTTATACATATTATGTGCTCCTGCATTGTCTAGTCGCTGTATAATAGTTTTTGTTTCATTTTCGTAGTGTTTCAAAAAGTCATGTAAAATAACATGGTCGCGGGCCGCGGTTGCATAGCCACTGTTAGCAGCGAGACGCCATGTTTCTACAGGAGCCTGTAAGGACAAACGCGAGAGAACAAATCAAGCGTCTCTTTACTTGTAGCTGAAGTCCCGCCTCCTCTCTCTCCGCTTCGTCTGCTACGGCCGCGGTAGCTCCGCCCTCTCCCTCGCCTCACGATCCTCATTTGCTGACACGGAGAAAGACGACGAGGACGACATTTGACCAGCTGAGGACACCGTAGCGCTCAGGGAAGGGAGGGGGTGAGCAGAGGAGCAGTTCTTTGTTGTAAATTTCAGCCTCTCCTCTAGATGGCACTATAAACTACTTACTTCACCCTTAAGTATTGAAATGTAAACAGAACGCAGTATGTAATTGACAATGTTTTATTTTGGAGAAAGTAGAGCTATCACTTCTGGTTTCTACAGAAGCGCAGATAAAAGTGGGACCTTTTTGGAATGTAAGGGCCACCGTAGTTCCCTGACATGCTTGGGAAAGGGAATGGTTGAGTGGAGAAGGAGGAAGAGGAGGAGTCGTCGTCCTCATTTTCTTTGCAGATGTCACCATTTCTCACACTCTGGGCGTTTTGTGGAATTGTGCTATAACTTGCAGGTTGAAACCCACGTCGCCGTCCTCACCACCTCTTTTTCTCTCTCTCTCATTTTTCCAGTTACCTGAATGACCTGGAGAGGATAGCTAAAGCTGATTACATCCCCACCCAGCAGGATGTTCTGCGAACCCGCGTCAAAACCACTGGCATCGTGGAGACTCACTTCACTTTCAAGGAACTGCACTTCAAGTAAGGTCAAAAAGTAAAGTACAGCGTTGCCAGTTTCATCATTTCTGACACGACGGTTACCTCAGTGGTCACATGATGGCTGTGTAGTGGTCACTCACCTCTGATGGTATGCCTACGCTCTTAGAAAATAAGGGTTCTTCTACAAGGGCTGAGGTTCTACCTGGAACCATTTGCTTCTGAAAAACCCTTTCCCCCGAAGAAAGGGTTTTTCAAGGGTTCTTGGTAACACTAATGGTTCCAGTAAGAACCATTTTGATCCAGAGAACTCTTTAAAACCTGTTTCCTGAATAAAGGGTTTAAAAGGGTTCTTGGTGGAACCCTCCAAAAGGGTTCCAGGAGGAACCTTTATAAAAAGGTTCTACCTGGAACCATTTGCTTCTGAAAAACCCTTTCCCCCGAAAGAAAGGGTTTTTCAAGGGTTCTTGGTAACACTAATGGTTCCAGTAAGAACCATTTTGATCCAGAGAACTCTTTAAAACCCCTTTCCTGAATAAAGGGTTTAAAAGGGTTCTTGGTGGAACCCTCCAAAAGGGTTCCAGGAGGAACCTTTATAAAAAGGTTCTACCTGGAACCATTTGCTTCTGAAAAACCCTTTCCCCGAAGAAAGGGTTTTTTTAAGGGTTCTTGGTAACACTAATGGTTCCAGTAAGAACCATTTTGATCCAGAGAACCCTTTAAAAACCCTTTCCTGAATAAAGGTGGAACCCTCTACCAGGAGCCAAAAAGGGTTCTCCCATGAGGACAAGCCGAAAGAACCTTATATGGTTCTACTTAGCACTTTTATTTCTAAGAGTCTACACTGTTGATGATACAGTGATGATACTTTAGTTGTTTCCAGTGCATCAAGCACAAGCAAGATATTGGTTATTAACGTAGGCGTACGAGTGAATTCAAGTGTTTTCATTTAATGACTTTCTATGGACGACAGTGACAGCCGTCGTATAACCACCTCAGCTCTTACTCTGAATATTAAAACTAAATGCATCAAGTGCAGTGGCCATAAACCTCCTCTGAGGCATTACCCTGAACTTCGGTTCCAACATTTATTGCTCAAAGAGGTCTGGACTGAACCCGGCCAGGAAATTTGCAACTCGGCAAACTCATAAGCCAAATTACACCGGCAATTAAAAGGCCAATTATCACGACTGCACTGAGAGCTGGATAAATAAATCAGAGCTGCCCATTAGGCTTTAACTCCATAAAATCATCTGTATACTCCATTGAATGCTTGATATCAATACCTAAGCTTTACCCTGTTCCTATGGGTAAACTTATAGGGTATAGATTTGTGTCATTAATCATTAATACAATACATACACAACCGTTCAAAAGTGTGGACTCACTTAAAAATGTCCTTATTTTTTAAGGAAAAGCACTTTTTTTCAATGAATATAACATTAAATGAATCAGAAACACACTCTATACATTGTTAATGTGGTAAACGACTATTCTAGCTGCAAACGTCTGGTTTTTATGGAATATGTACATAGGTGTATAGAGGCTCATTTCCAGTGTTCTAATGGTACATTGTGTTTGCTAATGGTGTTAGAAGACTATTGGATGATTATATTGGATGATTATAGCCTTCCAATGAACCAGCAAAACAGTTTTGCTGGTTCTTTGACGAAAGAAAAATGATTATTGCTGATCTTGTCGATGTCTTGACTATATTTTCTATTCATTTTGCAACTATTTTGATGAATAAAAGTGTGACTTTTAACGGGAAACACCAAAATATTGTATAGGTGACCCCAACACTATTGATCGGTAATATTGTCACACATTTTAAAAATGAAAAAGCCTGTGTTATGGTGTGACCTGTTTCCCGATCAACTCTTTGCTATTTACCCTCCGCCACCGCGTCTCTGTTTGGTCTGAATAATGCATGCGGCCAATCGATAAGAATAAAAAGTCACATTTTTATAGTTTTATCCGTGTTTTTCCATTTATAGGCAGACGTCATCTCTTGTAAATCTCATTAAAGCGACGATGATTCTTTGGACACCTGCCAACCTGGAACGAAGAAACATATTATCACTTTATCTGTCGCTCACACTGGTTTTTTAACACCGTTTCACTCGATTACACGCAATTTACTGTGAAAATAGAGACCTGCAGTCTTTAATCAGACCTCTTCCCACATTTCTATTCTCAAAACATCATCATAAAAAGCTGTATGTACGTGCAGAATGTTCTCCATCCTCCGGTTCTTTCTTTACTCCACCTTTTCCTGAAAAGGTCCTTTAAGAACGCATTGTTTCATGACACATGAATCTCCTTTTCTTTTTCAGGATGTTTGATGTGGGAGGACAGCGCTCGGAGAGAAAGAAGTGGATTCACTGTTTCGAAGGAGTCACCGCCATCATCTTCTGTGTGGCGCTGAGCGCGTACGACCTGGTGCTCGCTGAGGACGAGGAAATGGTGAGGGAGTGATGATATTTGACTCCTTTGTGGTGCGATAACGGTGGTAAAACATGGAGCCGTTGGAGTGTAGCGCTGCATTTTCCAGATAAACCAGTGCGATGTTATAATAAAAGTGATTTGAACCATTTCACCCTTCATTTTCCAGTACATCTTCTCATCAGAGAGGTGGTTAAAACAACGCTCTGAGGACATTCCATTGCGCTCTTTAATAAAATGTTGAGCAGCGCTGCCCCCTGGTGGCAGTTCTGCTGTCTTGTAGTGGCGAGCGTGACCTGTACCGGTGTTTTGTCGTCATCTTTAGAACCGAATGCACGAGAGCATGAAGCTGTTTGACTCGATCTGCAACAACAAGTGGTTCACGGAGACCTCCATCATCCTCTTCCTCAACAAGAAGGACCTCTTTGAGGAGAAGATCACGCGCAGCCCCCTCGCCATCTGCTTCCCGGAGTACACGGGTGTGTTTGTGCTTCTGTTATATTTAACCTCTTCTTCCCTGACACTCTTTTTTTTTTGGAGTCCCTGCTCGAAAATGACATGCGCCAAACCAAAATAGAGTAAATCTCTGCAGTTACAAGCTCTATGTTGATTATCTTGGTATCAAAATAAAGATTCCACCAGATGCCACTGTGTCAGAGTAAATGCACATGGAACACAGCGTAAATGAAGGATCGCCTAAAAAAAATATTGCATTTTAAAGCAAATATCACCTTTAAAATATGCAGTAGGAGCTTAAAGCTCACATAGAGTGGTCCTGTTGCACATAAATGTTAGTTATAGAGGTCTACTTACATATATTAACTTGTTTTCATGGTCAAAAACCTCCTAGTTGGGGTTAGGGTTACTAGCCGATAGAAATCCTCTTTTCTGACGGTGTTTTTCTGCTGCGAGATTTCAGAGTGAACTTTCACCCCCAGAAGACAGAGTCTTGTGATTGGCCAGTACTATCCAGCACATCCGTTCTCAGAAGCGCATCGCCCCCCTCTGGAACGCTGGATGCACTGCTCCTCATTATCAAAACATTGTTTTAACAGTGTTTAAAAATAGCTTCTTCACGACTCCCCGCCACAGTCCCTTTGTGACTTTAAACCGGAGTCAGACCCAGAGTCAGAAGACACTGTCGCTCGTGAAACACCTCCACAACGGACGTTATTCTTCTTCTGCGGTTCAATGTACGTAACAGGATGTGCCCAGACTAGTGCCCGGAGCAGGACGATCGGTTGTTCAGGAGAACCGCTGTTTACGTAACGTTAACGGGATTTTCAGTGATCTCGTTGAGCCCAGAGATTACAATAAAACACAACGTTCTCAGCAGTGGCTGAACTATTTGTTTTTTGAACAGTCAGGGCTTCATAAACAAGGTAATGACGCAGATACACACTAAAAAAAACAGCGATAATAGGAACTTCCGGTCTAGTTCCGCTTTAAAAAAACATGGAGGTCATGTAACAACATTGTAGACTTGAGCTGTGCAAAGTCTGATGCTGCTGAAGTGAAGCAGGGTAAAATGACAGAGGTTTTAGTAAAGAGATGTCTAGGCGTTCTTAGCTGCGTGTGACGCTGCTGGTACAGGGGGGCGTCCGTGAAGAAGAGGTTAAATAGTGCAGTGCCTGTAGGAAGTATGTATTCCTATAGTGGGCGCTGAAGAAGATTTTTCTGTTATGTTAATGCGTGATAAGGAACGTAAAGGCTAACATAATACAAACTCTGAGCAACCTCAAAAGGTTCGATAGTAATGAATATACTGCCAGAATATTTGTCAGCGAGGAACAAAAATATGTTTTAAATTGTAAAATATCCCAATCATCACATTTTCTATCACACGTTTCCAATAAAAATGTTCAAGGGGACAATTTATTGTGTTGCAAACTGAGCTGGAATTGAGTCCTCAATTTTCGGGAAAGTTCTGAAATATTAAAATTGACATTAAATGGCATTAACCCTTAAGTGCACCCGTGGTCATTTGCAGTGGTAATAATACACAACTCCTTATATGGACATCCTGGGAGTGTGTGTTTACAGGTCACATATTCAGACTTCTTATGTGTTGTTGAGTCAAAGTTATGATTCATTTTATGTTGCATTTTTAATAGTTATAGAAAGATGCAATAATTGTGCAGAAGTCACAAAATAGACGTGTAATTCTTTTGTTTTTGTTAATAAAAAAAACGAGGCAAGTGAACTTTGAACTGTGACGTATTTCACCAATTCAATCCGATTTTAAACATTTTGAGTACTTTTTGCTCAGGTTGTGTTTATATAGTTGTTGAAAGTGATTTATTTTTTTCATTCAGATTGCCTATAGGTCGTGCTGAAAACAAGGATATAAGACGCTCTATATTGCACCTTCTTATAGCATCTGTATAAACTGTATGTTTAAACACAGTAATGAAAAAAGCAGCCTAAATGCACCGTGTTCTAAGAGTTAAAAACAAATCACTTCCATAACTCTCTCTCTCTCCGCTCAGGCGCCAACAAGTTCGATGAAGCAGCCAGTTACATCCAGACCAGGTTCGAGGACCTGAACAAGAAGAAGGACACCAAGGAGATCTACACCCACTTCACTTGTGCCACAGACACCAAGAACGTGCAGTTCGTCTTTGACGCCGTCACCGACGTCATCATAAAGAACAACCTGAAAGACTGTGGTCTTTTCTAAAAAAAGGTACACGACGCGGTATAATCTCATCTTTTACCTTTAACGTGATTTATTGTTTATCATTCCAGAGAAAGTCATTTATGAGCGAGTTATAAACTTTTATTATTCAGTGCAGAACTTGAAACATAAATCTGACAATTTAGTGATGAAATCCTGCTTTTCCACCGTCTGCAATCTGAATTTGATGGTTTATTCGTAGATGAATCAATTCCAATATATATCTATTAAATAGTGCAGTAGTATTTATTTCTTTGGTCATGGATGTAAGTCAAGTGATCAGGTAGAGAACGATGATTCTGATGTTACCTGCGGCCATATTTAGTCTGGACTCGTGAAAATCAGCAGCTTCATTTTTTAGTGGTTTATACATTTTAATTACACGCCACAGATTTGCATATATATTATTTTTTTTTCCTGGTTTGTTAAATGGGCAAAAAACTGAAAACTGACAAATAACAGATTTACAAGTTCTGTGAATTACTACACAAGCTGATTTACTGTGATAATGTGCTGCAATTTGTGCGTTTAAGAATAAACAGAAAAGAACATTTGTTGTACAGTAGAGCCATTATGTAATTCTCCTGTAAAGCCACCAGAGGGAGCCATTGGGATTGAAAGGACACAATGGGTCGGTCATTCGTTATCCTCAGGTGTGTTTGCCATAATAGTTTCTATCCTAATTTACCAACGTTGTATAATAGACAGTAATGTGGATATGAAGCGTAAATTATAATTATATCGATGACTTATTTGATACTGAACACGCGTTACGGGAATTTTGGCCAAATCTTCACACAAAGGAGCCAAAATGTACTGTTTTTTAAAGCTTTTGATACCTTTATAATAAGTAAAGTAAGATTATCACTTTTTAAAGGACTAATATGTAATACATTTTTACATTTATGTTTATGGTGTCGGTCTGAAACTGACCTCAGCTCTCGAATGAAGCGTGTCTCACATTGGCGGTGGATAATTACATTAGCGACATGTGAGAAAACACGTTTCCAGTGAACCAATCCTTTGTTTTTTTAGGGCTGTCAAAGTTAACGCGTTAATCGGTGCGATTAATACAGACGAGATTAACGCGATATAATAATTTAACGCAGTTAACGCAAGTTTGTTTTGTGTAGTTCAAAGAAACGTACAATTATATAACCGGTGTCTGAAACGCACGACCGTCCGATGACTCGTTCATTCGGTCGCTAGAAGAAAAAGCAAAGTTTTAATCGCCGTTAATCTAGATTGACGAATTTCAAAATGTGAGATTAATAAGTCAATTTTTTTCATGTAAAGTCTTTCAGGCCTGGTTTTTCCGTGATGGATGTGGATCCTCCACACTGAGCAGGACGAACGTGTAAATGTCACGTTTTATGTACATTTACACCATCGCAGTATATTTATATTAAACTGTTGTCTTTGTCGTCTTTTTTTAAAATGCAGGATGATGATGATGATGATGATGATGATGATGATGATGATGCCTGATGCATACAGACTGCATGAGACTGCAAACAGCCCTGTGACGATTACTGCTTTTCATAATGAAAACCCTAACAGAGTTTATTCCTGAGGGGGTGAGGGGGGGCAAGTGGGAGGGGCTTAGGAAACTTCCACAAATCACTGAACCTCCAAACCACCACAATCTCTGTGTTATTATGATTTACATCATCTGTAAACGTACACTTTTCTTTCATTTCCCAGCCATATTTATAATAAGACACCAGCTGAGAAACGGCTGTCTGTGATCAGATTAACACAGATTATCTGAACCGACTGGATTAAATGGAAAGTAGCTGTTGAAATTCAAAAACTCCTGATAATTGCAAATGAAAACACTGTTAAAAAAAAAAAAAAAATGTAAGCATTTAAGGACCGATCTTATCCAAGTGTATTTTTTTTTTGTATTCAGATTTCTATTTGATTTTAGTGTTTATAAGATTTATGTTTTATTTTACTTTTCAAGTTCAATAAGAGGACAATACAGTACAATAACGGATGTTTTTTTTAATATATATATATATATATATCTAAACAAAACAAAAAAATCACATTAACTTATGTTTGAAGTAAAGCTTTTGACTGCACAGAGCTTATTTTTAGAAAAAAAAAAACAACACGAGCATGGAGAATGAGAACGAATCAAGGGAAATGTCTTTTTGTACAATGTTTACACACAATATCGATATCCACAGTTGTAATATAGTGCATTGTTCTGCATGACTGTCCATAGATTAGCCTGTACATGTACACACACACACACACACACACACACACACTGAAGAACATTCCGTACGTCACTTCCTGTCAGCTCGCGGTTTCTCTCGTACCGTTAGTTCCATTTCGTCGTCTTTTTTTCCCGTATGTTTGTGCCTTGATATTTGTTTACACTTCTTTAGAGACGTGCGATCCATCGTCATAGTGAGAATTAGGGCTATTTCCACTTCACTATAAACTCACAGCACCCGTCATTTAAAGACACTCGCACCACGAAAAAAAACACCGAGGCAAAAATGGGTCGATTAAGTTGTTTTTGTGATTATTCTTCAATGTAAATAAAGTTTGGTCAAAATGATCTCGTTGTTTTTGGCGGCGTGATGTGTAGAGAACGGGATGTTGTGTTCGGAAAAACGATAATGGAATAAAGGCGAAGTAAACGAGCACAGAGAGAGAAGAAACGTGTTATTTTATACTTTTACACATTTATGAATCAATATAGTGATTGTTAAGCACGGTGAGGCCATTAAATACTTCACAATAAATACTTTGCCAAAGATTCAATCATCTTTTTTTTTTTTTTTTACTGGTGATCCCATTGTGTCTATTTGAGATGATTATTATTATGATTATTTTAATATTTATTTTTGTCTTATTCTAGTCTTTGGACACTTGTTGCTGTTTGATTTCTTGTGACTCGTACACATCGTACAAATTACTATTCAAGTTCATGCGATTTTAGCAAATTTCAATGAGAAATGACTCTTGAATTATTCCGTTTTTCTCATAATACTTTAATTATACAATTGAATACAATATTTGTATATTATTATAATAATAATAATGCATTATATTTGAAGGCGCCTTTCAAGACACTCAAGGTCGCCGTACAACAAAATGATAAAAATGACAAAAAGTAACAGCAACGGGTAGAGATTATATATGTATGTATATATACATACATATATAAATGTATAAATACAGATGTGTATATATACATATATGTATATATGTGTGTATGTACATGCATACATATGTGTATGTACATACACATATATATACATATGTGTATGTACATATGTATATATATGTGTATGTGTGTGTGTGTGTGTGTGTATGTATATATATATACACATATATATACATTTATATATATATATGAATAGTGTATTCAATTGTATTAAGTATTATGAGAAAAACAGAAATAAACATGTGTATATGTATATGAATATATGTGTTTATGCATATATATGTACTGTATGTATATATGTGTGTATATGTATTCTGCAAGATGTACGCTTTTTATAGTTTATTTATATATATATATATACTTTATATAGCACGTTTCGACAACAAGGCATTCGTGCTTTAAAATAAGGAGAAATATATAATATACCAAGATATGTGAGGTATAATAATAATAAAACATTAAAACAGAGAGGTCACGGAACAAAAAGGGGGCAAAGAAATTAAAAGTTTCAGTTACAGCTGAGGTGGAGAGATAAGTGATAATACTTTTATTTTTATTTAAACACAGAAGTAAAACAAGAGTAAAAAAAAAAGAGTGACATTATTTAGCTTTAGTTTGGGGCAAAAACAACAAGCTGAAAGCAGCTTCTCCTGCATGTGTTTAGTCCTGATTCTGCAGACACGGATCAAACCAATCTGGATCACAGTAAAAACCATTCAGTGTTTTATAGACTCACAGCAATTAAAAACACCTTTGTCTCTGACTGAATTACAATACAAAACAACAAAAAAGGAGAAGAGGAGTTTGCAGGCGTGAATGTTTTTTTCTGCTCATCTCCACATGAAATCATCACCTCGCTTGATCCCAACAGCAAGTTTGCAATTCAAAGCAGCCGCTAAGAGAACCGTGAATAGACTGTGTTTATGTTAAAGAGCTGAACACAGGGGTGTGAAAAGCTTTACCTTCATATAGTGCAGGGTTAGTGGTGATGGGGGAGGAAGTGTTAACAGACATCCACAAGGTGGCGACATGTATATTTCAGCAGAGCAGTATATGAAGCAGTGAGGCAGAATCAAGACAAACTTCAGACTTTATAATCTGCGTTCATCTACACAGCAAAACCAAAAACTCCTGCCAAATAAAGATTAGTCATTATTGAATACATTAATCAATTTATTTTTTTTTTAATTCTAAATGTTTTAACTTCAAACCATGGCTTTGCAAATGTATCATAATAATGATTTATTATTACTGCTGTAGTTGTTGTTAAATGTCAGTTAGAGCTTATCAACCAGCTCCAGATGTGGAGTTCCCCCGCTGTTCTCACTCGACTCTCGCCATTGGCTGGTTTTGTGTTGCTCTGCGCTGATTGGCTGCAGAGGAAAAAGCTCAGGACTGTGAGAGTCCACAGACAGAGTCTGATCTCACACACTCACACACACACAGAGAGAGAGAGAGAGAGAGAGCTGCATGTGATGGGACTCTCGTTCATTCTGATTGAAAAGTGACAAATCGGAAGAAGACCAGTGATTTTCAGGATCCAGAACTTCTGCAGACGTTTACGCTCAAGCGATGGTGAGTGTTTGTCTTTTTCCTGCACGTGCTTTCATAGACGTGGACAACACAACATGTTGTCTCATACAAGTTAATAACTTATTAACAACCTGGAAATGTTATTAGAAATAAGATGGAAGTGCCTTAATATTATAGATTTTTAAAAAGTCGACTTTAGCTCCTTGTTAATTCACCCTGTGTTGTGTTTTATTTGCATTTTCGGTTTATTTTTAAAGTTAAAACAGGGGTTTTTAACCTCTTCACTCTCGCCTTTTACTATGTTATCTCACCCTGTGTTGTAGTTTACCGTCTTATTTGCATCTTTTGTTTTATTTTCAAAGTTAAAACAGGGTTATTTTAACTTTTTTACTTGAGACTTTTACTATTTTTCCCGTAAGTTTTATTCTCCTTGTGTTGTGAAGCAATATTGAGCTGCAATCATTGCAAACGTTTAATTATTATTATAATAATAACCCTTTAAGGTTCTACTCAACCATTTGGTCGAGCACACTTTAAGTCACTATATCTCATTGAAAACTCACTAACACTTAATGTCACTTGTTCTGAATGTTGTACTTTATGATTGATGCAAACCAGGTTTATTATGAACAGACGTCTCAACCGTTTGGTAGAGGCCTGTATCTGAAATACTGTAGGTTCTAATTAAAAAAAATAAAATAAAAACTATTGATTGTCATTGTTATCATAAGTAAATAAAATAAAATAATAAAAAATGCAAAGAAATATTTTTTCTTGGTGCGTACCTTAAAGGGTTAATATCACCTCCCTTTTACAATTATTACCATACTATTACCATATAGTAACTGCTGTAATTAGTGTCTTAATTGTGATTACAGTTCATATTTTTACTTTCGTGACTGTTTGAAAACCTTTTTTTTTTGTATATTACATTATATTCTAGCCCTAAAGTCACATTTAACTGAAACCAAACCAAATCATCTTTGCCACAAACGATGAGTAAGTGAGTGACTGGCTGCTTCTCGCAGTGTGAAGCCACCACAGCAGATTCCCACTGAGGACGTCTCTGTGTGTCTCTGTGTGTCTCCCCCCTGAGGCACAAATGGTTCAGCTCAGCACCCACAGCTGTGATAACATCACGGCGTTGTGTTGTCCTCTGATAATCCACGGCCACTCTCTTAGCAGAGCAAAGAGCCTCGACGTCATCGAACGGCAACGTGGGATTGATTCGTAACTAATCGCGGTGTCGTTCTAAAAAACAGCTAGCAGTCGTTTCCTGCGTTATAATTCAGACCAGTCCACATCCTGCAAGTTCGGGGGGTGGGGGAATCCGAGAGGATAAGCGGGCCTCTGCCACTGCACTCCACCGTGATTCAGCTTTGTTTTCCGACTTCCCCTCTGCAGCTTCAGCGAGGCGGGCAGAATAAAACGTGCATCCTGTGCTCAGAGCCATGACTTTTTCATTCCCTGAAATCATACGGCGCGGGATGGTCTCAATAAAGCTGCTCTGAGGTTTGTCAGGAATGCCTGACTTTGTTACACGGTCATAGAGCGCACAGTGATCTCAGCTGGTAAAAATCCCATCGGCCCAGTTCTTGAAATGAAGCCCTTTTTTCTGCTCGAGCGCGGTTTCTCAACGGCTCTGTGGTCTCTGTCTTTCTTTAAGTTCTGATGATTTATTGTATCATTTCAGTTGCGCCCGCACCCACTAAACCCTTTGTTTTTCTCCCTCTCTTCGTTGTGTGTAGCTGTGTTTGGGAGAGTCTACCGACTGCCTCCGGGACCAAGTGCAGTGCATGATGAGATCCTTGCAGGACCTGAAGCAGATCAGCAGGCCGAGGCCGCTGAGTGAACCGTGCGTCCGGTCCTTTGCTGCGACCAGACTCTGCAAACAGAAGGCACAGCAGGACCAAATCACTCAGCTGCGTGTCTCTGATGCCAGTGAAGCCGGCACATATGACTCTGCTTGTTGCTTGGCCAGCCCTCTGGAAGAGGAGGAAGAGCAGCAGCAGCAGCAGCAGCAGCATGAACGCCTCGCACAAGGCTCCCCCGGGAGTGAGCAGAGCGTTGACTTTGACTCGGGTTACTCCGAGGCCTCTTGGCAAGACGAAGGCGTGGTGTTGAGGAGGACCAGGAACGTGCGAGTCTCCTCGTCCGCCTGCCTCCGCACAAACCGAGGACCCTCCGGCCGCGTCCGTCCCAAGTCCACGTCGGACGCCTGCCTGGAGCGTTGGACGTCGTACGAGGCCTCTGACCCGGAGGACTGGACCACGCAGTTGCTGAGCAGCAGCAGGAACAGGCAGCCTCTCGTCCTGGGCGACAACAGCTTTGCGGACCTCATAAAGAACTGGATGGACCTGCCCGAGTGTCCCGAGCCGGCACACGTGACACCCGGTGCCAGTCGAGGCCTGGCGAGGGACATCTTGGGCAACATGCGGAAGAGACTGGGAGATATGTCTAAAACGGTGGAGGTGAAGCTGAGGCCGGCGGACTCCAGGAGAGTCAGCAGAGCGGCGGAGCCTCCCAAACGAATGTCCTGCCCCGTGGGACTCCAGAATTTCAAGCCTTTCTTCCACCAGTCGCACACTGGGCTCCATCAACTGGACACGGACTTTTTCCAGTTCACCGCTCTGATGAAGACGGGCAGCCGACAGCCCATCATATGCAACGACATCATTGGATACATCTGAGTCGAGACTGTAACCGAGGGACACGTTGAAGTAGACATTAAA
Source organism: Microchirus variegatus (assembly GCF_963457635.1). Classification (NCBI taxonomy): domain Eukaryota; kingdom Metazoa; phylum Chordata; class Actinopteri; order Pleuronectiformes; family Soleidae; genus Microchirus; species Microchirus variegatus. The sequence goes on along the minus strand of NC_139808.1, from coordinate 2,103,506 downwards.
AACAAGATGGTTCTATTTTTTTAACATTCGCACATGTGGAATAAAAGATTGTATTTAATAAAAAAAAAATGACTGTGTTATGATTTCAGCTTGAGCCGCTGTACGTGCTTTAAAAACCACACGCTTTGTTGTTTTTGTCTGGCAAATTCTGTGATTTCTGGCATTTGGGTTGGAATGATGAGACTGAAATTTGGTCTCATATTAGCAAACTTATAATCAGTTAAAGGTGCATTATGTAATAAATCATAAAATCTTCCTAATATGTCACAGAGACTCAGGAATAATGTTCATATAACAAACTGAACTCACCAACAACAACAGTACAGACAAAATATTTGCATTAAAAAAAATATTTTGCAGACTGCAAATCATGTTTATGTTTTGAAATCATGTTTTGGCGTCATGTGGCGCCACCTACCGCCGTCTACCAATCATTGCAGTGAGTAGAGTCTCAGCTGCCGAGCAACCACGGGTTGCCAGTTACGTCAGAAAACGGAACCTAAAAGACCTCGGTATTTTGAATTTAAATGTAGTAACCGTTTTTGACCACATTCTTACATATGGCGCCTTTAAACGTGAATAATAACATGTATAATAATAGCAACTTTATGAGAGCCAGGGTCGTGCTAATGTTCACGTGTGAGGGCACGACCGTTTTCTTCTCTGAAATATGTCTTATAAAACTACGTACGTTTCCTGTATTTTCAAAAAGGGAATAGAGAAATACAAGTATACTACATAGTCGTCATAACATCGCTAAAACAACAAAGCAGTACGCCTACGATTGGGCATGTGGTCACGGTGTGCTCGAAAAACGAGACACTTTCATCATCGTATTCTTGTCCAAACAGGATTTAATCACAAATAATCTTTGGATCACAGTTACAGAATTGCAGGATCTATAAATATTGGCAGGTTGTGGCAAAATTGTGCAAATAAAGACAACGCAGTACACATAACACGAGGGCAGCCTCTGTTCTGATTCGCTCGGGGGTTTCTTCATTTGTTAAGAAGAGGATTTAGACAGAAAAAATCTGACAGAATCTTCAAAGTATTGTACCTTGTGTTCCAAGTTTTTTTTGGTATTTTTTTTTGGTATTCCCCTTTAACATCAAGCTCAGCAGGATATATATATTAAATCTCAAAACTAGTTGAGCTTTGCTTTATCCATAAGCCTTTGGCGGCATCTTCATAATCTCCTAATGGCAGATAACGTAAAAGAAAAGCCTGCAAGATGAACCCTTCGAACCCTGATTAGTTTCCCATTAATTGTGATCCCACTAAAAATCCCAGTATAGTTGTTAAACAGCCACAAAGTGCTATGTGAAGCAAAATAAAGACGCGGGCAAACAGCGGAGGGGGAAACAGAAGCTAAGGCAACAAAGTCAAACTGTTTTTGCACGACACGATGCCGGAGGTTGATCGTGTTTTATCACATTGAAAACGTCGCGGGGGAAACTTCCTTCCTGTCGATGGCGTCACAGGAGCAGGTACCTGATGGGCGGCACCGACAAACAGTCGTCTTCTTCCTCCTCGAACGAGGGGATAAACTCCAGCATCTTCTTGTGCGGAGGGATTTCTGCTTTGGACGCCGTTCTCACCACGTCGGACACACTGCGGGAAAATATAAAGTATAGTGACACGGTCATTTGTAAAATCGTGAATTCAACAAGAGACAATTTGTGTGTTCTTTAAAAACACAAATGCAACTTTCTTTTCTCCTGATTAGTTCATGGAAAGACCTAGAAGGTACAGCTTGGACACATCATCCAGTGATGAACCCAGGGTTATGGGGTGTTTCGGGTGGTTGTGTCCAAAGCAGCGTTGGGCTTCTCCATGCAACTACCTAGAAGCTTTTTCTGCTGTTTCACTGATGTTTACTGGTGGCTTTCCTCTCTGGCAACCCTCTTATTGCTAAGGAGCCTTAGCAGTGAGGTTGCCCTGGAAGCCCCTGCAACCGTTGGGTCTTCAGGCCTCTACCAGCTCCAGATGTTTGGCCCTCTTACGTTCATGGGCCTCCTCTATCCCGTCTTTCCAAGGGGACTGTAAGTTCCAACCTGCTTGGAACAATCTGGCCTTGAGAGGTATCCTTGCGATGTGATTCTGGAAACTTAAGCTACTTCAGGAGGTCCACTTTAAGCTAGCAGTCCGGTTGGGACCTTGCTATTTTCCCCTAGCCCTGACAAAGGCGATGTTTTTGTGTCGTGCTGATGTTTGTTATGCTGCATTCCAGTCCAGATGGTGGCATGTAAACCTCGCTTCTCTCAGGACTTTAGGGCAGCAGCTTAGAATGTGCTCCAAAGAGCCTCTTGCTGGGCACAGCGGACATGCTAAAGGCCACATTATACTTCTCCGACTACGTATGCGTTATCCGTCTGCGTCACCACGGAGACGCCTCGAGCCTTTATACTTCTGCGTCGTGGTGACGGACACGCGCTGCAATTTCCCGCCCGATCAGTAGGGGTCGCTGCGCAAGGTTGTTGTGCTTTTGGCTACAGTGAGCAATGGCGTCCGAGAGAGAAAGACTGTTGTTGTTGAAACAGTAGCCGTTTCTCACTTTTCTGTGTGACGGAACGCAGTTTTAAGATAATTTGAGGCGAGAAATTGGCCATTTAGAGTCTAAACATGTGCTGTGTGTGTTAAGATATGACGTATTTAAAGTTTGGCAGCGACGTTATCGGCGGGGATCAGCTCCGTGTCTGTGGACGCTCGGTGCTCACTGTGAGCCGGCACAGAGCAGCTTCGCTCGGCCTGTCCTGAGGACCAATCGCAGCTCTTGCCGTCTCCGTTGTCCCTTGACGGAGTGACGGACACTTAAAAAATATTTTGTGCAGTCGGAGACGACGCAGAGGCTCTTCGACAGGCTCTACGTCGACGCAGAGTCTCTGCGTAACCTACGCAGAGCACTTTACGCAGAAGTAGAAATTGGGCTTAACTCCAGCAATGCAGATTGGATAGCCTTGGATGGAGAACACCATACACTGTCTGGATCAGACACTAAAAAGACACTGTCTTTGATCACTAATCTTATCCTTTTATTGTTTCGGTAACACTTTAGATAAGGGAACACATATTCACCATTAACTCGGTGCTACTAACATGCATATAAGTAGCATACTAACCCTTTTTTTAAAGTAAATATTAAGCACGTATTAACACCATATGTAGGAAAAAAAATCTTATTTCATGTCATAATAGAGGTAGAATAAGGTTATGAAGAATAAAGTGTCAATACGTGCTGAATGATTACTAATGAAGGGCTAGTGTGCGACTTATAGACACAACCGTTCAAAAGTGTTGGGGTCACCTATACAATTGTTGTTGTGTTTTTTTCCATTAAAAGTCACGCTTTTATTCATCAAAAGAGTTGCAAAATGAATAGAAAATATATTCAAGACATTGACAAGATTAGAAATAACGATTTTTATTCCAAATAATAATTTTGCCCTTTCGTCAAAGAACCAGCAAAACTGTTTTCAGCTGTGCTAACATCATTGCACAAGGGTTTTCAAGGGTTTTCTAATCATCCAATAGTCTTCTAACGCGATTAGCAAACACAATGTACCATTAGAACACTGTAAATGTGCCTCTATACACCTATGTACATATTCTATTCTATTAAAAACCAGACGTTTGCAGCTAGAATAGTCGTTTACCACATTAACAATGTATAGAGTGTATTTCTGATTCATTTAATTCATTATTCATTGAAAAAAAGTGCTTTTCCTTCAAAAATAAGGACATTTCTAAGTGACCCCAAACTTTTGAACAGTCATCTATGCTAGTAAGCACCTAGTTAATGCTGAATATGTGTTCCCTGATCTAAAGTGTTTACCACCGTTTCACATATAATCTTATCTTTAACCTAAGTTCCAACATTCACCCTACAGTGGCCCAACAAAGGAAGCTCGGGGCACGACGACAGCACAGGAAGTGAGTGAGCACCACAGAGGGCATTTTGTCATGAACAGGCTGCCGTGGACACACACACACACACACCGCCTCTCTCCAGCTGTTGGTTAATCTAACCACAACACAAGTTCCAGTTCCCCTGAGACAAAGCACATCCAAAACGGCCAAAAAAAGGACGCGCACAGGCTGTTTTCGACAAGAGGACCTCACAGCGAGGTTTACGTAAAAGACCGTTTTGAGTCATGTACGAAATATTTTATTTTTAATTGAAATGAAACATGATTTATTTCTCGTTTTCCCTCCTCCTTGAAAATCAAAAAACATTTCCCTGAGGGTGCATGCTGCGCTCGCGTGTGCTGAACAGGTCTGAACAGCGTGACTGTGCACATGCAGAAAGAAAGAAAGAAACTGGTTGGCACTAATTTAACTCTTTAAAGCCCAATTTATACTTCTGCGTAAAGTGCTCTGCGTAGAGCCTGTCGAAGAGCCTCTACGTCGTCTCCGACTGCACAAAATATTTGTGCAAGTGTCCGTCACTCCGTCAAGGGACAACGGAGACGGCAAGAGCTGCGATTGGTCCTCAGGACAGGCTGAGCTAAGCTGCTCTGTGCCGGCTCACAGTGAGCACCGAGCGTCCACAGAGGCGGAGCTGATCCCCGCGGACGACGTCGCTGCCGAACTATAAATACGTCATATCTATACACACACAGCACATGTTTAGACTCTAAATGGCCAATTTCTCGCCTCAAATGATCTTAAAACTGCGTTCCGTCACACAGAAAAGTGACAAACGGCCACTGTTTCAACAACAACAGTCTTTCTCTCTCTCTTTCTTTCTCGGACGCCATTGCTCACTGTAGCCAGAAGCAGAACAACCTTGCGCAGCGACCCCTACTGATCGGGCGGGAAATTGCAGCGCGTGTCCGTCAACACGACGCAGAAGTATAAAGGCTCGGATAACGCATTACGCAGTCGGAGAAGTATAATGTGGCCTTAACTCTTATCCTCTACAAACAGAAGAAGAAGACTGAGGTCTCAATCATCAGTGGTCAGTGATGCACGTGAATGTGTCAACAGCCTCTCTCCTCGCAGGCTCGCAGGAAACACCTCATCCTGCCATTAGTCTTCTAAACAAACAAACGGGCGGCTGCTTATTGTTGGTAATGTGTGAGGCAGAGGCTGCGTATGTGTGTGTGTGTGTGTGTGTGTATACTGTATACGACAGGGGTCTCGAACCTTTTTTTGCTCCACGGACCGGTTTTAATGTCAGGAAATATTTTCACAGACCAGCCAATAATTGGAGTTATTGAGAAAATTAAATACATCATCCCTCAAAAGACTCTTATAACTATATACAAAAACTTAAAATACTCAATATCCACGATATCAATAAACTACAAATTAGTATATTCACGTTCAACTTTCTTTCCAACAATCTCCCCAAAATATTTGATCATTTCCTAAACCCTAATTCACTTGTACATAACTATTATACTGGGCAAAGAAATCAACTCCATGTTCCTCTCTTCCTCACATCATTAGCACAGTCCTCCCTAAAATATAAATGTGTCACAATATGGAACAGTCTTCAGATAAATATACAAACAATTTCCTCTTTTCTGACCTTTAAAAAAGCCTTGAAAACCCATCTCATAAGTCATCCTAGCCTCTTGTAGTAATCTTATATATATACGTTTTTATTCTATCTTAATTTAGTCTATTAATTAATTGATTATCCTTATTGATTGTTACTACATTTTATGTATTATTTTGCTATATTACTTATCGATAATAATTCATTTTTGGGGCCTAGTATAAGCTATAAATGCTTTATCCCTCCTCCTGCACCTGTTTTTATCTATTGTGTATCGCATTAAATATTATGTATTTTTTTTTTCTGTGCAAATAAAACAAACAAACAAACAAACAAACAGCCCCCTGACGCTCTCTGGTCGCTATGGTGACGCTTAAACGTGCCTTCAAAATAAGATACACAAAACGGCAGTAAACGTTTCGTTATAATGTCGATATATTTGTTTAAATCGCTGAATGAAGTCCGTCATATTTGGAACAAGAGTTGGGAACTTAAATTGCTTGCGCAAAAAAACTATTGATCAGCACTCAGCATTTGTTTGTTGTTCATCAAAAATCGGTATGCGCGTGGCAAGAGAGTAACGAGTGCGAGTGAGTGAGGTCTGCAGGTGTTGGCCATTAGTTCGTTTACTTATTTTTGTGTAGGTGTTTAGGCCGAATACGTCGAACACCGACCGGCGATCTCCCTCGGGATGCGTCAAGAGTGAGTCATAGACAAGTGTAACGGAGGGAATCTGGTTATTTTTAAAAAATAAAACCCCCGATAATAAATAAAAACGGAAATAATGTAAGTTATTTCTTCTTTCTGCGCGGCCCGGTACCGGTCCGCGGCCCGGTGGTTGGGCGACCGCTGCTGTATACGGGATGCGGTGCTGTGGTGGACGACGTACCTCTGCTGAAGCCGCTCCACTTGTCCGCTGTACACCACGGCAGCGCCGTAGTAGAGACCGCAGACGTTCAATTTGTATTCGTCCTGCACAAAGACAAACGGTTCGGTTACGCCTGCATAACAACGCGATCCGCAACAGAGAGAAAGAAATGCATCCTTGCTTATGACAACTACAGCGGTTCAGGTTCCTCTGCTGCGTCTCCACAAGGAACCCAGACGGTCAAAGGTTAAAGGGAAACCTGCAGCAGCAAATAAGAAAAACCTTGCCAATTTATTCCCCCCCCCCGCCTTTGCCTCCCCGGAGCAAACTTCAGCGGAATCGGTAAAACCAACATGCCGTGCAATAAAGGTGTGTGCCAAAAGAAACAGATAAATCTACTACATGTAAACTATTTCATATTATGAAAACACTGTCCCGTTCCAGCATAGGATGGTGCTGTGTTTAGGTAGAGAAAGAAAACTGCGTTAAGGCCACATTATACTTCTCCGACTGGGTATGCGTTATCCGTCTGCGTCACCACGGAGACGCCTCGAGCCTTTATACTTCTGCGTCGTGGTGACGGACACGCGCTGCAATTTCCCGCCCGATCAGTAGGGGGCGCTGTGCAAGGTTGTTGTGCTTCTGGCTACAGTGAGCAATGGCGTCCGAGAAAGAAAGAGATAGAAAGACTGTTGTTGTTGAAACAGTGGCCGTTTGTCACTTTTCTGTGTGACGGAACGCAGTTTTAAGATAATTTGAGGCGAGAAATTGGCCATTTAGAGTCTAAACATGTGCTGTGTGTGTTAAGATATGACGTATTTATAGTTTGGCAGCGGCGTTATCGGCGGGGATCAGCTCCGCCTCTGTGGACGCTCGGTGCTCACTGTGAGCCGGCACAGAGCAGCGTTAGCTCGGCCTGTCCTGAGGACCAATCGCAGCTCTTGCCGTCTCCGTTGTCCCTTGACGGAGTGACGGACACTTAAAAAATATTTCGTGCAGTCGGAGACGACGCAGAGACTCTACAACAGGTTCTGCGTCGACGCAGAGGACTCTGCGTAACATACGCAGAGCACTTTACGCAGGAGTATAAATTGGGCTTTAGCTCCACTTAGATCAGATTGAGTCCTAACATGCTTTATCTGCTCAATCTCTTAATCTTGTTCCTCTAAGTAAATCTTGTTACTTGTTTATATAACTTTAACGAGGGATGAGGAGAAACCCGACAAGACATTTTGGAAACTAACGGTACTGTAATAGGTGCAAAGTAGGTCAGCCATTTCAAACAATGGGCATTGTGTTGCACTGGAAGAAGGTGAAAAGGTCAAAGAAAGAAAAAGCATGAATTAAATTTGCACTCTTTGGCGGCGGGGGAGGGAGAGGGTGTTGGGGGTGTGAAGAAAATTGGGGTTTCCTGTCTGCGAGGAGTCACGGGGGTTACCTTGATATACTGGATCAGCTCTCCCAAGGTCATTTCCTGCCCATTGCCGCGTCTGCCCTCAACAAGGAAGTCATCCCACAGGGTGTATTTCTGTCCCGCAACCTGCCGATAGACACGTTACATTCGCACACACACACACACACACACACACACACACACACACACACACACACACACAGAGAGAGACAAAGTTGACAGATGAAGAGCCACGTAAAGTGAGGGATGTGCACAGGAAATGTTGCCGACCAATAACAAGAGTCCTGGACGCTCACAGACAGAGAGGCTGCGTTAAAAAGCAGCTGAGAACAATCACTGACCCCCCGAGTGCTGAGATATAGACCCCAACAAGCTGCCGTGAGGTCAAGAAGGTGCTTCCTCATATAGGATAACTTTCTACCTATAAGACTTAAATATAAAACTCGCTTTACTTCCCAACAATCATTCTGAGCTAAAAAACACCAAAACCAAAACAAAATTGTCAGAGTTTGTGTAATTTAGGGCAGATGCGAATCGTGCAACATGAGAAATAAGCGTCCGTACGAGGCTCGTAAAATCTGCAGCGGACTTGAATACATGTTTGCTCCAGGGCAGTGAAATAATGACACAGGAATTTTTCCAGACACTTTGCCAGATTGTACTTCCAGTGCCTGAAGTTTCCCTTTCTGAACGTCCTGCAGTTGTGCAGAGTCCTCTCTGTTCAAGAGTCATCTAAAATAGAAAGGGGATTTTTAATTTAGCTAAATAAACACGTGATAAACCATAAATGAACATGTAACTTTAGGTCTCAGGGATAAAAAATTTGTGTGTTTTACATGTGGGTAAGAAATTACGTTATATGATAGTTCTGGGGCTGGACGTGTGCTACATGTTGATGTCAGCATGATAATACAATAATAATGTTAACCAGAAAATTGGTGTCAAAATCATTAGGTGCAAGACTTGAGCTGGTAATGGAGTATCAGTGGAGCAGCATTGAAACTTTAAATCCTTTAAACTCACATTAAAATTTGTGGAAAAACGGGTGTGAATGGACAGAGGAAAAAAAAACTGAGATTTAACATGGGAGTCGATGGGAGGTTTGACCAGAACTCTCTGTGCTTCTAGGTGATTTTAAGAGAAACTGCGAGTCACATGATCATGAAAACAACAAACAGGGTTAGACGACAACCACGGCAACGTTTTCACGTAAAAAGATTACGTGTAGGTTGGAAATTCTAGACGGGAGAAGAGTTTGTTTAGTGATTTTTGTGATTATTTTCATGGACCTCCCCTCGAGTGTGCCACTCTAATGGTGCAATCCATGATCAAATCAGGACAAAACTTAAACTGTGATTGTTTAACAATGGTAATAGGTATCAAAAAACTCTGATTTAGGTGAAAATAGTCTCAAGTCTTGTGACCCGTTTAAAGTTTCAACCACGTCGCTACGCTAAAGTATGAGTCTCCAAAATGGGCTGGGTTGACATCATTTTTTTTACCGTTTCCTATTCATGTGTATGTGTAAATTTTTCCTCTAGAAAAGTCATAGCACACCATTCGCTATCAAATTTTGTGGCGGAATTTGGCGGAAGAGGAAAAATAATAATAAGAAACGCGGAAGAATTACAATAGATACTTGCTGAGCAGGCATGCTAACGCTAAGCTAATGGCAGGTGTGCCAAAAACTAATCAGAAAAAGAAGAATCTTGATGAAAAATGGAAGGATCGTCAACGTTATCGGTGTTTGTCCTGAATGAGATATGAAAGTCTGCTCAGAGTTTAACGGTAATCCAGTCAACAACTGCAGAGATATTTCACCGAAGACTAGAAATGTTGCATGGGACGGGAACATGAATGTTTGTCCAACAGACTGCACAAAAGATGTCATGCGACATTTAAAGGTGGCACAAATTCCGACAGAATAACCAGTGTCAGTCGCCGGAACACATTTGACACATCCAAGACAATATTATTATTTACGACAGAAATGTGCTTGTGGAGTCTCGTGAGCCTGGATAAATGTAGTGATTCAGATCAGATAATCACACAGTTGTAACACGTCTCCTTCTGTCGCCTCAGGCTCAAACTGTCTCTCCCTACAAACACAGAAGCCAAATGATAGCCCTTACAAATGTTTGCATCTTCAATGTCCCCCTACAGCAGTTCTGCATCCAGCAGGTCATCACCCCTATAGCAAGGCTATTCAACTTAAGGTCCGGGGGTCAGATCAGGCCCTTCAAGCAATTTGGACCGGCCCGCGGCCCATTAACCCAAAAATAATGAATGTATTATTTAAAAAAAGCCCAACAAAACCGTAGCTTTGCCTATTTCTGGCACTTTGTGATACTTTTGCTTCCAGAATATTTTGCACTATGAGCCAACTGTAGCGCTACCTGTGTCTTATTGGTACTGTAACTTTTATTTTTTGCACTAAGAGCCAACTGTAGCAGTTGTACCTGAATATTATTGGTACTGTTACTTATATTTCTGCAAAAATAGCCTTTTGTGGCCATTGCACCTTAATGTTGTTTATATTGATACCACTTAATTTTGTAAGAGCCTTAAGCCCAATTTATACTCCTGCGTAAAGTGCTCTGCGTAGGTTACGCAGAGACTCTGCGTCGACGTAGAGCCTGTCGAAGAGCCTCTGCGTCGTCTCCGGCTGCACGAAATATTTTTTAAGTGTCCGTCACTCCGTCAAGGGACAACGGAGACGGCAAGAGCTGCGATTGGTCCTCAGGACAGGCCGAGCTAAGCTGCTCTGTGCCGGCTCACAGTGAGCACCGAGCGTCCACAGAGGCGGAGCTGATCCCCGCCGATAACGCCGCTGCCGAACTATAAATACGTCATATCTTAACACACACAGCACATGTTTAGACTCTAAATGGCCAATTTCTCGCCTCAAATTATCTTAAAACTGCGTTCCGTCACACAAAAAAGTGAGAAACGGCCACTGTTTCAACAACAACAGTCGTTCTCCCTCGGACGCCATTGCTCAATGTAGCCAGAAGCAGAACAACCTTGCGTAGCGACCCCTACTGATCGGGCGGGAAATTGCAGCGCGTGTCCGTCTCCGTGGTGACGCAGACGGATAACGCATACGCAGTCGGAGAAGTATAATGTGGCCTTTGTCCAAATGTTGGTGGTACTGTAACTGTAACCTTTTTGCACTATACGCAAATTGTATTGCACCTGAATGTTGGTGGTTTTGCTACTTGCCTTTTTTTGCACAAAACTAGCAGCCATTTAAATAAATAAGTGCTAAATAATTTATAACATTTTGTATCTATTTGTATCCATTTGATGTACATGCAACATGAAATAGTAGTACAGGGGTTGACCGGCTTAATGGCTGGACAGCCTTCCGAAAAACTGGCCCTCCGGAATTTTTAGTTGAATAGCCCTGATCTATAGGATCAACCTCTGATCCACCGAAGAACAACAAAGTCTTGACGCTCGCACACGCAATTGTAAACACCGATGTTTCTACTACTTCTATAATACCTTGATTATAAACAACGTAATCTACACCACCACCTGACCTGAACTGTGTCAGGATTCCTCACATGCGTCATTCGCTCAGTCAGTCCGACCTGCTCGCTCACGCATGCGCCGTCTGGTTAAAAAAAAAGAGAAGAAGTTGTGAAGATCAAAACTTGGCTCGAGATGCAAATACCAAAACGCCAGCTAAACCTGGCTCCAATTATCTCTGCTCCGGCAGCCAAGGGGAACTTTTTGAGTAGCCCTCCCAGCAGCCACCACTCGTGGGGACCGGGGTTATGGAGACACACTTGAGGCGTACGTCTGTTTAAAGTCTGACGGGCGCGTCTGGCTCCTTTGTCCAAGCTTTCAGACAAAGCGCGTTCTGTTTCCGTAGATGTTTCAGAATCAGAAACAGAATCAGAATCAGAATACTTTATTAATCCCCGGGGGGAAATTGTTTTTGTTTCAGATGCTCTGTGCAAAGTAAGAAGAAATACAGCATGAGGAAACAAGAGCTAGATATACAGATGTAAATAAAATAAAAAATGTAAATAAAATAAAATAAAATAAAATAAAATAAAATAAAATAAAATAAAATAAAATAAAATAAAATAAAATAAAATAAAATAAAATAAAATAAAATAAAAAGTAGACAATCTGGAAATATATACAATATACAGTGAATGTAAGTATAAACAAATGAAAGAAGTTAGATGAGAATGGGTAATTATAGTTTGTTTGTTGTTTGTTTGTTTGTTTGTTTATTTATTTATTTAAAAAGAGTCTGATCGTCAGAGGGAGGAGTTGTAAAGATTTATGGCCACAGGCAGAAATGACTTCCTGTGGCGCTCTGTGGTGCATTTCGTAAATTTCATTTTACTTCGCCCTCACCTTTGACAGCATCCTCCTGTCTGACACTGCTGTCAAAGTGTCCAGCTTCATCCCCACAACGTCACTGGTTTGTCTTCATGTTCACAACAAAATTCTGTATGTAAACGATCTCGTAAATGCAAAGACGAACAATTGTCAAACTTTTTTTTCCCGTGGTTTAAAGCCATAGATTTTCCATGCCAGTGCTTTTGTGTTTAAATGCTGATTCCACACAATCGCAGGCTATTTATAACATAGCGTCTCCTCCCTTTTCCTCACATTCATAATCTGTCACACAACACAACTGGCAGCAGCTCCAAAGCCAATCAAAGTGCCCCCGTCGGTCAAGACACAAACAGAGGGATCTGAACCCTGAACTCCTCAGTGCTTCTACTGTATCAGGAGAGAGAGAGAAAACATATGCAAGAAAAGCCAAATTGGAAGCTGGAAACAATTTGATGGTTTCCCACAAGCAAAACTACAGCATGTCTTTGTCGTGGAACTTGCATAATAAAAGCATAAATGCCCGCTAACACTTTAGATTAGGGAACACATATTCATCATGAACTAGCTGCTTACTAGAATGCATATAACTAGCATGCTAGCCCTTTATTAGTAAACATTAAGCACATATTAACACCTAGGAAAAATAAGGTGTTAATACATGCTTAATCAATCAATCAATCTTTATTTATATAGCCCACAGCCCTTAATGATTACTAATAAAGGGCTAGCATGCTATTTAGATAATATATAAGTAGTATGCTAGCCGTTATTAATGTTCACCATTAACTATGAGCTTGCTAGCATTATGTAAGTAGCTAGCCCTTTATTAGTAAATATTAAGCATGTATTAACACCTAATGGAAAAATCTTTAATTACGTCGTAATAGAGGTAGAATAAGGTTATGTAGAATAAGGTGTTAAAACATGCTTAATGATTACTAATAAAGGGCTAGCATGCAACTTAAATAATATATAAGTAGCATGCTAGCCTTTTATTAGTATTCACCATTAACTAGGTGCTTGCTAGCATATATAAGTAGCATGCTAGCCCTTTATTAGTAAATAATATTAAGCACACATTAACACGTTATTTAGGAAAAATCTTTATTCATGTCGTAATAGAGGTAGACTAAGGTTATGTAGAATAAGGTTTTAATACGTGCATATTGATACAGGGCTAGCATGCTACTAATATATGCTAGTAAGCACATAGCTTACCCAAAGAAAAAAGAGAACAGCCAGAAAATCAGCTATGTGTGATTTTATACAAAATACTACTTTTGTGTATTTGCCAAATAATCGTAATAAAGTAACCCTAGACACTGCAGCCATAAAAGGACACGTCTGATATAATGTATAATATCCAACACTGGTTGTCTAAAGTGTAGAGAATTACTGTCTGAGAGCAACATGACTGTAGACAGATCTGTGGAGAATACAAATCTGTATTTATTTACGAGTTGGCTAAATACAGCACATCTGACAAATGAATATAACACCTCTGTCCTATCAGGGCGAAGCCTTTATACTTCTCCGACTGCGTATGCATTATCCGTCTGCGTCACATGGTCTAAACATGTGCTGTGTGTGTTAAGATATGACGTATTTATAGTTTGGCAGCCACGTTATCGGCGGGGATCAGCTCCGCCTCTGTGGACGCTCGGTGCTCACTGTGAGCCGGCACAGAGCAGCTTAGCTCGGCCTGTCCTGAGGACCAATCACAGCTCTTGCCGTCTCCGTTGTCCCTTGACGGAGTGACGGACACTTAAAAAATATTTCGTGCAGTCGGAGACGACGCAGAGACTCTTTCCTCTGTCCTATCAGGGCGAAGCCGACAGTTAAGGCCACATTATACTTCTCCGACTGCGTATGCATTATCCGTCTGCGTCACCATGGAGACGCCTCGAGCCTTTATACTTCTGCGTCGTGGTGACGGACACGCACTGCAATTTCCCGCCCGATCAGTAGGGGTCCCTGCGCAAGGTTGTTCTGCTTCAGGCTACAGTGAGCAATGGCGTCCGAGAAAGAAAGAGAGAGAAAGACTGTTGTTGTTGAAACAGTGGCCGTTTGTCACTTTTCTGTGTCACGGAACGCAGTTTTAAGATAATTTGAGGCAAGAAATTGGCCATTTAGAGTCTAAACATGTGCTGTGTGTGTTAAGATATGACGTATTTATAGTTTGGCAGCCACGTTATCGGCGGGGATCAGCTCCGCCTCTGTGGACGCTCGGTGCTCACTGTGAGCCGGCACAGAGCAGCTTAGCTCGGCCTGTCCTGAGGACCAATCACAGCTCTTGCCGTCTCCGTTGTCCCTTGACGGAGTGACGGACACTTAAAAAATATTTCGTGCAGTCGGAGACGACGCAGAGACTCTTCGACAGGTTCTGTGTCGACGCAGAGTCTCTGCGTAACCTACGCAGAGCACTTTACGCAGAAGTATAAATTGGGCTTTAGGATGATTCTGGGTGGTTTGGACTCGAGTGGAATAAAGCAAACAGCGGTTGACGCATAAGTTGATACTCGTCGTCTGTCGGTTCTTTGGCTGGAGGAGAGCCAAGTCTCTCTCTCGTGTCGCTCCACATAACATTGTCTTCTTAAGGTCAAGCTTTAAACTTCCCCCTCAAAAGCACAGCTTTTAAAGTTCAACCTAAAACACAACACAGATGGTCTTTTCCGAAAACAATAACGACATTTTACTTCTCTATGGAGTAGTTTTCACTATATCTGGACTCTGGTCTTATAAAATAACATAATAATAATAAACATTTCAGGATACTGAACATCTTGTTGACAGGATGCTTGGTAAGCCCCAGTGGCCTTCCGGAAAAATCTAAATGTAGACAGTAGCAGCTTCCAAGGAAATCATTTTATGAATCTTTAAATAACCTTTAAACATGTGTTAAAATACCATATTCACATAGAGACACTTTTCTAATCTAAAACCCTCAAAAAGTCTATTTTTTAAATGTGCTCGTAGATTTAAACTGGATTATTTTTTAATATGTTTTCTGCCTGTGTTTTAACTGTGTACATTTGTACAGTAACTGTGGATTGTTTCATATTTGCTGCTGCCTCTTTTGGCCAGGACTCGATTGAAAAAGAAGTTTTCCGTTATGTCTTCCTGTTTTATTTTGAAGGTTTTCTCTCCCGTGTTGTGCAACCTTGAGCGCTGATTGGCTGCCTCGCCCTAATGTGTTTCACCTGTGTCTCGTTCGTCACACCTGTGTTTGATTGTGTAGCAGTGGATTTAGTGTCTGTGGGTTTGGGTTTGCTTGGCTTTGGGTTTGCATGCGTAGTCTTCAGATAACAATTCAGTGCTGTTTGTTTTTGCAGGGTCTCTGCAGATTTCAACAAGTCACATTTTAGAGTTTTTAAGACCATAATGAATACAATTTAAGACCCATTTCACATCCATAACGGGAAAAAATGTACAAAAGACATTAAGGAAAATTGGTGCCGCAAATCGTTCAACTTTCACTTACCCATCTTATGCAAGCAATTCGGCTTAGCTGTGGGCTTTCGTTAAGTTTTCTCCGCTGCTATGCTAACACGCCGCGGCGCGGGCACAGCACACTAGCTAGTTTTGTGCTCGATAAATTCTCACCGGGCAGCACAGGTGACCTACTTTAGTTCCATGTTGTAGTTCTGTTATCGCATCCTCAAAAGTCCAAACATTTCAAAGCGAGACTGACGTTAATGCATGCTTTAAATAAAAGTAACGTTAACCCTTTAACACACCTTTTTGTGTTTTTGACATTTTCTTTTTAGCATATCTTTTTAATTTTTTCATGCATATTGTTAAAAATTTGCTAGGTTGTGTTTTTTTGGGTGCTTTAAAAAATTTTCATGTGAATTTTTTTTAGTCCATTCTAAACAACTGTGACAAAAATACTCACGTTAACACACCTTTGCACCAATGTGTCCTCATTGAAACCCATTCAAATCACTATTTTTGATCCTGCTCAAATATAAAGTAAAAAACATGAATCATCTAATTTTTTCACATCATTTGAAGCAAAAGGCTTTAAATGTGTACTCTGACACATTTCCATGAAGATTACGTAATTTTTCTTTTTTTGGCACATGGAGAAAAAAACTGCTTTTTAAAAGTAAGGTGCATCATGACTAAACCTGGCAATTTGAGGGTTAAAAATAAAAAATATATACTAATATTTCATATGAATGGAAAGAAGAGATGTTGGTCTAAAATCTAAAATCTAAAAAAATAAAAAAATACAGATGTATACTATTTTTATAGCTGTGTACTTTATGAGCACCATTTGGTGTGCTAGGTGTGTTAACGTGAGTATTTAAGGCCATCTGACATTACAAAAAAAATAATGATGCAAAAAAAAAATGTTTCTGCTAATCTTTCACATATACCAGGCTGCAATAATCCAAACAAAAAAATTCCAGTTTCCATGAAGTATATTGAAAATAATTAATAGGTTAATAGATTTTTAACAACTTTCAAACTTGAATTTAAGGGCGTTTAGGAAATTTTAGAAGAATTTTAGACATTTTAAGGCCTTAAATTCAAATTATTCGATTTAAGACTTTTTAAGACCCTGCAGATACCCTGTTTTAATGTGTTCCTGGTAATCTCACTATGTTTCTGGGGTTATTGGGTTCTCTGTTTTTTTTGACACCGTCTTTGTTTTGAACTATTCAGAATAGCGTATCTCAAAATGACCTTTTTATCAACAGATGTGGGATGACTTGGCATAAAAAGTACCCTTAAATTCAATACAAGCACAATAGACCTGTTTTTTTACAGAATTACACAACCAAAAGGTCAGGAATGTCCATCCACTTTCCTATGACCCACAACCGAGAAAGCCTGAAATAAAATACATTTTCACTGAAACGTAAAGCAGAAAACACGGGTAAACAAAGCCGCAACGACGATGAAGTTCTTCTAAGATAACTTGATGGAAGCCAAAAATAGACGCCTCTGTCTGCAAATAATATATGTGAGGACATGGGAATGTAGAGCAGCCGCAGGAAGTTCAGCCAAGTCGAACCTGATAAGGAAGTCCAACCAAATCTCAAGTCTGATTGTGGTGGACTTCAGGGAGCGTAATCGTGCTATTTATTCCGAAACATTTGGGAGTTAGAGTGTGTAATCCTCAGTTTCAAGAGCTGCCCTGGAAGACAAACAATGCACCATTTTTTTGGAGACAGGAAGTTTGGCTCAGGCAAACTTCTCTACTCCCTGCAGTCTGCCACAAGAAATAAAAAGTGCAGAGCATTGGCTTCATTATCTGGCCACAATCCAAACGATGGAAACCTTTTTTTTTTTTTTTTACAACCTGCTGTGGCGAGAGGCCTGTCTCTTCAAAGGAAACTGGCTTTTCTTTCTTTTGAGGGCTTCAAAGTGAGCTGAAGCAGATGGATGATCTGTGTGGTCTTGTGTCATACTTTCATTCTTAATCCCTTTTTAGTTTGTGCTAGATTTCCTCTTTGACACTCAGGTTACTGTTTTTAAAAAGGCTTCACAGATCTGTTTAGTCCTCTATTAAGCCTTAAAGGCAAGCAAGATTATTAATGTCACTTCTCTATCTATCTATCTATCTATCTATCTATCTATCTATCTATCTATCTATCTATCTATCTATCTATCTATCTATCTATCTATCTATCTATCTATCTATCTATCTATCTATCTATCTATCTATCTATCTTGCTAGATAGCTTGTGAGCTACCAAGCAAGAATCCATCGATCTGTCAGCTAAGAGTTAGCTTAAAGTGAGCTAAAACAATTGCTATCTATCTATCTATCTATCTATCTATCTATCTATCTATCTATCTATCTATCTATCTATCTATCTATCTATCTATCTATCTATCTATCTATCTTGCTAGATAGCTTGTGAGCTACCAAGCAAGAATCCATCGATCTGTCAGCTAAGAGTTAGCTTAAAGTGAGCTAAAACAATTGCTTGCTTGCTTGCTTGCTTTTCATCTATCTATCTATCTATCTATCTATCTATCTATCTATCTATCTATCTATCTATCTATCTATCTATCTATCTATCTATCTATCTATCTATCTATCTATCTATCTATCTATCTATCTATCTATCTATCTTGCTAGTTAGCTTGTGAGCTACCAAGCTAGAAGTCTCTATTCTATCAGTTAAAGGTTAGCTTAAAGTTAGCTAAAACCATCTAAATTGTGTAGCCATAAACAGATCTATCTATCTATCGCATCTTTTTATGCAAATGACATAATTACGCATTGTTTAATAATTTAAGGAAGAGCTGGCACTTCACCTTCCTCAAAATTTTAAATATCTGTCACAAACACACATATATGGAGTAATGAAAAGGCAAAAACAACGCCTGAATTAAGCGGAAAAACCAATTTCCTCTCATGTCGACTTCATAAAAACGTCCTTACGTTGCGTCACAAAGTCGCCCGCAAACTCTTTATGTGACTGTTTGTGCCGCGTTTAATTACAAAGTAGTTAAAAATGGTCAAATGAAGGAAAAATAAAGGGCAGGGACGTCACACGATATATGGAGATTTCTTCTGGATTTGCAACGTTTTACATAAAAACAACTGTAAAAATGTTTAATTACACTCTGAAGAGTGAAACAACTGCAATTTCTGTTGTTGCTAAGATGAAAAACCCAAGGCAGACGGTCTGTGCTTTATACAGAGTGTTCATTTAAATAGTTGGATATGAAAAAGCACTTAGTCCTGATATCCTGATATGTTCCAGCACACTTTTAACTAAAGCACAAACAGCCGATTATCATGCGTTATCTCGTCGACTCTGGACTAAACCAACTAAAAATCATAGTAATAACACAGGTGTTTCCTGTTTTTTGGGGGGGGGGGGGTAAATTTGACAAACGTCAGGCCATTCTGATGCTGGTGAAGAGCAAACGATCCACAAGGAAAAGTGGGTTTCAGGGTTTTTTGGTCCTCGGTGAACATCTTCAGGACATGTTTGTTTGTGTTTTCCTGTTTTTGTCCTTTTCTTACAAAAGGACACTTGTACTGTCATAAAGGGTAAAAAAGTGCCCTTTGTGCTGCGTCATCTGCTTCCTGATCACTATTGATCAACAGTCTTTTCGGACTGCAGCGGCAAAACAGATGGCTGGGACCTCCAACTGCTCACTCTGGCCCTCTGCAATTGAGTGTTTAACACCCATGGGATCACACACTCTTACACAATGAATTCATAGAATAATGTATTTTTAAAAAAATGGGGGCAATTTGTACTCAAGGTGAATGATTAATGTAGGTTTTGAAGGACTTCTGATATACTGGCGGTGAAGGGTGGAGGAGGAGCAGGAGCGGCAGTTGGCTATAGTTTGCCGAAACACTTTTAAAAAAGGACCCAGTTTGACACAGAGTGAAATGGGCTCGTCGCAGCTGAAAGGCCCCCCCCCCCCCCCCATTGACGTGTAAAACAGCAAACAGAATCTCAATGTGATTGTCTTTCAAATGAGAAGATAACATCACTCCGCATGACTGAAAATGACCCGGGGCAGAAGGTCTGAGTCAATAAATTGCTCCTCTTACAAATGGGCCACTGACACGTTGGAGCCTGCAGAGACAAACACACTCAGCTTCTGATCGCTGTTGCACCAACGCTGCCATTAACTATCATTAAAGTTATTCAAAAAGATGCTAATGGCGAGGCGTGTGCCAGTGCTCCTATAACATGTTTCAGGTGCAATACAATTTGCGTATAGTGCAAAAAGGTTACAGTTACTGTACCACCCACATTTGGCTCTTACAAAATTAAGTGGTAACAATATAAACAACATTAAGGTGCAATGGCCACAAAAGGCTATTTTTGCAGAAATATAAGTAACAGTACCAATAATATTCAGGTACAACTGCTAAAGTTGGCTCTTAAAATATTCTGGTACATACATAGACCGCCTACAATTACAGCTGTACCAGTGTTTGCCAAAAAGGGAGACGCAAAGTATCACAAAGTGTCGCAAAGTGACACAAAGTGCCAGAAATAGGCGAAGCTATGGTTTTATTGGCTTTTTAATAATACATTAATTACTTATGGGTTAATGGGCCACAGGGCCGGTCCAAATTGCTTGAAGGGCCTGATCTGGCCCCCGGGCCTTAAGTTGAATAGCCTTGCTTTAGCCCATATTGGTGTGCAGAATGGAATATAACTATATATCAAATAATAGCTACAGTACTACATTTCGTTAGCCTAATAGCATAGTTGCCTAAGTCATATTAGAACATTTTTGGCAAAACATGAAAAAACTAATTTTTTAGCGAGCACACTGGTAAAGTTATGCAGATATCACTATTACCAAATAAAGTACTATTAGGCTAACGATTTACAAATGCATCACCGACTGCTTCAAATCAAAATTTGGTGTTTTATCCCAATTTGAACCATTGGATATCTGCTTTAACCAAAGGTCACACTCTTGTCGTGTGCTGTAACGCTGTATGAGGACATGTCCATGTGTTGGTCACTGGAGCAAATATGTAGGTCAACGCAATGTCCACGTTCTTATCAGCAGTTAATACGCCGTTACGTGATCAGACGTGTGACGATGTCGCTCACAGGGTATTGAACACTTAATGTAGCTCTGCATGGAATGTTTCTGTTTCTGTGATGAGTTCGGAGTCCGTGAGCCGTGAGGAAATTTAAAGGATTTAAACTTGGTAGTGATGGATATAATTAGCATAAAATCCACGCTAAACATGCCTCTGTGAGCCACTACAACCCTACAGCCAACTTCACATCACTAAAGTCAGGTAAAGTACTCACATATAGGTGTAACGCACCACCTGTGACATTATTACACATGGTGGCAGGTATATTAGTATTAAAAAAAAAAAAAAAAAAAACCCATCATAATTCATTTCCGAAGGTACAGTCGTTAAAGTTTTTTTAAATTAACGCAACCGATGAGAGAAGAATCTGGGCTCTAATAAGAGCATCTGTCATGTGTTTCTCATTAAAAACACTGTTTATGTGTGAGGTGAGGAGATGATCGAGAGGTTGAGATGAACCAAACAAACGCCTCTGGCTTTTTACTTTGGCTGAATAATCAGCAGATACACGTGTTTTACGAGCCGCGCCGCACACGATCGTCTGCTCTAACCTGTGTGGGTTTTTTTTAATCGTTTATATCGTCGATGACATAAATGGGAAGATAACGACAGAAAGGGGGGGAAGTAGAAGTAGAGAACAGCGTGCTTAATGACGACGACAACATAAGGTCACACACACAACACTACTTTGAAAAACAACTCTGGAAAAACAACAGAAGGCACGAGCCGTCTTTGTCGATCGCAGATTACATATTATCCCGTTAGCTCTATTCATGGCCGGGTCTTGAATTACAGACTTCACAATGCAGCTCCGTGCCACAGTTCCCTGAGGAGCACGGAGTCCAGGTTTGGATCGTGTTCACCTTGTTTCTTCACTGGCACAGTCCACACAGGCCAACGCGGATTTAACCACATCCAAGGCAAATCCTCCCCCCTTTAGTTGTTCTCTGTTATTTGTGTGACAGATGTGTGACCTCCAATTTTAGAAGTGCTCAAATCACCAATCGAGTAGTGGCAAGGTTTTGCTTTCTACATGTAAACCAACATCACCACTATATACACGAGTAAAAGTGACTGAATTGTTGCTCCTTCCAGATTTTACACTGCCGTTCAAATGTTTGGGGTCACTTTTACCTTATTTTTTCAATGAATATAACATTAAATGAATCAGAAATACAATCAACAATATACATTGTTAATGTGGTAAACGACTCTTCTAGCTGCAAACGTCTGGTTTTTAAAGGAATATGTACATAGGTGTATACACTCTTAGAAATAAGGGTTCCAAAAGGGTCCTTCTACAAGTGCTGAGGTTCTACCTGGAACCATTTGCTTCTGAAAAACCCTTTCCCGAAGAAAGCATTTTTCAAGGGTTCTTGGTGACACTAATGGTTCCAGCAAGAACCATTTTGATCCAGAGAACCCTTTAAAAGCCCTTTCCTGAATAAAGGGTTTCAAAAGGGTTCTTGGTAACAGTAAAGGCCACATTATACTTCTCCGACTGCGTATGCGTTATTCGTCTGTGTAACCACGGAGACGACTCGAG
Organism: Microchirus variegatus; assembly: GCF_963457635.1. Lineage (NCBI taxonomy): Eukaryota > Metazoa > Chordata > Actinopteri > Pleuronectiformes > Soleidae > Microchirus > Microchirus variegatus. Next base: position 2,081,256 of record NC_139808.1, on the reverse strand, counting down.
CCTTCATACTTCTGCGTCGTGGTGACGGATACCCGCTGCAATTTCCCGCCCGATCAGTAGGGGTCGCTGCACAAGGTTGTTGTGCTTCAGGCTACAGTGAGCAATGGCGTCCGAGAAAGAAAGAGAGAGAAAGACTGTTGTTGTTGAAACAGTGGCCGTTTCTCACTTTTCTGTGTGACGGAACGCAGTTTTAAGATAATTTGAGGCGAGAAATTGGCCATTTAGAGTCTAAACATGTGCTGTGTGTGTTAAGATATGAAGTATTTATAGTTTGGCAGCGACGTTGTCGGCGGTGATCAGCTCCGCCCTCTGTGGACGCTCGGTGCTCACTGTGAGCCGGCACAGAGCAGCGATATCTCGGCCTGTCCTGAGGACCAATCGCAGCCGTCTCCGTTGTCCCTTGACGGAGTGACGGACACTTAAAAATTATTTCGTGCAGTCGGAGACGACGCAGAGGCTCTTCGACAGTCTCTACCTACGCAGAGGACTTTACGCAGGAGTATAAATTGGGCTTAAGGGTTCCAGGTGGAACCGACGAGCCGAAGAACCTTATATGGTTCTACTTTGCACTTTTATTTCTAAGAGTGTAGAGGCCCGTTTCCAGCTACCACCTCTCCAGTGTTCTAATGGTACATTGTGTTTGCTAATGGCGTTAGAAGGCTATTGGATGATTAGAAAACCCTTGAAAACCCTTGTGCAATGATGTTAGCAGAGCTGAAAACCGTATTTTTAATCTTGTCAATGTCTTGACTATATTTTCGATTCATTTTGCAACTCTTTTGATGAATAAAAGTGTGACTTTTAATGGAAAAAACACAACAAAAATCGTAAAGGGGACCCCGACACTTTTGAACGGTAGTGCATTTTCCAAAACATAGAGTACAGAGCAGATAAACACAATCCCTGCCTTCCTCCTGGTGTATCTTCAGACTCTGTGGCCGAAATCTGGTTTTAATCCTCGGCTTCCTGTGACGGCAGGAAACAGCCGTCATTTCTGCAGGCAATTAACAAAGAGCCAGTGTGACCTCGCAGTGGCTTCCTCCAGTTTAAGGAGGTTTGCCTGCAGACGCTGGCTAATTCAATTACAGACCCCGAAAAAGGGCAAGTTAGGGAAGAGGTTTCGACTGTGGGAGTGAGTGTGAAAGGGCACAGAGTTAAGACCACAGTGTGGAGGATGTTTGCACAAACATAGAAAGAGGGAGTATCTCCACGACGAAGCAGGCGAGTAAAGACACTGCCAACTGGTATGTACTGAGTTCCCAAAGGGGATGAGGATGATGATGATGATGATAGAGGCTTTTAATACCCAGCTGAAACTTGTCCTCCTTTGTCCTGCCCACAGGGCTGATTTTCCCTCTGTTTTACTGACGCTGCAGCTCAGTTCCAGCTATAGCAGCAAAACTCTCGTTAATCTTTGCCGCTCTTGGGATAACCCTTTAATGTGTTGTGTGTGTGGCTGTTTTCTGCAATAACATGACTGTCTGCAAGAGAGCTGCAGTGGAACTTAGGCCTTACTAAGTCAGGCTTTCGCAATCCTGGTCTTGGGGCCTCACTGCCCTGTTCATGTTTAAAGCAGACCGGAAGTTCCTATTAACGCTGTTTTTTTGGTGTGTATCAGTGTCAATTTCCTTGTTTATGAAGCCCTGAAGGTTCGAAAACAAACAGTTCAGCCATTGCTGAGAACGCTGTGTTTTATTGTAATCTCGGGGCTCAACGAGATCTCTGAAAATCCCGTAATAGTTACATAAGCAGCGGTTCTCCTGAACAGCAGATCGTCCTGCTCCGGGCACTAGTCCGGGCACATCCGGTTGCGTACATTGAACCGCAGAAGAAGAATAGCGTCCTTTGTGGAGGTGTTTCACGAGCGACAGTGTCTTCTGACTCTGGGTCTGACTCCGGGTCAAAGGTCGTCAAAGGGACTGAGGCGGGGAGTCGTGAAGAAGCTATTTTTAAACACTGTTAAAACAATGTTTTGATAATGAGGAGCAGTGCATCCGCCGTTCCAGAGGGGGGCGCTGCGCTTCTGAGAACGGATGTGCTGGATAGTACTGGCCAATCACAAGACTCTGTCTTCTGGGGGTGAAAGTTCACTCTAGAAATCTCGCAGCAGAAAAACTCCGTCAGAAAAGAGGATTTCTTTCGGCTCGTTTACAGCAACTAGGAGGTTTTTGAGCATAAAAACAAGTTAATATATGTAAGTAGACCTCCATAACTAACATTTATGTGCAACAGGACCACTCTGTGTCACCTTTAAGGCCCACTTTACATTACGCTTTTCGCGAGAGCGGCGAAATTTCCCGCTGTCGGGACGCCACTGTCGCGACGTCTTTAGACACACCGCCCGGAAATCCGACAGGACACCCGCGGCGCTTACAACTTTCCTCTTTACTCGCTCGACTGTACGATCGTAGCCGGCCTCCCGCATCCGCTGTTGCATTTTTAGGTCGGCCATCTTGTTCCTGGATGACTGCAGCTTCTTCTTCTGGATCTCGTCCCTCCGACCAGATACTGATCAGGCACTTGGTTTTCGGAGGTGCTCCACGTACAGCGTCCAGCGCCCTCCTTCACCCCCGCCATTTTTTTTGGTCAACACACGCCTCTAAGCAGCATAGACCTCACGGGTCACATAAAATTATGTGGCGGGCCACATCTGGGCGTGTGTTAAAACACGTGTTTTAGATGTTTCCCTTCTTCTCCTCAGAGCTTGCTGAGGAGCAGGAAAACACCAAAGGCCTGATTTCCTGACAAACCACTTGCTAACTGTTTCTGTTTGAGGCGAACACGCTGATAAGACATAAGACTAATTATCGTAAAAGTGAGGGGATACTAAAGTAGGGCAGAAGTAGTTATATTGTTGTGATGGATACTAAATATACAGTACTGCACAGGCAGGGATCTGCAGAATTGGTTGATTATTATCTGGGTTAATAATTGTTGTTATTAAAATGTGTCATTTGTTGGTGCAGGTTTATATAACGGAAAAAAATGAATAATATAATTTGACTTTTATTTTCTTATTATTTTATCCACAAAAGGGCCAGAAAATATCCTGTGGGTAAAGTGTTTTTGCCCATTTTTCCCGAACTGAAATACATGCAGTTATTTACAATTTACTGCATGAAAAAATGGTTTTCTGACACACGGAATGAAGCAAAAGTGTGCAATATTCATGCTGTCCAATCAGCATCTTGATATGCCCACACCTGTGACGTGGGATGGATTATCTCAGTAAAGGAGAAGTGCTCACTAACACCGATTTAGACAAATTTGTGAACAATATTTTAGAGAAACGGTTATTTTGTGGGTATAGAAAATGTTATAGAAAATGTTTTACAGGCCGTTTTTTCCTCCTCTCTCAGAAACCGTTGGATTTTTAACGGTAATGCAAAGTGCGCTTGCGCAAATGTGGTCAGATATAAACATTGCCACGGCTTTGGTATGAGATGACAACAAGTTGTTATCCCTGTCAATAACTAATCTAATTCAGGTAATAACAAGATTTGGCACAGATTTTCTTGCAAGTACCTGTAGCCATTTTTGAGATTTTCTATATCTATAAGTGTTTGGGAAACATGTACCAACACGTGCTCCACAACACGTGTTACGTTAAATGTCCCCCAACTGAGGGCCGTCAAACACAGGGAGGGAAAATGACACTTGTGTTGAGCGCATGAGGACAAGCTCACAGTTGTTTACATATTTCTGCTTCAGCAGGGGAAGCCAGAGGAACTTCCTATTTTGGGAAACAGCTGTTTTAAAGCAACAGTTACTGGGAAATGTTTTTGGTGTGGTGGAGGAATGAGCTGCCACTTGTTTAGTTACAGTGTGCTCGGGCGGAAAAAGATCTTTGAATCAGTATCTAAGTGTGATTATTTCAACAGGAATTGTGGTAATTTTTAAAATCATTATTGTCATTTTCATTCAAAAAACACACTGTGTGGAATTGTGTATAGAATAAGATGTGAATAGGTGAAGACAATGATTCATTTTGACACCCATTTTTTTGAAAAAATTGGAGTAAACGCTTAGAAATAAAAGTGCTAAGTGGAACCATATAAGGTTCTTCGGCTTTTCCTCATAGGAGAACCCTTTTTGGCTCCAGGTGGAACCTATTTATAAAGGTTCTACCTGGAATCCTTTTGGAGGGTTCCACCAAGAACCCTTTTAAAACCAGAAAAGGGTTTTTAAAGGGTTCTCTGGATCAAAATGGTTCTTACTGGAACCATTAGTGTTACCAAGAACCATTGAAAAAAAACCTTTTTTCGGGAAAGGGTTTTTCAGAAGCAAATGGTTCCAGGTAGAACTTCAAAAGGACCCTTTTGGAACCCTTATTTCTAAGAGTGTAGGCCATATAGCGTTTTTTGATCTATAACATCTTTTCTAAAAGCCTCCAATCACAACAGCCATATGATATCAGTTGGTGCAGTTCAGGCTGGTGTCAAACATCTATAGAGTCGCTGTGACGACCCCGGTTCACGTGGAGACGAACCCTGGGCGGGGCCACCAGCGCTAACCCTGAGACGTAAAGTAAAGTGCGGTTACTCGATATAAATGAACTGAGACTGATCTCACGAACGCAGCGAGGTCCACGGTCGTCGAGGCAAAGTAAGCCGAGCTCTTGATAGTGCATGTCTGATCAGTGACGTTCAACAGCTGCACGTCTGCACGACCGCTTTGAAAGCCGTCCAATAAAAAGCCCTCTAATCTCGGCGAGATTAGAGCGATAACAGATTATTAATTACTCCCCGTTTTCTCATCTTTTGCCACTGTGAGCTCATTTCTACAACTTATAATCACTTTTTTTATTTACTTTTAACTTAAGACGCTGCGCCTTACGTTCAACTCGATATTATCCTTTCATTTTGATGAGATAACGGCGAGACTCAAAGAACATCAGAGATCCATGGAAAACACAAACATACATGTGTCGATACAGGTCACACAGGAAGTTAAAAAGAACAAGGGCCTGGGGCTTTTGACTGGAACATGATTACACAGCAACTCAACTAAAACTGAACTTCAGAGGTACTCGTATCAACATTGATACCTACGATGGAGTATTAGGGCCAAACTGAAAAGAAAAAAATATTTAATCTTTCGAGAATAAAGCCGTGATAATACGAGAAAAAAAGGCGTAATAATACGAGAATAAACTCATAAATTACGAGAATAAAGATGTAAATTACAAGAATAAAGTCGTAATCTTTCGAGAATAAAGTCGGGTAACGCTTTCTTTTACAGTCCCCTAATTACCTGGTATTTAGCTGGTAAATTCATGGTAACACTAAAGTGTTGCTAGGTAATTACCAAGGGTAATAAGATAAGTAAATACAGTGAAACCGTTGCCAAAATACTGGGTAATGCACGGTAATGTACTCGGTAAGTAAAGTAAAACTGTACTGTAAAAGAAAGCCAAGCTTGTTTCCATGTAATTACACACATTTTTAGGGTTAGGTTTGTTAGATTACCCCTTGGGTAAATAGCTAGTAATTAGGTACCTGCTTATTACCAGTTTATAACCCAATAATACACTTACATTTACCATAGTTTTGCCATAGTTTAGCTGTACATACCTTCTTATTAACAGCAGTAATAACACGCTATAATTAACTATATAGTTACCAGGTAAATGCCCAGTATTTTGGCAACAGTTTCACTGTATTTACTTTCTTATTACCATTGGTAATTACCTAGTAACACTTTGGTGTTACCATGAATTTACCAGCTAAATACCTGGTAATTAGGGGACTGTAAAAGAAAGCGTTACCTAAAGTCGTAATAATAATACGAGAATAAACTCAAATTACGAGAATAAAGATGTAAATTACGAGAGATAAAGTCGTAATCTTTCGGGAATAAAATTGTAATCGTTGAAGGATTAAGTCATAATATCTTTCGAGAATATACTCGTAGTATTATGAGAATAAAGACAAATTGTGAGAATAAAGTTGTAATTTTTTTTAGAATTACGTCGCAATCTTTCGAGAATTAAGTGGTAATATTACGGGAATAAAGTTGTGATCTTTCGAGAATATACTTGTAATATTACGAGAATAAACTCGTAAAAGTAAAGTAGTACTACTATGAGAATAAAGTCATAAAAGCATTTTGTGAAGGTATATTTTGGTTTTGCCTTCACAAATAAGGAAACATTATTGTTGTAGATACCAGTATCACATCAGTTTAAAACAGTTTAACAGCAGTTTTAACATTGCAATGTGTTTTAAATTGAACTGGAGAGGATTCAATTCAAAGATGTGGTCATTTTAACTCACCAATGTGTTGTATGAGTTACTACAGTTCAGGTGAGTTATGCTAACAACTATCTAAACTCAACCACTATTACTTTTATGGGCTCATAGTTCAGTACAGTTTGGAATCACTTTGATGTGAACGGCAAAAACATCATTTGTGTCATTCGATGCTGTTGTGGCTCACGCACACAACACAGGAAGACATCACCGGTGTGAGCTAATTTTGAAATTGAAAACTGACTTCAAAATGTCTTTGACTATCACAGGATCTCCCACTCGAATGGCTCAAAGGATTTGGCAGACAAACACCTCTCACTTTCTCTCATGCATTGCTCTCTTTCCCTCTTTGTGCCGGGTTTGATGTCCTGTCTGTTCTCTGCTGAACAGTGCAAGGCTGAAAAGCTGACGCTGCACTACGAGCCTCACTGGGGGAAAAAAAGGCCTGCGTTTGGAAAATCTTACGTCTACTAAATGATCCAGCAATGTTTCTCGCTTCAAGGAAACCATCGGAAATGATGCACGTGCATGGAAACGCTTTGATTTGAGCTCGCACATGACAACTGCAAGAACACGGGGGGTCTTTGTAGATAAGTAAGAGTGCATGCCAGGGACTTCACACGGAGAGTCACAGCTGCCTCTGTCATCATCGCGGCTTTTTACGCAGCTGCAGCGTTTCAGCCCTGTAACCGAAGCCGAAATCGGACCTACACTGTCTCGGAGACTCTGTCACTCCAACCTCACGTTCCTCCGGGACGGAGTTAGCCCACTCTGCGACCCCCATTGACCCCGTGTCTGTCAGAGGCTCAGTTCCCTGGGTTGGGAAAGTTGGGGTCTGATTCCCCTCCGAGGTGAGACATCGAGGGACAAGCGAGTGAGAGGACGGCAACGTTATTTGACTGGATACTGGATACCCTCTCAAATGTTGACCTAAGATGTGACCCCCGGGGGTGTGTTTTGTGGGTACTAGTCATTTTATGTTTGTGTTTTAAAGTGCCATACAGCATAAAAGACCATCCATCCATCGTCTACTGCTTTATCCTCTGCATGAAGGCCGCGGGTCACTGCAGCCAATCCCAGCTGACGTACATACACTACACTTCAAAAGTTTGGGCTCACTTAGAAATGTCCTTAATTTTGAAGGAAAAGCACTTTTTTTCTCAATGACTATAACATTAAAGGTGAAGTAAGTAGTTTATAGTGCCATCTAGAGGAGAGGCTGAAATTTACAACAAAGAACTGCCCCTCTGCTCACCCCCTCCCTTCCCTGAGCGCTACGGTGTCCTCAGCCGGTCAAATGTCGTCCTCGTCCTCTTTCTCCGTGTCAGCAGATGAGGTTCGTGAGGCGAGGGAGAGGGCGGAGCTACCGCGGCCGTAGCAGACGAAGCGGAGAGAGTGGAGGCGGGACTTCAGCTACAAGTAAAGAGACGCTTGATTTGTTCTCTCGCGTTTGTCCTTACAGGCTCCCGTAGAAACATGGCGTCTCTCTGCTAACAGTGGCTATGCAACCGCGGCCCGCGACCATGTTATTTTACATGACTTTTTGAAACACTACGAAAATGAAACACAAACTATTATACAGTGACTAGACAATGCAGGAGCACATCATATGTATAAAAAAGTGGATTTTGGGTCATATAAACCCATAAATACTACACAGTGCCCCTTTAAATTAATCATAAATACACTCTATACATTGTTAATGTGGTAAACGACTATTCTAGCTGCAAACGTCTGGTTTTTAATGGAATATGTACATAGGTGTATAGAGGCCCATTTCCATGTTCCGTGTTCTAATGGTACATTGTGTTTGCTAATCACGTTAGAAGGCTATTGGATGATTAGAAAACCCTTGTGCAATGATGTTAGCACAGCTGAAAACAGCTTTGCTGGTTCTTTGACGGGCAAGTGAGTTTGAAGAGCAAATTTTTAATCTCGTTAATGACTTGATTATATATTTTCTATTCATTTTGCAACTCTTTTGATGAATAAAAGTGTGACTTTTGATGGAAAACACAATTTAGCTCTGCATCTTTTTTGGTCTGTCGGAGGAAACCGGAGAAACCCAACCGCGACTGCGCTAACCACTGCGCCGCCGTGTGGCGCTCACAACAGACCGCGTTTGACCTTTTGAATAGAATGAGCTACTTTCATCCTGCTTTGAACTAAAGCTGCCTTAGTGCGACTTGATTTGTCCAAACACGGAGGCGGACGTCGGTGACTTATACGCGCTGAGATGGTACAAGGACCGTATTGAGCGAGCTAAAGACTCGGGATGAGAGTCTGAGATGGTCTCTCTCTACGCTGAGAGGCACTGATTCATGACTTAATGCTCTCCAGCAAAGAGGAAATAAGTCAACCCAGAAAGGACTCAACGGATTTATCCTCAGAGTAGAGAGGCTTAAATTATGAATGCACGTACAGTACGGCTCTGTCAGGCTGTATAAAGTGCCTCAGTCAGGTCTTTTAGGGAGAATGACTGCTCCATAGATCTCAACCCTAAAACCTCCCGTGATCGCTCAACTCGGAATAAAATCGCGGCTGTGCAAAAAGGGCTGTTACTCACTTGGAATTGCGCGGGCTTGTTGGGCTGAGTCAGAACAAAGTACTGAACGGCCAGGTTGATGTAGGTTGTGCGGTACGACGCGATGTTCTTGAGACCCAGCACCAGTTTGTACAACTCCAGGCACATCAGACCTGCCACTGCTGCTGTCGTGGTGGCAATCGCTGGGATGATGCGTCCGGCGATGCGTTTACTCTGTGAAAAGGGGGACAAAATAAAGATTTATTTCACAATATACAACAGGTACAGTATAAAAAATACACTAGGTTCAACATAGTAATCACTACAGTTGGTCATGTAATACTAAAGGGGACATTTTGCTGCACAAGGCAACTCATTTGACCTTTGACACTTAGCGTCTGTGTTTGTGCTTTGGTAAATATTGCATTTTTAAGTATGCTAATACTTATATACAGTATAATACAGTATAGACAGTAATTGTAGTTATTTTACAGCAGATCTTGCATCTATTAAAATGCATTTCATACAGTAGGAACTTACACATTTCTTTGCACAGCTCTTAAGTAGGTCTCACTAGTCAAGTTACTGTACTTTCACATAGAATTTTCACATATCTGTACTTTACTTTGTTATCTATATTTCTGGCAACTTTTACTTTAACTCCGCTACATTATAAATGTAGTATTAAAATGTGTACTTCTACTCTGATACATCTTCCTTACTACAAAATAAAAGTTAAGTTGGTGACTGAAGCCGGTTTGTTGTCGCTAGTTGTTTTTAGCGGCACTAGCTGTTAGCCGCTTAGCTGTTAGCGTAGATTTCAGCTCCTAGTGGACTTAAAACACACCGGCGGCTCGTTGTTTACCGTGTCTGACACCGAGGCTCTGGTCTCCGGTTTCCAGGTTTCAGCTCTTAGCCGTTAGCCGAGCGGCCGACCAATACTTTTACTTTTACTAATACTGAGTACATTTTCTATCAGAAAATTACTTTTGATAGTTAAGTACAGTAAATGTCAGGTGCTTTAAGTAATATTCTAAAAGGTGACTTTAACTTCAACCAATGTCATTTTCGGGGTAAGATACTTTTAAGGTACTTTTACTCAAGTATCGCTTTCAAGTACTGGTCAACAGAGCCCAACGGTGATAATGTTGTTCCCAAACGAGATGCAACACGTGGTCTCTGTATGATTAAGTTAACCCTCTTTTCTCCTCCCCTCACTCAGCAGTACCCGTCTCCCCCCCCACCCCCCCTCCTCCCATTTTTATTCTTTTGCTGTGTGTCTGCAGCAGCACTCTGGTACAAGGTCTGGCTCAGGTGTCGCCTCCCAGGCGACAGGTAAAGTGCCGTGATTAGTTTTGCTCCGGGAACAATGGGTGAGCCGGCCGTTACTGCGGCTCTGGGGCAGGTGTGTGCTGCAGCAACTCAAAACACAACCCCGAGGGAGGGGGAGGGGAGGGGGGGGGGGGCAGAGTGCAGTGTTTTTCTCTAATCTTCACCGCCTCCAATCTCTGACTCACTTTATATGATGTAAAGTAAATAAGAGGTACACTACAGTTCAATAGTTTGGGGTCACCTATAGAATTTTCGTAATAATTTTGCCCTTCAAACTTTGCTTTTGTCAAAAAAACAGCAAAACTGTTTCCAGCTGTGCTAACATCATTGCACAAGGGTTTTCTAATCATCCAATAGTCTTCTAACACCATTAGCAAACACAATGTACCATTAGAACAGTGTAAATGTGCCTCTATACACCTATGTACATATTCCATTAAAAACCAGACGTTTGCAGCTAGAATAGTCGTTTACAACATTAACAATGTATAGAGTGTATTTCTGATTCATTTAGTGTTATATTCATTGAAAAAAAGTGATTTTCCTTCAAAAATAAGGAAATTTCTAAGTGAGCCCAAACTTTTGAACGCTATTGTATTTGTAACCCTTAGCGCAGATTAGTGTTGTCAAACGTTGACGCGCCAACGGCGTTTCACAGTGTCAGCGTTAACGCGCGACGCGTTTTCATGGCGACTGACCGGAAAAAGTCGCGCGTGACATCATGTTACATACGTGACTCGCGATTGTTAAAATTAGTCTCTAAAGTAATGCTAAACTTTAAAAACAGACGCACACATACGCAGCGCACAAGTACGCTGGTTATTTGTAGCGCTGCTCTTTTCGTTTAATAAACAGACCGCTCCAGTTGGACTGTGGGCGCGCTAACCGGTGCTAAAAGGAGCTAATGCAGCTAACGGAGCTAACTGGTAAACGGTGCCTGGACTCCGGTGTCGCGGCACGCAAACATGACGTCGTTCGCGTCTTTTTCTGGTCAGTCGTCGTGGAAACGTGTTATGAGTTAGCGCGCGTTAACCTTTTGCACAGCACTAGTGCAGATTAAAGCGGAACTAGACCGGAAGTTCCTATTAACGCTGTTTTTTTGGTGTGTATCTGCGTCATTACCTTGTTTATGAAGCCCTGACGGTTCGAAACAAACAGTTCAGCCACTGCTGAGAACGTTGTGTTTTATTGTAATCTCGGGGCTCAACGAGATCACTGAAAATCCCGAAATAGTTACGTAAGCAGCGGTTCTCCTGAACAACCGATCGTCCAGCTCCGGGCACTAGTCCGGGCACATCCGGTTGCGTACATTGAACCGCAGAATAAGAATAACGTCCGTTGTGGAGGTGTTTCACGAGCAACAGTGTCTTCTGACTCTGGGTCTGACTCCGGTTTAAAGTCACAAAGGGACTGAGGCGGGGAGTCGTGAACAAGCTATTTTTAAACACTGTTAAAACAATGTTTTGATAATGAGGAGCAGTGCATCCGCCGTTCCAGAGGGGGGCGCTGCGCTTCTGAGAACGGATGTGCTGGATAGTACTGGCCAATCACAAGACTCTGTCTTCTGGGGGTGAAAGTTCACTCTGAAATCTCACAGCAGAAAAACACCGTCAGAAAAGAGGATTTCTATCGGCTCGTTTACAGCAACTAGGAGGTTTTTGACCATAAAAACAAGTTAATATATGTAAGTAGACCTCCATAACTAACATTTATGTGCAACAGGACCACTCTATGTGAGCTTTAAATGAGATGATGCATAACAGTGTAAATGTTAACCTTGTGTCGATCCGCTGCAGGGATGCTGTAGTTCTCGGCCCTCAGGTTAGACGCGGCGACGATGAAGTCCATGTGGAAGTTAGTGTCATCGTCCTGTGATCCAGGTGAGATGTTACACATGCATCAGTGACGTGTTATTTCCACAACAGATGTGCAGATACTTTCACGGACAAACTGCTGCGAGGCCTGGCCCACGTTCCCTGTGATGTGGTTTAGCGAGTTAGCCGCGCTTTCGAAAGGCTTTTGTTGCCGCGTCCCAAACTGCTCTGATACATGACATTGGTCACCCCATCAGAATGCAGTGGAAATCAGATTTCTGGTCGTGATCGACGTGGCCAGTGAGGTCATGCCTGCGCCGCTGTGGCTGCACAAAGGCAGAGGAAGGCGACTGTCACTCAGGGATGGCTTTAGGGACTGCGAGGACGCTCCTAACTGGCAACCTGATGCCTCTGAAACCCTCCTACACACATTCCATCTATCCACAGCATGACCTGGGCACGTAAGGATGAAAATGAAGGGGGGGGGGGGGGGGGGCAATAGGGAGATCTCGTTCTTATTCGAGATGATATTCGATATGTGCCTGCCTTACCTCATCCACCTCCATCCTGCTTCTCCTGAGTGATTTATCAGAGCCCTAATTCGGGGGCTGTCTGGAGTTCACTTTCGATTGCCTCCCTAATTCATACCATTCACCCCCTGCAGCTTTCACTGTGCGGCTGTAACTGCATCTTTTCCAGGTTGCTTAAAGCCCTTTGTTGAATCCGGAGCACCCCACTTCCATGCTGGAGGTCTCAAAATTGCTCTCCATATATTCAGGGAAAGATAATACATTACTATTATGTAAAGACAATGGAGTTTCTCTTATGGACCATGATGAGTAAAATACCCTCTGTTGAAATGTAGACAGTCCTATACCATTGGACAAACTGGTTTAGATAGAAAGTGTTTGTTGTTATTGTACAAGACAACAAATTGACTAAAATTTGGGATTTTAAATGGATTTCAGGAGTTCAGGATTCTGACGGCCCAGGCAAAGAAGCTGCTCTTCGTTCTCGTTTCTTTTGATGTTCCTTGAATGCATCTCATACGGAAGAGAAGCAGATAGAGAAGTCTATTAAAGCTGTTAACGGCAGATCTGAAAAGAAATCTACAAATTATTTGAGGCCGTGCTCCTCAAAAGGTTGTATGCAAGACTAAAGACGTGTTTGGGACATAATGTCAGTCTTGTTGATTGGATAACTGACTGTCACAAAACAACTCGGTAAGGGATATGTTTGAGAAATTGTATTTGTCAGTACGTTGACATTCACAGTTTAATCGAGCTAAGGCCATAGTCCGACTAAGGCAAGAAATCAGACAACTTGCCAAGTGGAGGAGAAAATTGCTTTATTGACTGACTCCGCCTCTGTAGGTGGCGCTGCATCTCTCTATAAGCTAGTGCCTACTGTTTCCTGTTGACCTTTACGTCACAGAAAAACAAACAGTGAACGATGAGATGGATCGAGCAGATGTTTCGTACCTGATAAACATCGTGAATCGTGGTACAAATTGGATTTGATTTCCGGCAACAGTATCGCATTTTATACGTCTTTCAGGACATTTTGGTGTATGCACAGATCGCCAAGTCCAACTCCAGTCTGACTAAAGGCCACATTATACTTCTCCGACTGCGTAATGCGTTATCCGACTGCGTCACCACGTAGACCACTCGAGCCTTTATACTTCTGCGTCGTGGTGACGGATATGTGCTGCAATTTCCCGCCCGATCAGTAGGGGTCGCTGCGCAAGGTTGTTGTGCTTTTGGCTACAGTGAGCAATGGCGTCCGAGGGAGAAAGACTGTTGTTGTTGAAACAGTGGCCGTTTCTCACTTTTCTGTGTGACGGAACGCAGTTTTAAGATAATTTGAGGCGAGAAATTGGCCATTTAGAGTCTAAACATGTGCTGTGTGTGTTAAGATATGACGTATTTATAGTTCGGCAGCGACGAAGTCGGCGGTGTTCAGCTCCGCCCTCTGTGGACGCTCGCTGCTCACTGTGAGCCGGCACAGAGCAGCTTCGCTCGGCCTGTCCTGAGGACCAATCGCAGCTCTTGCCGTCTCCGTTGTCCCTTGACGGAGTGACGGACACTTAAAAAATATTCCGTGCAGCCGGAGACGACGCAGAGACTCTACAACAGGTTCTGCGTCGACGCAGAGGACTCTGCGTAACCTACGCAGAGCACTTTACGCAGAAGTATAAATTGGGCTTAAGCGTATACATGCAGCAGTAATCAGACTATGAATCGCATTATCCAGATATGTTAGACCCACTAAGACTAGCTTGATTTTAGTCAGACTAGCATGTTTACATGACACAAACCAAATAATTATTGTCTTAAGCCCAATTTATACTTCTGCGTAAAGTGCTCTGCGTAGGCTACGTAGAGACTCTGCGTCGACGCAGAGACTGTCGAAGAGCCTCTGCGTCGTCTCCGGGTGCACGGAATATTTTTTAAGTGTCCGTCACTCCGTCAAGGGACTACGGAGACGGCAAGAGCTGCGATTGGTCCTCAGGACAGGCTGAGCTAAGCTGCTCTGTGCCGGCTCTCAGTGCGCTCCGGGCGTCCTGACAGAGGCGGAGCTGATCCCCGCCGATAACGCCGCTGCCGAACTATAAATACGTCATATCTTAACACACACAGCACATGTTTAGACTCTAAATGGCCAATTTCTCGCCTCAAATTATCTTAAAACTGCGTTCCGTCACACAGAAAAGTGACAAACGGCCACTGTTTCAACAACAACAGTCTTTCTCTCTCTTTCTTTCTCGGACGCCATTGCTCACTGTAGCCAGAAGCACAACAACCTTGCGCAGCGACCCCTACTGATCGGGCGGGAAATTGCAGCGAGTGTCCGTCACCACGACGCAGAAGTATAAATGCTCGAGGCGTCTCCGTGGTGACGCAGACGGATAACGCATACGCAGTCGGAGAAGTATAATGTGGCCTTTAGTCTGACTAAAATCAGACTTTTAACATGCATGTAAACGCACTGAGTATCAGACAGGGGAATACAAATGGTGAACCCAGCCACAAATGCTTTAATTGTCAACTTAGTGCTAAAGCCAATGAAGTCCAGACAGAGAGTGATGAGGTGTTGAAATGGGGTGTGAATGAGTGGGAGTGGAGACTGCAGCGGTGGCTCGATGCACAGTAGACTGTGTTATAAAGAGTAAATTTGCCTGGAGGGTTCAGAGTGTGCCACTTCAAAGACTTTGGTTTGACACCAGTACGTCTCCGTCCGTCTCAAATTCGCGAGTGCGCTGCATTTCGGCAAAACAAGCGTCACTGTCGCTTTCACACAGACTCCTGTAGAAAGAAATCTGTTCCACATGAGTCGTGTCACCAATTTTTTTTTTTTTTTTTTTACTGTTTTTGCAAGGAGGGATGTGCAGTCCCAAAATATACATCTATCTTAAATCCAGGGTGTTCAGTGAGCACAGAAAACAAGCAAGCTCTGTTTCTGTCTCAGGTCACTGAGCTCCCAGAGATGGTGGGGAGGGGAAAAAAAAGCGCCTATAGATTTGAAGTGAAGCACCCTGCTAGGGCTCAGCTGCCACTGTGTCTGTGGTGTCTGCGCTGTGAGCAGCAGAGCCGTCGCTACAATCCCCGCCCTACCTTCTCAAAGTCGATGGGCTTCATCCTCACGGCTGAGCTTCTCAGAGACGGCGAGGCCAACTTTGCTTTCAGCTCCTCGAGTCGAGCTTTCTCTGCAGCAAAGACACGAGAGGTGGTGAATAAGAGACGACCCCCCGGGAGTGTACGAGGAACATGAAAGTGTTCAGGTGTAACTCACCTGCGTCGTCGCTTTCCCGTCCTCGGCTCTCCTCCAGCTCCGCGTCATTCGCGTGGATCGTCACGGACGAGCTGGGAGTAAAAGACGGCACGTGGACTTGCTCGAGGATTCGTGCGATTGAGGCACCGTCTCTCGTCCCTTCGATCCCGTAGATGCGTCCGTACAGATTAGCCGCTGCCACCACATACTCCACGTGGGTCGTCTAAACGCAGTATCCATACATGGATCAATGAAAACAAGAAGATTTACAGAAATGTCCTTATTTTTTAAGGAAAAGCACTTATTTTCAATCAATGGAATGTGTACATAGGTGTATAGAGGCCCATTTCCGGTGTTCAAGTTTGTTATTCGTTAAAATTATTTCTTAAGAGATGATGGTAAATTTCAATTCAAAGTGCATCAGGGCAAATGGATCATTTCCTGAATTTCAAAAATTCGTTAAAATTATTCCATAAGAGATTTGCAAATATTTTCAATGGATCCTCGTTCAGGGAGATGCAGACTATTATGATGGTAAATTCGGAGTCATTCAGAGATACTTTTTGTTTTTGTGAAGAAAGTCAGCTCACTGTCATAGTGCATCAAATGGATCATTTCCTGAATTTCAAAAATTCGTTAAAATTATTCCATAAGAGATTTGCAAATATTTTCAACGGATCCTTGTTCAGGGCGATGCCGACTATTATGATGGTAAATTTCAAGTCATTCTGAGATACTTTTTGGTTTTGAGAAGAAACTCAGCTCACTGTCAAAGTGCATCAGGGCAAATGGATCATTTCCTAATTTTCAAAAATTCGATAAAATTATTCCTTAATAGTTTTGCAAATATTTTTAATGGATCCTTGTTCAGGGCGATGCCGACTATTATGATGGTAAATTTCGAGTCATTCCGAGATACTTTTTGTTTTTGAGAAGAAACTCAGCTCACTGTCAAAGTGCATCAAATGGATCATTTCCTGAATTTCCAAAAATACGTTAAAATTATTCCATAAGAGGTTTGCAAATATTTTCAACAGATCCTGTGGGGCAGGTAATTCAAAATTCTAAAGAAATTAACATTTAGCACCACATGTATAAGGTTAGAACTAAAAGAAAACATTTTACATTTGAAGAAAGCAGAATATAACCTCAAATACGTCATATATATTATATTACTCAAATTGTCAGTGTCTGACTTTTGCCAGTGCACCACCATCTGAGCTGCAGTATCTTCCATCTAATATCAGCTTATTAGCTCCTCTGTTACTTAACGTGATAGTGCTGTTACTGTTAGATTATTATCTGCCTTTCTTTTGACTGTATGCAGGTGAGACTGTGTCCACAGCCCAGATAAGAATTCAGTATTATGGTCGGAGTGAGGAAGAGCCTCAATGAGAGCAGATAAAGAAGGAATGTGAGTGGACCTCATCACCAAACACTGCAGGGGTCACTTCTGTTTTTATGGTATAAGGAACCGGACCAGACACTACTTACGTTGTTAGGGTTGAAGATCAGTGGGTGAGGGCATTTCTTCGATCCAGACCAAAAGGGCAGACCAGAGGAGGTCATCTGAAGAGAGACAGCAGAAAAACCCTTTATCCACATGATCGACTATCACTACGTTACACTATTTCTATTTTCATTGAATATTTCAGTATCATAAACCAGTGACAGCTGCAATACGAGAGTGTCTCTACAACAACACGATAACAGAAGTTTATATACTATAGTTTTTTCGCTTTATAAGCAGCACAGAGCTTCTAATCGTATCCATCATGTTGCTAACTAGTAGTACTGAATATTTCCTTTAGTAGAGATGGTAAACTATCCATCTGAACTTTTTTTTGTTGATTATTTTAAGCTTATTTTTTATTTTCTGACCATAAAAGGGCCAGAAAATGTCCTGCGATTAAGTGCTTTTGCCCATTTTTCCGGGATAACTTTCAATATCTGGCCGTTATTTACAATTCACTGCATGTTAGGATAAGTTTTAATTCGAAATTTTTTTTTATTTGAAATATGAACAGTATAACGTATTTAAAACAACATTTGTTTGAGTCTTTGTCTCAATGTCCAAAAACAGGCCAAAAAATGGAAACTATTCACAGGCGCGAGTGTAATTACCGTAATGACCACACGTCGGCTCTGACGTGCGACTTCTCAGCTTTCGGAAACCGCTGGAATTCGTCCGCTGGCACAAACCGTCGCGTAATTACCGTAACGCCGAGTGTGATACGCTCAGTGTTAAAGGGTTAAAATGGATGAATGGATGGACTTCTACTCAATTTCTCGTATTTCGACATCATTGTTGGATATTTTAATTACATATTATGTCTTTAATTCGACAGGACTCTTACGCTTGCAGATCTTCCCACAGAACATCCAGACTAATAGTGTTATCAGCTGTGCGTTGACAACAGTAGTTTGTTCGGCTGATAAAGGAACAAAGGTTCCTGCAGAAGCTTTGATGTTGCCAAATGGTCCATATGTTTGGAAAGGAGAAAGTCCCCGTGTGATAGACAGTGCTGCTTTTTCACTGTAGGGGAGCTTTCTATAGCAGCCAAAAGGCGTCAACAACATTCTCCTGTTTTTACTTAGGCCTCAGATGGCTTGAGGGTAAAACAGGGCTGCAAGATAGCCCTTGAAAAACATCCATTTCAAGTTTTTTGATGCCATTTTAGCTACATCCACATGTGGTTTTCTCTTTATTTTCTTTATACACTCGTGCATACCTAAGTCATTGTTCTGCGTGTCAACGTTTAAAATCCACAGATGCAGAACCACATTCACTTCTGTGTGCAGAGGAGCTCACACACCTAACTGAAATGGTTGGTGACGGTTAACTGACGCGAGCCGCGTTATTGTAGTTCCTCAGAAAGTCTGTGGTGACAGAAAATGTGACGCACACACACCGGGAGAGCAAAACGAGAAACATAAAACGTTATAACCGTGATTGTCGAGAGTTCCTCTGCACACAGTTTATCTTCGTAAAAAATAACTGAAAGCAAAATCCATCACGTCTATCGGTTTTTTATTTTTAACGGAATTTTTAAGGGAAATTTAAGGGAACTAACTGGGAATGTAATGGAAATGCATCATATCCAAGCATAAATATAAACAAACAAATAAATGATGAGACAAAAGAGTGAGCGTTACCTCCCAAAAAGGAGTAAAGACCCGCGAACTGCGAAGGAATGGATCCACAACCACGACCCATTTCTCTCTCTTTCCTTTTAAAAAATTCCCATTTATTCCCATAAATTCCCATGGAAAGTTTCCATCTTTGAAAATTCCCAGTTTATTCCTATTTATTCCCATTAATTCCCATGGAAACCTTCCATCTTTAACAATTCCCAATTTATTCCCATAAATTCCCATGGAAACTTTCCATCTTTAAAAAAAATTCCCAATTTATTCCTGTTTATTCCCATTAATTCCAGTGGAAAGTTTCCATCTTTGAAAGTTCCCGGAATTTTGCAACCCTAATCCCGTCTGGTCAGAGTGATGTTTTCATTCCTACAGACACAGAGTATATCGATGGCAGAAAAAGCCACTTTTACTAAGACTGGGGGTTAATGAGGGTCTGTTTGGATTGATACTGAGCCGTACAGACCCCACCCCTCCCCGACCCCCAGACCCCACCCCCCCAATATGTGACAGAAACATGTGATGTCACTCCAGATTACCAAACCTACAGGGATGCTGATATTTATCCCCAAATGGCTTTCTGGAGTTCAGATTTCAAGCGAGGTTAAAAGTAACCTCACACCAGTTTGTATGCAAATACCTTTCACACACAGTGCCCCCTTGTGTCCACATGGATTAATTACAGCTTTGTTTTACTCAGAAGATAAAAGAGATGTTTACCTCTGAAGCAGGAAAACAGTGCAGAAGCTGCTGAATGTCATTGTTATAGTGAGTCTCCCATTTGCAGCGTGCCCAGCTCACACAGTCGTCCCAGTTTGTTGGACGTTGTCCTCCAGCGTTCATGTCCTCCAGGCGGCTCCACACGTCCCCGAGGACCTCTGATGCCTCCGTGTCCCCGTGGCCGAGTGTACGCTCGACAAAACCGCTGTCGCTGCAGGAGAGAAAAAAGTTTTTTTTATTTGATAGAATCAAACTGTGTGTAGTAGTATGTAATTGCAGTATATAAATAGTATTTAAAGATTTGTCATTTTACTTCAGTAATTTGTTTTAGAAGTACTGGACTTAGCTACGTTTAAAATCACATCCGTTACTGAGAAGAAGAAAAAAAAAGTTGGCCTGAATTTGAAAAAATAAAAAATTCATAGTGAATGATAAGGACAGATGAATGATGAGGACATGTGAATGATGAGGACAGGTGAATGACAAGGACAGGTGAATGACGAGGACAGGTGAATGATGAGGACAGGTGAATGACGAGGACAGGTGAATGAATAGGACAGGTGAATGATGAGGACAGGTGAATGACAAGGACAGGTGAATGACGAGGACATGTGAACGATGAGGACAGGTGAATGATGAGGACATGTGAACGATGAGGACAGGTGAATGATGAGGACATGTGAACAATGAGGACATGTGAACGATGAGGACAGGTGAACAATGACGACAAGTGAATGACGAGGACAGGTGAATGACAAGGACAGGTGAATGATGAGTACAGGTGAATGACTAGGACAGGTGAATGATGAGGACATGTGAACGATGAGGACATGTGAACGATGAGGACAGGTGAACAATGACGACAAGTGAATGACGAGGACAGGTGAATGACAAGGACAGGTGAATGATGAGGACAGGTGAATGACTAGGACATGTGAATGATGAGAACAGGTGAACGATGAGGACAGGTGAATGATGAGGACATGTGAATGATGTGGACAGGTGAATGATGAGGACAGATGAGTGATGAGGACAGGTGAATGCCGAGGACAGGTGAGTGATTAGGACGAGTGAATGATAAGGACACGTGAGGACATGTGAATGACGAGGACAGGTGAAGACATGTGGATGATGAGGACATGTGAATGATGAGGACATGTGAATGATGAGGACAGGTGAATGATGAGGACAGGTGAATGAACAATGAAGACAGGTGAATTGGGGTTAATTAAGGTCCCTGAGTGAGTGAGAAAGTTAAAGCATTTGTGACCTTTGACCCGTGTTGATTGACACATTATGTGTTTACATATTTTATTTATTCAGCACTTTAATTTGTAATGGTTTGCCTTTAATTAAAAACAATTCATGCGAGATTTGTGTTCCCTTGTCCTTTTAGGACAAGGAAAAACCCCAACCTTGATAATAAAGTAACTAAGTAACTTTCACTGTTAACTTAAAATGTGAAAAATGTGGTACTTTTACATGAGTGGAATGTTTCAGTATCTGAATCTGACTAATAGTTGAAAAGGGGGAAGAATATTTTGACCTGAGGAAGTGAAGGTCTGTCACGTCCTCATAGAAAACTATCAACAACAATGACGGAGGAGAATGACTGAACACAATCTTTGTGTATTAAGTGTCTTGACACTGACTCACAGGGAATTCCTCTGATGCGTGACCATCGACTCATAAGAGAGGAAATTGGGTGTTTTTTTGTAATCTTGTAATGTGCTGGTCAG
Organism: Microchirus variegatus; assembly: GCF_963457635.1. NCBI lineage: Eukaryota > Metazoa > Chordata > Actinopteri > Pleuronectiformes > Soleidae > Microchirus > Microchirus variegatus. The sequence continues at coordinate 2,059,955 of NC_139808.1, read as the reverse complement.
TGCAACTCTACACCCACACAAGCCCCTGGATCGCAGGTTTTTTTGTTCCACAATCACATACCAGCTCACTAATGCATTACACTGCACTTTACTGTGAGAGAAGAGAAGGGCATCTGCCTCCTCTGCACCATGTAGCTGCACCCAAACAAGTCTAAACAGGAACATTTCACAGTCACATTTCTGCATCGAGCTAATAACCTCATTAGCCATTACTTAAAGGTGCATTATGTAATAAATCTAAAGCAACTGGCCGTAAAATCCTCCTAATATGTCACAGAGACTCAGGAATAATGTTCATTTAACAAACTGAACTCACCAACAACAACAGTACAGACAAAATATTTGCAAATCATCTTTATGTTTTGAAATCATGTTTTTAGCATGTGGCGCCACCTACCGCCGTCTACCAATCATTGCAGTCAGTAGAGTCTCAGCTGCTGAGCAACCACGGGTTGCCAGTTACATCTGACGGAGAAAAACGAAACCTAAAAGACCTCAGTATTTCAGTGAATTTGAGTGTAGTAACTGTTTTTGGCCACATTCTTACATGTGGCACCTTTAAGTAGGCGCTAATTAACATATATAAGTCGCATACTAGCCTTTGATCAGTAATCATTAAGCACGTATTAGCACCTTATTCTACGTAACGTTATTCTACCTCGATTATTAGATTAGATAGATTTTTCCTACATAAGGTGTTAACAACAGTACAGACAAAATATTTGCATTAAAAACATATTTTGCAGACTGCAAATCATGTTTACGTTTTGAAATCATGTTTTGTCATGTGGCGCCACCTACCGCCGTCTACCAACCATTGCAGTCAGTAGAGTCTCAGCTGCAGAGCAACCACGGGTTGCCAGTTACACCTGGCGGAGAAAAACGAAACCTAAAAGACCTCAGTATTTCAGTGAATTTGAGTGTAGTAACCGTTTTTGGCCACATTCTTACATGTGGCACCTTTAAGTAGGCGCTAGCTAACATATATAAGTCGCATACTAGCCTTTTATCAGTAATCATTAAGCACGTATTAGCACCTTATTCTACGTAACGTTATTCTACCTCGATTATTAGATTAGATAGATTTTTTCCTACTTAAGGTGTTAACAACAGTACAGACAAAAAATTTGCATTAAAAACATATTTTGCAGACTGCAAATCATGTTTACGTTTTGAAATCATGTTTTGTCATGTGGCGCCACCTACCGCCGTCTACCAACCATTGCAGTCAGTAGAGTCTCAGCTGCTGAGCAACCACGGGTTGCCAGTTACATCTGGCGGAGAAAAACGAAACCTAAAAGACCTCGGTATTTCAGTGAATTTGAGTGTAGTAACCGTTTTTGGCCACATTCTTACATGTGGCACCTTTAAGTAGGCGCTAGCTAACATATATAAGTCGCATACTAGCCTTTGATCAGTAATCATTAAGCACGTATTAGCACCTTATTCTACGTAACGTTATTCTACCTCGATTATTAGATTAGATAGATTTTTCCTACAACAGTATGGCCAAAATGTTTGCATTAAAAACATATTTTGCAGACTGCAAATCATGTTTATGTTTTGAAATCATGTTTTTAGCATGTGGCGCCACCTGCCGCCGTCTACCAATCATTGCAATCAGTAGAGTCTCAGCTACCGAGCAACCACGGGGTTGCCAGTTACGTCATAAAAACGAAACCTAAAAGACCTCGGTGTTTTGAATTTGAATGTAGTAACCGTTTTTGGCCACATTCTTACATATGGCACCTTTAACATTTCCGTTTTTTTCCGTGACTGCGTTATTCTGGATACAGTACACTTTACAATAAGTCCTCTAAGGATATTGTTTTTAACATCATTGTAACATGAGACACTCGAAAACAAAAGAAAGTGCTTCAGAATGAGGAGGGGGGGGGGGGGGTTACATCAGATATCCCCAAAACCAACAAAAACACAGTGGGATTAGCGAGGCTCCGATTGGGGCTCAAAGCCCAGGCTGGAAACGCAAATCTGTCACTGACGCTGCGCTGTTACTATTCTAATTAGATCAACACTTAACAGCTTAGCTCTGTGTTTTCCCCGTTTTTTCCGTTTCAGTGCATAAATCAGAAAACACCTAATTAGCCGAGAGACTTGACGAATGATTTAGTTTTCAAGTTGCCGTGGTGTGAGATACTCTACAGTGCACGGCCTTGGCAAACGCCACACTGTTTATGTCATTTTTTACTGGAGGGGGGGGGGGGGGGGGGGGTTTGCTGCTGCTGCTGAGAGCCAACAAAACCGCACATTTTCCTGTTTGTAAACCAAAAATAATGAGCTCATGCCACTTCATTAGCCTCGTAGGCCTCGCTGGAATGCTTTATACAGAGAGCAGAACGTCCTTGTAAAATGAGAAGCGAGCGGTCTTTATGTGTGACGGCAGACTTTCTCACGTTTTTGCCAGAGGCAACTTTTTTTTTTTTTTTTTTTGCCGTTATTATGTCCTTACCTCAGGAAGAGATTCACATTGTCAGGCGTTTGCTTAAACAGTCCTTCGAACTGGTCTCGGGCCCACTGAAGGAATGACAAAGCAGGGTTAGCGTAACGTTGTAAGTGCGTATAATGTTTCAACTCAGTCATTAAAGTACATACAGTATATAAACGACTGCAGCTTTATAAACATGTCATCACTGACTCTTAGGTTCGCTTTCACACCACTAGTTGGATTATTTGATCCGCACCAGGCAATACAATTGTTATTATGTAACATATGACTCCAGTGTGGTCCGCTTTCACACCAGCAAACCAACCAAAATTGTTCCAGATTGACGTTTCATCAATGTGTTTATATCTTCCGGTAGAAAAACGACAATTTTGACTCACTAATGGACTATTGGCCATTTTTGGCAAAATATGCAATTTGAGAACGAGTCGCGGCTGCGTCTGGAGAACAATCAGCTGATGCACTGGAGTCGGCGAAGACGTATATCGCGTATAACTATGAGACGAAGATTGCTCCAAAGACCTACAAGGTAGACTATGTCCATGGCATTTACTGCAGAATATGGTTTGGACCCGAGTTGGCGTTCTCACCAGAGTCTGACATTTGGTGCGGAGTCAAGCGGACCGAGACCACCTCTTTTTGGCGGTCTTGATTTCCGCTTGATTTGGTGCGGACCCGAGTGCGATTGATGCTTTCGCACCAACGAAAACGAAACCAACTAGAGTGTTTGGTTTCGAATGGATCGTTTGGTGCGCACCAACTGCTGTTGGTGTGAAAGCGCCCTAACTGTCCTGTATAAACGTATAAACTTGATTCAGTTGTTGTATATCTGCTCCTGGCCTCTTTCTTCGGTCTCTACCTCTGTACCCCATTTTGTCCTTTCACCACAACCGGCCTAGGCAGATGGCCGCACATCTTTGAGTCTGGTTCTGTCAGAGATTTCTTCTTCTGTTAAAAGGGAGTTTTTTCTCTCCACTGATGCCTAGTGCTTGCTCATTGTGTGAATTGTTGGGTTTCTCTTTTCTCCATGATGTATGTATGCACACTAAATACATAAATAAAAGTGCTAAGAAGAACCATATAAGGTTCTTCAGCTTGTCCTCATAGGAGAAGCCTTTTTGGCTCCAGATAGAACCTTTTTATAAAGGTTCCACCTGGAGCCAAAAATGGTAACCTTAGCGTTACCAATAACCCTTTTAAAAGCCTTTATTCAGGAAAGGGGTTTTAAAGGGTTCTCTGGAACAAAAATGATTCTTACTGGAACCATTAGTGTTACCAAGAAGCCTTGAAAGACAAATGGTTCCATGTAGAACCTCAGCCTTTGTAGAAGAACACTTTTGGAACCCTTATTTCTAAGAGTGTATGTGATTTGGCACTATACAAATAAAATTTAATCGAAAATTGAATAAGAATACACTGAGTGACCATGAAGTAGCAGGCCTGTATTCATGTCAATCAGTAATGACATTTGGTCTAAAGTGAAACATCTCGACAACTAACGTCTGAAATCCCTTTAAGCTGCAAGTGTGTGTAACAGTGTGTGTAACTTTATTTTTGTGTTGTTGCCTCAGCTTAGTCTCCATGAAAAGAAACAATACACGAGTTATATGCTGTGCCTTTACGTACTGCTACTTTTAACACGTAGCAAACTGTAAATAACTGCCAGATATTGGAAATTATTCTGGAAAAATGGACAAAAGCACCCGACATTTTGAAGGTTAGGTGTCAAAGGGTTCATTCGACATATGTCTGAGTCTACAGCCAACCTGGAGAGTGTGCTCGATGCGGTGAGGGAAGTTCTTGAGCGTGCACAGTGGGATGTCGTTATTTGAACTGGAGTTGCCAGGTCCGTAAGACTCCGTCAGGTGAGGGACCACCACCAGAGTGTGACCTTTGCTGCCCAGAGTTCCTCCCTCCAGCATCGGCTTCTGGTGTTGAACGCAGCGTCCGTCCAGATAGACTCCTGGGATAGACCAGAGGGAGGGGTTAAAGGTTATGATTCTTGTGCTGAGAAAGTTAATATAATAACGACTAAGGACAGCGGAAAGTGTCCTCACTGGCTTCCACGTTATCCAGCGCCGCAGCCACTCCATCGAGGCCCTTGAAGAAGTCGTACCCGTACACTCCTTCACTGTCGGGGTCCAGACGATTCTGATGAGCGGTGATTTTCATCCGCGGGTTCATGTCGCGCGCCGCTTTGGCCGCAACCTCCGACTTTGGTTTCTGTTCGTGGACAAGTGAGCAAATGTGCAGTGTGATTTGATTTTTGGATGAAATGTACCCTACCGTTCAAAAGTGTTGGGGGTCACCTATACAATTTTTTTGGGGTGTTTTCCATTAAAAGTCACACTTTTATTCATCAAAAGAGTTGCAAAACGAAGAGAAAATATAGTCAAGACATTGACGAGATTAGAAATAATGATTTTTATTCCAAATAATAATTCTGCCCTTTCGTCAAAGAACCAGCAAAACTGTTTTCTAATCATCCAATAGTCTTCTAACGCCATTAGCAAACACAATGTACCATTAGAACAGTGGAAATGGGCCTCTATACACCTATGTACATATTCCATTAAAAACCAGACGTTTGCAGCTAGAATAGTCGTTTACCACATTAACAATGTATAGAGTGTATTTATGATTCATTTCATGTTATATTTATTGAAAATAAAGTGCTTTTCCTTCAAAAATAAGGACGTTTCTAAGTGACCCCAAACTTTTGATAGTAGTGTAAATTGTACAGACGCTGCATGGTGAGTGTCTCACGTCCTTTCTTTGACTATAACCAGCACAGTAGAAGATTTGCATCAGGATACTCATTAACTGTCTCATGTCACTGTGTTACGTAAACACGAGCGATGAAACGCCTGATTATACTTCGAAATAAATACTGAACAAAACTGGCAGAATTGATGGGAAACATGGCAGCAGACGACTAGAGCTGCAGCTAATCTGTCGATTATTTAGTTATTATTATTTAGTTTGGTCCATAAAATGTTATTTTCTTTGTCATGTGGAGCAAAGAAACGGAGAAAATGTTCACATTTAAGAAGCTAAAACGATCAGAAATCTTGTTTTAACAATGAAAAAAGCTTCAAACTGATGAATGAGTTATCAAAATAGTTAAAGGCGCCATATGTAAGAATGTGGCCAAAAACTGTTACTACATTCAAATTCAAAATACAGAGGTCTTTTAGGTTTCGTTTTCTGACGTAACTGGCAACCCGTGGTTGCTCAGTAGCTGAGACTCTACTGACTGCAATGATTGGTAAACGGCGGTAGGTAGCGCCACATGCCAAAAAATATAAAAATAAAATTTAATACAAATATTTTGTCTGTACTGTTGTTGTTGGTGAGTTCAGTTTGTCATATGAACATTATTCCTGAGTCTCTGTGACACATTAGGAGGATTTTATGGCCAGTTGCTTTAGATTTATCACATAATGCACCTTTAACGATTCAGCTCGACAGAGGAGGTTGTGTGTGTGTTTTTAATCCTCACCCCGATGTCGTGAGACCTGAACAGGAACTGTCGATTCAAGTTGGACCTCTCTATGAAGTCCATGTCGGTGACGGTGATTCGCCCTTCGTCTCCTGCACCGAGGCCCATCAGGGCAAAGTTTTTCAGCAGCTCACAGCCGATGGCACCGGCTCCAACCTTGACAAACAAAGACACGTTTGAGGAACAAAGAATTCAATTGTCACTGCTTGTGCATGCACTGTTTATGTTAAAACCCATTTTTTGAACTCTTTGGCTTTCGACCCAGTATGAGACGATGGATTTTTATCTTTTTATGTATCCGTGATGTGCAGCACTTTGTTTTCCGCTGTTGTTGTGCTTTATGAATAAAGTTGGATTGTGATTAAACACACGTGAAACGGTCGTACCTACAGCTACAAAAACAACACGGCACTGCTGCTGCGAGGGGGTCAACAGTGGCAGGAAATGCCACCTGAATCCCAGCCGTTTCCTGCCCTGCGTGCGCGCCATCATTAACACCAGAGGAGAGCAGAACACATCAGTTTCCAGTGCAGGTGCGCCCCCTGCTGGGGCCACTTTTTAAAAAAAACCAAAAACAGCCCCTCACCAGGAAGTACTTCTGCTTCTGCAGCTTCTCCTGGAAGGCAGAGCCAAACACGGCGACCTGCGCGTCGTACCTCGCGCCTGTCTGTCGGGAGAAGAAAAAACAGTTAAATAAGACCTGAATCACCATAAATCTGATGTAAAATAAACGGAACAGTGGAATGTTTTCACATACTGCTGCAAAGGAAGTCTCTGCCACTTCATTCTCCGCCTCAGGCAGACACTCCAGAGCGTCAAAATACAGCCACTGACGAAGAGGTGTAAACTTTCCAGAACACGCCTGCAGGACGATTAAGGATCGCACACACAAAGTGTCATACTGTCAAAGTCGTACCGTGCATTGTACACCGTCGTTCAGAAAGTTTGGGGTCACTTAGAAAAATCACTTTTTTTTTCAATGAATATCACATTAAATGAATCATAAATACACTCTATACATTGTTAATGTGGTAAACGACTGTTCTAGCTGCAAATGTTTGGTTTTTGGTATGTCTGGTACATTGTGTTCGCTAAAGGCTACTGGATGATTAGAAAACCCTTGAAAACCATTGTGTCATTATCATTATCATTATTTCTAATCTTGTCAATGTCTTGACTATATTTTCTATTCACTTTGCAACTCTTTTGGTGAATAAAAGTGTGACTTTTAATGGAAAACACACACAAATTGTATAGGTGACCCCAAACTTTTACACGGTACATGTACACGTCATATATTTTTTTCTCATTTATCAATCATCCTGGACATTTTGCATGTAGTTTCTCTTCTTATTCACCTCCAACTAACATGTGGCTTCTGCCCTTTGTGTCAATTTGAATTTTTTTTTCCCCCCCTCAACCTTTGACCTTTGACTCCTCACCTTAATAACTTCCTGTGCAGCGAGGCCTCCGATGAAAGCGTTGATCGGAGCTAAGTCGCCCCGGGCCGAGTACGAGAGGTTTCTCACGGCGGCTTCGTCCAGCTTCTCCAAGCGCGTGACTTTATTCATCTCATTCACCATCTCGAGCAGGACATCTGCGTCGGACTGCGACGAGACAGAGCCACAGCATTTGAGTTGAAACGAATCCGGTTATGTACGTATTTATTTTTGTAACGTCGCGGCGCCGCCACCCACCTGAGCTCGAACGTGAGGGAGACGCCGTTCTTTCCTCACAAAGCCGTGCAGAGCTTGGAAAGCCAAGTGCAGCGTCTTGTGCCTCGTTATCTTGACGTAGTCGTTCGTGTTCAGAAGTTCGTAATCCGACAGCGCCTCACTCAGCGGTTTCTGCACATTTACGGTGTGGATGTTTCATTGACTGTGTGTGTGTGTGTGTGTGTGCACTGTGTTCTTCCAAAGGGTGAAAAAAACTACTTACAAAATTTAGTACGCAGGACTCTTTGACCTCAGTGACTATTCCACCACTTTCATACTCGGAGAAGGCGGACGTGTCACCGATGCTGAAGGAGTAAGGGTCTGTGGAGAAAGGAAACACATACTTAGACTTTCATCGATTCTTACATTTGCAGCGAGAAGACTCGGGTTTGTGACCCGGTTAGAACAAGGATCTTTCTGCATGTTCTCGCTGTGTTTGAGTGGGTTTTCTCTGGCTTCCTCTCACAGTCCAAAAACATGAAATATGGGGATTAGGTAAATTGGACACTCTTAATTAGGGGTGTCAGTGTACCAGTAAAATAATAGCATAATAACTTGATTTTTTTTTTTATTATTAAGTATCTTTTTTTCAAAAAATTGAAATTTCTTGAGGAAGATAAGTGCAATTTCACCAATATTATGCCTCATCATCATCATTTACACATCACACTGAATCTTTAAAAGGTACAAATATTTAGTCACAGATATCTGGAAATGAAAAATATACTATTTCTCACAACTAAAGGTTGAAAATGTTGAATGTCATGAATGTGGCTTGAAGTCGCAATAACGGAAGAAGGAAGCGTTGACATAAAACAGGGGAACTTGTGGTAAGAGTACACAGCAGTATTGGAAAATCATAGTAATAAAAACCACAAACGTGAGCGTCTGTCATACTACGTTTAAGGCAAAGGGTCTCAAACTCCAATGAACCCTGGGGGCCACTGTGTGTATAGTTTGGTCAGTCAAAGTAAAAAAAAAGGCAACTTTTTGAGAAAAATACATGGAAATAATCATATTTATGATGATATTTCACATAATTCCACATTAAAAGTGATTGTTTTGATATCGAACGAAACGCACGTTAGCGCACGTTAGCCGTGTTAACGCACGTTAACGCACGAATCGTTTCCATGATGACTGACCGGAAAAAGATGCGCGCAACATCATGTTTACTTTCCGGAGTCCACCTTTTACCAGTTAGCTCCGTTAGCTCTGTTAGCTCCGTTAGCTCCATTCGGTCCATTAGCTCCTTTAGCGCCGTTAGCGTGACTACAGTCCAACTGGAGCGGTCTGTTTATTGAACGAAAAGAGCAGCGCTACAAATAACTAGCGTACCTGTGTGCTGCGTATGTGTGGAAATAATCATATTTATGATGATATTTCACATAATTCCACATTAAAAGTGATTGTTTTGATATCGAACGAAGCGCACGTTAGCACACGTTAACGCACGTTAACGCGTGAATCGTTTCCATGATGACTGACCGGAAAAAGATGCGCACAACGTCATGTTTACTTTCTAACTTACTTTACCAGTTAGCTCCGTTAGCTCTGTTAGCTCCATTAGGTCCATTAGCTCCTTTAGCGCCGTTAGCGTGACTACAGTCCAACTGGAGCGGTCTGTTTATTGAACGAAAAGAGCAGCGCTACAAATAACTAGCGTACCTGAGTAACTGCGTATGTGTGCCTCTGTTTTTAAAGTTTAGCGTTACTTTAGAGACTCATTTTAACAAATGGGAGTCACGTAAACATGACGTCAGGCGCGTCTTTTTCCAGTCAGTTGTCATGGAAACGTGTCATGCGCTACTGTGCGTTAACGCTGGTGCCGTTAAAGCGTTTAACGTGTCCAGCACTAGAAATAACTCATTAGACTCATAGACCACTGGTCTATGGTTTGTGATAACACGTACTTCGCACTGTGATTTCTATCGGGCCGACGCCGTTGAGCTCCGTCATCCCTTGCACCTCGAAGAAAGAAACCTTTGTGCCGTCGATGAATCCGTGGTACTCGTCTGTGCAGAAGACCATGCCGGGATTTCCCTAAAATAAAGACAACACTTTAAAAAATATCCACATTCCATGAACTTGAACTTAAGCTGCCCACAGGTGTGTGAACCCGGATTTTTACCTTTGTGATTTTCTGCACCATTGCGGACAGCGGTACCTCTCCGTTCTGGTCCAACACCTCAAACTTTTCCCCAAAGTCACAGAACAGCTGACTGCAAACAATCCACACAGCTTTCACATGTTTCGTCCTCACATTATAAGGTCAACTGAGTTATTTTCTGACTGTTTGTTTGTTTTGTCCACTCACCCGCAGAGTCCTTTGGTGTCTGCCACGATTAACTTGATCCCATTTGAGTGGCAGAACTCGCCAAAGCGTTTCTGATCGTCCAGTGAGGAGTCGGTGAGGACCACCACCTGTAAAAATGACAACACAACTACACTGACCTTTACTGTCCAGAATCAATATATGAATATATATCTATAAAGTAAGTCGAGTCTGTCTGTCTGTGACAGGCATAACTCGCTGACTGTTAGTCAGATTGTCCTAAGACTTTGGATATGGGTTGAGCATGGCCCGATGGTGTGCATCCTTGATTTTCGAATTTTTTGGAGGAATTTTAATTTTTCGCTGATTTATCACTAGGCTACACCAGGCAGGCAGCGGCTCATCAGCAGTAGCTGCGCTGCCTGGAGCGGGGAGGTGGGAGTGAAGAGGTTGTCCTCACGGTGGGTGAGACATTTTCACACGGTTCACCGCGGAACATGGTGTTATACAAAGTGCTCACCAATACGCGAGCACTTTTTTTTTCATTAGCATGCTACTACTTTGGGGCTAACTTGGCGAACCTGTTTCCAAAGGTAAGCCAGAGAGGCTATGGTTAGCGTTAGCATTAGCATTAGCGTAGGGCTAACATAATACAAACACTGCAACCTCATTAGGCACAACGCAATTTTTTTTTAAATTAGCATTAGCGTAGCTAGCTGTTGTGACTGTCAGCCATGCCAGTTCCTTATCATGCATTATCATAAGTGAAAAATCGTTTTTCAGCTCCCACTTTAGGAATACATACTTCCTACGGGTACTGCACTAGTGTGTATAATACACAGCTCTGGTGAAGTACCTGATGCTGCAGCAGCAGGTCCTCGTCCACTGGTCCAGTCCACTCGGACACTTCCACACGTGGGTTTAAGGCTGACAGCTGTCTGAGGGAACACGTGGCTCGGTTCTGACCGAGGTCGGACTCCTTCAGGAAGAACTGTAAAGGAAGGGGGGGGGGGAAATATAATCACAGCCTAATGAACAAAACAACCGTCGGATCAAGGTCCACCTGATCACTTGTTCTGGAGCTTTGGACTGTACCACATCGTCTTTATCTGGTTGTAAATATTCCACCTCTTGACTGTTGACGCTGCTTTTTTTCAAGGCCGAGAATAAAAAGTGCGACAGACAGAAACAATACAATAACCTATATAACTCCATAACATTTGCTTTGTAAAACCACAAGTGGAAGTGGACAAATACAGATCCAGACTGAACAAAAGCCTTTGCAATTGTACAACGACAAAAGAAACAATGGAGCCATTATTCAAGAGAACAAAAGCCCCATAATAACAATATAATAATAATAATAATAATCCCTATGTTATAGTCTGTTGCAGCCTTGTGGATTCTTTCTTTATTATTTTGTGTGCTTTATTCAACGGATATGACATAAGCAGCCCAAATATGACTCAGCTAAAAAATAAAGTGCTTTTGCGTTTTTATAGTGAGGTGAGAAGTGATGTGTATGACGACTACTTCCTGACTGGGATCGATGTCTTTTTGTTTCTGTTTTAGTTTCGTTACAATGAGTTTAGCTCTGTTTATCTCTATGTCATATATTACAAATAGAAATATTGATGATGTTACAGCTGTTGTTGTTGTTATTATGTTACTTCAGACTACTTTAGTGTCCATTTTAATACACATAAAATGCAAAATAGCCTCTGGCAGTGGCAATAATAACAATTACACACGAGACAAATATCAAATAATATGTCAAATATATATATATAATTGTCAATTATCTACATTGGTGGACTTTTTAAATGTGTAAAATACAAAAAACAAAACAAAACATATTTTTCAATAATAAGTAGATAAGATAAGAGACAGAGACAGCTGGTCCAGGGTCAGTTACCTGTGAGGACAGGTCAGTCCACGCTGTGAGGCCTTGGTCCTGCACAGTGACAGACTTCACTCCGGACAGAATCACATTCTTGGCTATCTCCACCCCGAGCCCGCGCTGACCTGAGATCAGGACGCTGGCTGTGGCCATCCTCTGCATGGCCTCGTGACCGAGGACATACCTGTGGACAGGTGTGTGTGTGTGTGTGTGTGTGTGTGTGTGTGCGCGCGAGGAGAAAAGGTCAACAATGTTGTAATATGTTTCACACAGAAAAGAAAAAAATGTTTTTTACTCACAGTTGTCTGGAGTAGAATCCCTCATCGATCTCGCCCGGTGCTGACATGCTGTTGTTATTATTATAATAATAATAATAGTGGAAACAGGAGTGAAGTGAACTGACGTGAGATCAGCTGTGGAGCGACTGAACAGCAACAGAAAGTGAACGATGATGAGTGAGTGAATCAGTCCAGCTCTCACCAGAACATTTCACTTTCGTTTCTTTATTACTCTTTTGTCGTTGAAGCAAGAGATAGTTTCTACTCTGGGCCACTAGAGGGCGACTAAAGACTGCTTTTACAAGGCTGTTGTAGCTATAGTTTCAACATAATAACAATAATAAATGGTATCAATAATATTAATAATAATAATAATAAATGGTATCAATAATAATTATAATAATAATAATGATGATGATGATAATAAAAGTCTGATTTTGAACTACATACTTTACAATAAAGATCAGTTTCCAGTATCCAGTAACTTATTATTATTATATAATGATTATTACCATGATTTAATCTTGTATATTTATGTTTACATTACTTTTTTGAGGAAGTGGTCTGAGTGCAGTGAGGATGAGGGTGGATGCATTCCTCTCATAGTTTCCTGGATGCAGTTTATCTTGGATGAAGACACACTTCATACCTAAAATGAGAGTAATAATACATGTTTGGCAAAACTCCCACAGACAGACAAACAGACAGAGAGAGAGAGAGAGAGACAGGACAGACTTTTCCACTAAACCTGAAAACCGTGACGTCACAGCTCAGTCGGTGATACAACATGACTCCGTGTTTCTTTTCTTTATTTAAAAAAAAAAAGAAGAAAGAAAAAAAAAACATGTCAGATTTCGCAACTATTTAGTACTTCCTTGCTGCGGGCGCGGCTTGACGTGACTGCGCCCACTGCAGGAAAAACCAGCGTCAAGCTACTGAGAAAGACAACCGCGTTTCCGGTCCTCGCCTTTCAAAATACAACTCGGTTTTATTACAAGCGGCTCACTCAGGTTTTAAAGAAACTAATGGTTTGTGGTTTATATTTTCTGGACAAAATAATTATAATATAATTGACTGTTATAATGTAAGACTGCTTTCATTTGTTGGTTCTGTTTTTATTATGCATATTTGCGATGTGAGAAGCCTCTTAAGTTTCATTATTATCCCCAAATATAAAGATTTTAGATTGATAATGAGCATAATAATAAGTTAGTTTCAGCCACACTAAATGCTATTAAATGCTGTATAATGTGCAACTATATGACTCAAGCGTTTAGGCCCAACGTTGTGCAAAAATATAAAGAACTTTTAAATTGTTATATTGAATGGCTTCTCATCTGTCTCACATTCATCCTGTTTATTAGATTCTATTCTATTATATTATCCATCCTCTGCCGCTTTATCCTCCACATGAGGGTTATATTATGTTTTATAATATATTATTATACAGAAGTGGAAAGAGTACTGTGATATTCTACTCCAGTAAAAGTACCACTATCTATTTTTCATTACATTTTACTGAAGTACAAGTAACAATTCTGGTCTAAAAATGTACTCAAGTTAAAGTAAAAAAGTAGCTTGTTTAAAATGTACTACAGTAAAAGTAAAGTAAAAGTTACTGAGTTAATTTTCAAAACATCCTCCAGGAAAAAGGTCACAAAATCCAATTTGAAATGTCAAATTTGAAAATTAAAATTCCTTAGCGGAAATGCAGGTCCATATTTTCACTCAAAAAATAAAATGAATAATCAATATTTCAAAATGAATTTTTCATTTTCAACTTCAAGACTGCTTAATCTGGGCCTTAATTAAAAGAAAAAGCAAACAGAGAAAATGCTTGAATTGTTTTGTTTTTTAACCTTTACAAATGAATGTGCTGACAAATAAATTATATATATATATATAAATAAATAAATAAATAAAACGTGTAAACACAATGTATCAGTCAACATGGGTCAAAGGTCACAGATGCTTATATTATATTATATTATATTATATTATATTATATTAAGGGCTGTCCAAATTAACGCGTTAACGCAGGATGATTAATTTGTTGAATTAACGTTTAACGCATTAACGCACTTTCTCACTTTCATCGCGCTACGGGTAGACGTGCAGTTTATGAACAGGCAAGGCGGCGGGCAACTGCTTGGGGCCCTGAGTCTCCTCACGTTAACCTGTGTGAAGCTGAAGGAAAATGAAGAGGAGTTATCAATCAGGAAGTTAGAAGAGGAAGAAAAAAGAGAGGATGAAGAAAAAAGAAAGAAAGACACACAGTTGTAAGTGGCGCTGCTGGCGCAGATAATGATATAATCATAACATTAACAGTCACTGTCTAACTAACGGGGACACAGACAGCAGCTAACATTAGCGTCAGAATGCTAGCTAACGCTAACGCTAACGCTAACTAGTAGAAGCAGTGCTTCAAAGTGCTGATGAGGAATTTCCTGCTGTGAGTTTAGTAAGAAAACTATTTAACTTCTATACTTTATATTTTGTTTATAATGTGAGTTATTTACAGTGTTATATTCATAGTTATTAAGTCAAAGTTACAGCATTTTATTTTTTCTATTTGTTTATATTGTCTTATAATGTGTTTTTTTTTTTACAATGTAATGTTGCTTCTTTACTAAGTTTGTATAGGTTTTTACAAGTTATTTACAGTATTTTATTGTTCTTTACATTTATATTTTCACATACTTTATCTCTCTGTTACATTTTTAAAAAAAACTTTTTTGGCATATTTACAAATGGCAATTAATCGTGATTAATCCACAGCTACCCTGTGATTAATCTGATTAAAAAATTGTAATCTTTTGACATCCCTAATTATATTATAACGAGAGAGATTGAATTCCAGTCCTCTACTTCCCGCCTTTGCCCTTTGACGTGCTTTTATTTTGAAGGTGAGCGTAACTTCCTGTTGAGACTCGCTGTCTGCAGCCATGGTTCAGTGTCCGTGTAAACTCTGTGCCAGTGGCTCTTCAGGCGCTGTCAGGTGAGTGGACCCGCGACAGTGGAGTGACTGAAGGTGGGGGGGCCCGTTTGACTCGTGTGTGTGTGTGTGTGTGTGTGTGTGTGGATTTATCACGCTGTGGGACCGAGGGACACTTTTTAAAGTGACACCACTGCACCTTCACCAAAAAAAAAAAAATCAAAAAAAAAAAAAACGAGGTATGACTTTTATTTTTATTTGTCGCGGTTCGTGGGTGTGAGTGTGGAGCTGTGATTGGTCCACGTTAATGAATGACTCGACACATAATCGACATCAGCTTTGTTGCTTCCCTTTTAACGTAAGGGTCTTATTTTTTTATTTATCTTAAATTATCACTTTAAAGTCATGTTTTCACCTTTACAGAGCAGTCATTCTGCTCAGTGTGTTGAAAAGTGATCCATTTAAGGTAGAAATACACAATAACATCTTCATATATATATATATGTGTGTGTGCCAATTGCTTATTTATCTGGTATTATTGTTATTATTTTACTTCTTGACAACAGTAGGTTGTAGGTTGTATTTTCCTGTTTGGCTCTAGGGTCCTAAACATTTCCATAATTGCAGCACCAGTTGCAGCATGTCATGTCTTGTCCATGTCTTGTAGATTTTATCGAGTCTTTTTTCCCCCACTCAGGTTTATATTCATCATTGTTTTTGAGTGGATTTCTCTTCTTATAAGTTTAAAGGGGCCATATTATGAAAAAAAAAAAAATTCAACTTTTTAATCATTTAAATCCTTATATTTGGGACTCTGGAGGCCCTATCAGTCGGTGTGAAAGTGTGAAAAAAAGATGACACAGTCATGTTTTTGTAGTCCTCCTCAGTCTAAGGCTTAGCTTTACACGACAACAATCTGAGCACAAACCGCAAAAGTGGTCGTTGCGTTCCCACTTTTTATTTCGCGTTCAGACGAGCGTCTTTGGGTGGAAATATGCATGCACACGGTGTCGCTAAAGTGTGTGAAATTTGATGTAGTGTGCATGCCAGGTGGCTAGGTGGCACTGTGACGCACTGCCATATAACAACACCAGGAGTGCAGGAGCGTTGAAACTCTAGTAGCACGACGTAGCAGCTAAGGCAACTTGAATGTCCGACTGATGGATATAGTCCGACATTTATTTGCATTTTTAAGCCCCCAAAAACGCCGCCGGCGTCTAAACGAAAGGCACATCTGATAAAATATTTTCACCCGGGAGCGTTGTCGTGTAAAGCTAGTGAGATAAACCACTTCCGCGCTCACTGGGATGTCACGATGCGCTAAATTCCTGGAATTGTTGCCTCGTGAGAGTGCCTGCGAGGGCAAACGGTACCGGAAAACGGGAAGTCCGGAAAAAGTTTTATTCTTGGCTCCACAGTGCAGCACAGAGTTCTACACGAACTTCCAGCCTCAGAGGATTTATCTGTCCAGTGGATACATGTTTTATGTACGACGGCAATGTGCCTGCTCGAGCCTGCAAATGATCCCTTTTTTCCCGAATGCTAACTGCTGTTAGCGCCCAGTAGCCTCTGTGGGTGATGTCATTTCCTGTTCAAGTTTCGTTTTACTTTTTTTTTTAAGGTGGACCTAAAAAGATACTACTCAACCGTATCTTTTTTTTAAAGGGGACATATAGCACAGCATGTCCATTAGGATTCCAGGGAACTAGTTTAACTTTTAAAAAAAAATACCTTTATGTAGTTTAACCAAGATAATAAAAACAACAACAATATCCACTTCTGTCAAAACTCAACATTCCTTGTTGTCCTTCCTTTGCAGTGCGTGGCGTCTCCAGAATGTTCCCTCTGAGCCGAGTGTCTTACAGGTAGCCATCAATCACAGTGGTGCCGTGACGTGGAAATGGTCACTTGGGCTGCTTTGCTGACACTAGCATGCGTATGGATACAGACGCACACCGCCTCGGGACAGCACGCGTGTCCCGCGACGCCTCGCAGGCCGACGGACTTCACCGTGAACTACTCCCTGCCCCACTTCCTGTCGCGCAGACCCATACAGAACATCGCCGTGCACTGGGACGCGGATCGGCCGGACGTCTACGTCGGCTGCCAGAACGTCATCGAGGCGGTGAATTACGCCATGGACGTCGTGTGGGAGGTGAGGACCGGGCCCGTTGGCGGCGCTGAATGTGACACGTGTCGGGTGTGCGGCGTGGACGCAGACCCCGGCGATGCGGCGGACACGGAGAATGAGATCCTGCTCTTGGATCCTTCCGAGTATATCCTGCCCAACTTGTACATCTGCGGCAGCACCAACCGCGGCATCTGCTATTCCGTCGACGTGATGTCCGAGACGCGCGAGCCTCAGTGTTTGTACAAGAGCAGCCACAACTCTGAATCCAGCTGCCCGGATTGCTTGGCGAGCCCGTTCGGCACCAAGGCCACCATCGTGGAGCAGGGAGCCACGTCGCTGTTCTTCGTCGCGGCCTCCGTCGACGACAGAGTGGCCCGCGAGTATCCGCGCAGGTCGATATCGGTGATGAGGCCGCTTTCCACCGAAGATGGCTTTCATGTGGTCACTAATGGCCTCACGGTGCTGCCCGCTCTGCGCGACTCCTACAGGATTAATTACATCTACAGCTTCCACACAGAGGAGTACGTCTACTTTCTGTCCATGCAGAGAGAGAATCCTCTCAAGGGCCGTAACTCGGCCTTTCAGACTCGCCTGGGACGGCTGCCCATATTGATTCCCGAGGTGTGGATGTACAGAGAGGTGGTGTTGGAGTGCAGGTACGAGCCAAAGCGCAGGCGGAGGCGGCGGGAGGGCTTCAGGGACATCGTGTATAACGGGCTTCAGGCCGCGTACTTGGGTCAAGCGGGGAAGGACCTGTCCGACGAGCTCGGGGTGGACGACAAAGAACACATTCTGTACGGTGTGTTTGCAAAAGTGAACGAAAACGGGCAACCTGAGAGAAACTCGGCCCTGTGTGCCTTCCCTCTGAAGAAGATCAACCTCGCCATTGACTTGGGTGTGGAGGCCTGCTGTAAGTCAGGCTCAGAGCAACTGTCCAGAGGGCTGTGCCACTTCCAGCCCTGCGAGAACTGCCCTCATGAGGTGAGAAACTCATGTTCTCTGTGTGTGTGCTGCTGTCTTTCTATGCTTGTGTGGACCATCCCCTGGAAAAACACCTTTTTAGTGGGGACGTGTTCCCTTGTGGGGACATTATGTCCGGTCCCAACAAGGAAATGTGGTAAAGACGTGTGTGTGTGGGGGGGGGGGGGGGGTTGTGTGTGTGTGTGTGTGTGTGTGTGTGTGTGCTCTTGTCTTTCTATGCTTGTGTGGACCATCCCCTGGGAAAACGCCTTTATTGTGGGGACGTTTTTCCCTGTGGGGACATTATGTTCGGTCCCAACAAGGAAATCTGGTAAAGACGTGTGTGTGTGTGCGCTTTTGTCTTTCTATTCTTGTGTGGACCAACTCCTGGAAAAACACCTTTTTATGGGGACATCATGTTCGGTCCCAACAAGGAAATTTGCTAAAAACGTGTGTTTGTGTGTGTATTTGTTCTTGTCTTGCTATGCTTGTGTGGACCTCCCCCTGAAAAAAAAACACCTCTTTTGTGGGGACATTTTTCCTTATGGGGATATTATGCCCAGTCCCAACAAGGAAATGTGGTAGACGTGTGTGTGTGTGTGTGTGTGTGCTCTTGTCTTTCTATGCTTGTGTGGACCACCCCCTAAAAAAACACCTTTTTTGTGGGGACGTTTTTCCTTGTGAGGACATTATGTTCGGTCCCAACAAGGAAATGTGGTAAAGAGGTGTTTGTGTGTGTGCATGTGCGTGTGTGTGTGTGTGTGGTTGCCATCAGCAGAGCAGGAACAGTGCAAAGGTCTGCGCTGCCAAGGCAGGAAGTGACATACGCAGACAAACACTGTGTAATAAAGTCAATGTGGTTTATAATTAAGCTTACAGTTTCACACTGCGTTGGGCAACGAGTGATAGCATATTATATGCGATGAGTGAGTAATGTCAATCGTGACTGAATTACTGTGCGCCTGTTGCAACTCTGATGATGACGGTGTGTGTGTGTGTGTAGCAGGGTTATAATAGTTAATGAAAACTGAGTCTAAAACTGAAACTAGCTGTGAAAAAAATAATTGAGTTAACTGAAATCAAAATAAAAACGACAATTTAAAAAAAAAAAAAACTAAAAAAACTAAACTGAATTGTAGATAAATTGTTTGTTTTTCCACAACTTCATTCTGGAATACGGACCATTTTAAGTTTTACTTTTGATTTACCTGCAGGTGCGAAAGGATAAGAATGAAATGACAGATATTTGATGATCCATATTTTTCCTTTTCAGCATCTACAAGTCAAGGCTTTCTCTTGATAACTAAAACTAAACTGAAATGACTAAATCATTTGTTGAATTAACCAAAACTAACCTGAAATAATTTTTAAAAAGCAAACTGAAAAACTAAATAACAATAAAAAACTAAACATTTCCTAACTATAATAACCTTGGTCTGTAGGAGACTGAGGACATGTTTGCTTTAAGCTTTTTGAATTGTTTTAGGGTAAAGGTTAGAACCTGGATATGGGTGAGGAGGTTAGACTTTGTTTAGAGTGTCCACATTGAATGGATTCCTTATGTTGTGAGGACCTAAATCTGTCACATTATGGGGACAAAAATCAAGTCCAATGACTACATTTTAAGGGTTAAAACTTAGGGTCAGGGTCAAGATCAGGGTTTGGATATAAGGCCAGTTATGGTTAAGGGATAGAGGAAGTCTCCAGGAAATATATGTTCCTGTGGTGAGTCAATGCAATGTCCTCTGAAGTCATGGAAACCAGTGTGTGTGTGTGTGTGTGTGTGTGTGTGTGAGAGGCAGAGAGAGCCAGTGCCGGGTTAGAAATCTGGGAGAGGTGGATGAGTCAGATGTGTGACATGCACGTTTCTCTGCACCGATAAGTCTTTCTCAATGGAACTGTGGAAACTGTTCATTGTAAACTAGCCTAACAACACATTTGAAATTAATTTATCACATATAGTGCACTCGGATACATTCTTCCACTTGTTTTTGGATCAGATCCTTTTCTTTCTTTTTAAAAAAAAATACAATTTGATCCTGATCTGTAGCCTTTAAAAAAAAAAAAAAAAAAAAAGGAGTAAACTCATAAATCCTGATTCCTGCCTCTCTGAGGATTTGGCCGTGTTGCTTGACAAAATAATAAAGGTGTGGTTTTTTCTCCTTTCATGCCGTTCACTTCTGTGTCCTCTTACAGCCGTGTGTGTGTGTGTGTGTGTGTGTGTGTGTGTGTGTGTGTGTGTGTGTGTGTAGGAATGTGTGCCAACGAACACACAAGTTATAAATCCTGCCTGCTGATAAAAAAGAAAAAGGTGGAATTCAAAGGGGAGGGACTGCGTTTGCCAGCTGCACCTGTGGCTATTTACACATTTTATTGTAGGAGGAAATGGGAAAGGATATAAAAAACACACACATACACACACACACATGCACAGAGGAAACAGACGCACACACTTAACACAAGTGTGTACTCCATAAAACAATGCTGGCTGAAAGAGTCATAAAGTGTGCAAATGTGGATTCTTAAGACGCATAAAGAGGATCAAATGATGTGAACGTAACAACAACTTATCTTTATTTAGCCTTTACTATGATGGACTTCATAAAAAGCTGTTGTTTTGTGTATGTGTGTAAGTCCAGTGTCCAGTAGCTGAAACTCTTTCCACGTCAACAGAACGAGAAACTGCTGTTTTATGACCTTGTACCTCTCTCCTTCACAGCCTTGTTATTATGACTGGAGGTGAGACTCTAAGCACTTCCTCTTCCTCTCGCTTCCCTTTTTATACCCTTATTCCAGTCACACTCGCGGGTGTGCGTGTACACACGTTACTCTGATTTGCTCGCAAGTGTGTTTTTGTTGTTATTACAAATGTGCCGGGGCCCAGCGGAAGTACGAGGAGCCGACCGTGTTTTTACTGTTAGGTTATTACGTTTCGCTCATTTTTAAGGGGGTTAACGTGCAGAGATATCTATTAATAGTAAATAATATCTCTAAATATATACATCCGGTAGGCGAAAAAATGCGATAGTGGCTCTATAGCGCCCACAGAAGTCGGGTCCTGGTCGGATCAAAATACGCTTCTTGAGGATTTTTTTGCGAATTTTTGACGTGAGAGAAACTGGACAAAATTGGGTTCAATGCTAAATGTTTTTTGTTTTTTTTTACTGCTGTCAAACGTCAACTGCGTTTAATGGCGTCGCACGTTAACGCACAACGCGTTTCCATGACGACTGACCGGGAAAAGACGCGCGTGACGCCATGTTTACGTGACTCCCGATTGTTAGAATGAGTCTGTAAAGTAACGCTAAACTTTAAAAACAGAGGCACACATACTCCGTTACACAGGTACGCCGGTTATTTGTAGCGCTGCTCTTTTCGTTTAACAAACAGTCCGCTCCAGTTCGACTGTAGGCGCGCTAACGGCGCTAAAAGCAGCTAATGCAGCTAACGGAGCTAACTGGTAAACGGTGCCTGGACTCCGGTTTCGCGGCACGTAAACATGACGTCAGTCGTCATGGAAACGTGTCATGCGCTAACGCGCGTTAACGCGCGTTAACCTTTTGCTCGGCAGAATTTTTTTTTAATCATGTCTAAGTCGTACATAGTTTTCGAATGTACTTCCAATTAGCTCCACCCACCCAGCAGTCGGCCATTTTGGAAAAAACATTTGAACGAACTTGTCCTAGCATGTTTAAGCTAGCCGCGTCAAAAAATCTGTTCATACTGTAGGTTCTAGACGAGTTAATGATAATCAAAGTTATCAAATCATTTTTTCTTCATCAAAAAAGGCGTGGCCTCAGCGCTCCGACAAAGTTGGCGTTAAAATGGCAGGAAAACTACTTTAAGAATTCCCCCTTTTGAAAGGGTTAGCGTAAAACAGAACCACATGGAATGTTCCATTGCTAACAAAGTGCTAAGACGCTGCTTCTGTGTTTTGCCGTCATGCACAGAGCTCTGAGGGAAACGACACATGCGCCAACAAGCCCACTCTGGTGTCGCAGCCCTACTACAGAGTGGATCTGTTCAACAGGCAGATGACGGATGTCCTGTTCACTGCTATCCTGGTCACCATCATTGGGGATCACACGCTGGGACACTTTGGTACCTCGGACGGACGGATCCTGCAGGTAAAGGAATGCCGGGCAATTTAATTAATTTTCCTTGATTTTGTGTGATGTCGCTTATCCAACATTTAGCGAAAAGAAATGTCTAAAATCATTTAATCTGTGTATTAAAGTCTGGTGTATTTAGCGACAGCAATGCTGCAAGTCGGCAACCGCTAGCCCCTGACGCTGTATTTCTGTTCAGTGACTCCCGTCATGGAGGAAGTTCTGAACAAATCCTTTTTGATTAACTGATTCTAATCACTCAGTTACACTGAAAACAACTGCTTTACAAGTCCCGTCACTAGCTTGTGCCATGTATAAAACAAAGTCACGGCACTTTCATGCGGCGGTGCTGTGATGACTCCGCCCACGCTGAGGAGGTACACTCTTAGAAATAAGGGTTCCAAAAGGGTCCTTCTACAAGGGCTGAGGTTCTACCTGGAACCATTTGCTTCTGAAAAACCCTTTCCCGAAGAAAGGGTTTTTCAAGGTTTCTTGGTAACACTAATGGTTCCAGTAAGAACCGTTTTGATCCAGAGAACCCTTTAAAACCCCTTTATTCAATAAAGGGTTTTAAAAGGGTTCTTGGTGGAACCCTCCTAAACGGTTCCAGGTGGAACCTTTATAAAAAGGTTCTTCCTGGAGCCAAAAAGGGTTCTCCTATGAGGACAAGCCGAAGAACCTTATATGGTTCTACTTAGCACTTTTATTTCTAAGAGTGTACTATATTGTAATGTAAAACCAACCAAACCGTGTAGAGTGGAGAAGGGGCGATAATATATAGATATTGACATATATATCTAGACTATATAAAACGTCATTACATGTACTGTAATTCAGGAGAAGGATAGTGAGACTATTTCTCACCATAAATACCAGAGAACCATTAATTACTTTATATAATAACTAGGATTTTGTTGAATCTGTTCTTATATTTTGCATCATGACCTACTTTCACAGTCACAGATTATTGCTACAGGTCGCCCAGGTGCAAGATAATCTGTAACAAGCAAATTATCAGTAAAAGATATTTTTAATCCCCTAGATTAGAACACCAGAGCTTATTTATGCCTGTTAACTTAAGCTTAACTCACTTTCACTAACTTGCTTTCTTTTCTGATGTTTGATTTAACAGTGATTGTCTAATCTGTATACATGTATTTTATATCTACGGTGCTTTTTTTTTTTGAATGCTTCACATCTTTGTTATCTTCTGGTTGGAGTTCCAGTCTTCTTTTTTTTTTAAACAAATACCTCTGTGACGTTACTCCTCTGTCTCACTGATATAGGTGATTCTTGCCACATACAGGCCTTTCGTTTTCGCCAACTATTCCCTGGGAGAGACGGCGGTGTCCAGAACGGCAGCGACGTACTCGCGCGATTCGCTTCTTTTCGTAGTCGGACACAAGGTAAAGTTTGTGTGACGCAGGTAACTGTCTTTGTGTTGTTGTTCTTCTTCTTCTTACCCCTTGGCTTACCCCCCACACATCTTCTTCCTCTCTCCTCTCATCAAGATGTTTAGGGTGCCCTCTGCAGGACCAGGGTGTGCACATTTTATGACATGCTCCGTGTGTTTGACAGCTCCGCTCTTCATGAACTGTGGGTGGTGTTCAGGGAAGTGCTCCAGGCAGCACGAGTGTCCTTCACAGTGGAACAAACACTCGTGTGCACCTATTATTACAGAGGTACAGCGGCTGGTTATCTAACGCGCGCAGCGGCGTCCTTAAACGCAAAATCCTCACATGCTCATTGATCCT
This sequence comes from Microchirus variegatus, assembly GCF_963457635.1. Classification (NCBI taxonomy): domain Eukaryota; kingdom Metazoa; phylum Chordata; class Actinopteri; order Pleuronectiformes; family Soleidae; genus Microchirus; species Microchirus variegatus. The sequence goes on along the minus strand of NC_139808.1, from coordinate 2,035,932 downwards.
CGTTGTCTTCAAGTTTTTCCCTAAAACGGCGCCCGTCGGCGGCGAGACAGAAGTGACCTTGTGCGGCTGGGAGTTCCAGTCGCCTCAGGGGACGGCCATCGTCGACGGCAAAACCCACGTGGTCACGGTGGGCTCTGGGAACGCGTGCGCCGTGCTGCCCGAAAAGAGCAGAAGTGACGCGTGAGTAGCAAGTTTCTGCACGACAACAACAACGACTTCATCTTCTCAGTGACACTGTGTGCGACTGTGTGCTATTTAACACCGGCAACCAAGTGAACAAGGCCCAGATGGCACTGAAATGGAATGAAGTAAATGTTGCTGTCGCTGTATTAGAGGCAGAAAACTGCAACTGGAGGCTTTTTTTTCTTAAATCCTTTCTGTAATATGATCATTTCTGTTCTGAGCCTTGTTTGAATCACTACTATCATTTTTGATGCTGACCTCATTGTATTATCGAAGAAAACTATCTCAACATACTTTGACGGGAATATTTAAACCCTGAACCCTTAGAACACAGAGCTTTTTTTTCTATAACTATTAATAGAAATATACTGTATATACTGTTTAAACGTACAGTATATACAGAGGCTATAAGAATGTGCAATATAGAGTGTCTTATATCCTTTTTTTCAGCACAACCTCGACAATCTGATTAAAAAAATATATAATTTTCCCCAACTATATAAACACACCTGAGCAAAAAGTACGCAATATGTTTCAAATCGGATTGAATTTGTGAAATTTGGAAATAGCTCACTAGTTCACTTGGCTCGTTTTTATGAACAAAAAGAAAAGAAAAACATGTCTTGTTTTGTTACTTCTGTACAATTATTGCTACTTTATATCACTACTAAAAATAAAATGAATCATAACTTTTACTAAACAACACATAAGAAGATGGGAAAAAAAAACAAATTTATCTGAATATGTGACCTATAAACAAACACCCCCAGGATGTCCATATATTATTAGTATTAGTATTATTCCCATGGCAAATGAGAATAAGTGTTAAAAACTGTTAAGGCTTAATGAAAAAGCAAAATAGCCATGCCGTGCTATGCCGAGCTGAGTCGCATCGTGCTAGTGGAAACACGCCACGAGTGTCGCTGTCAAGAAAAATAGCAAATGTTTCAAATGTGGCTTTAAAAGCTAAATCACTCTGGCACTTCTTTATATCATCTCAATATCAGTTATCCTGACATTATTGAAGACATTGTTCATGTTTACTGCTGTTCACGCATCAACTCTTGTGTCCTGAACACAGGTTAGTTTGTAAGATTCAGGAGAAAAGACCAAACCAGAATCTGAACATCACGCTGGAATTGCACGAGGGGAAAGTGGACGGCCGTTACTCCATCGAAGGCACGGCTCAGACTCGTGGCCTCTCCTTTGTGGTGAGAAGAACATCTTTTGTGTATATTTTTTGATATTTGGCATTGATTGTTTGTGGCTAATGCAATGTGGGATCGTATCACTTCCTATAAGGAACCAAGCGTAACAGAAATCAGACCCGACTATGGGCCCATGTTTGGAGGATCGGTGGTGACACTGACTGGCAGGTATCTGAATTCAGGGATGCAGAGAGAGGTCTTCTTTGCCAACAACAAGTGTAACATTCAAAAGTGAGCACACACACACACACACACAGTCATTCACGCTATATCAAATTTAACTTGTATTTGAAGGCTCAGTATTGTACACGCGTTTGTTGTTTTTGCTTGCAGCGTGTCTGAAGGAGGCGGGGCTTTATCTTCAATTGTCTGCCTAACGGCACCCGCGGCAGTTAGAGGGCAGGTAGCTGTGAAAGTCGTCATCGACAGCTTTCATTTGACCACATCCGCGATGTTCACCTACAGGAAAAATCCTGTTATAACCTCTGTGCATCCCAACTGCAGTTTCAGAAGGTTAGGGCCCCCCCGACATCCCGCTTCGAATGATCATAATAATGCAAAAGTGAAAGATGTCCGTGATCTTTATTAACGTGCTCATTTTGTACCGACGCACAGCGGCTCCAAGCTGGTGATACAAGGCGAAAACCTCGACTCTGCCCACAAAATCGTGGTCGAGTACACTCCCAAAAGTCACTTAAATCCCTTCATAAAATCTCGCAAACAAGTAAGTGGAGTCTTTTTTTTTTTTTTGTTGGTCAGACCCTTGTGTAGAACTGTGTAGATGAAGTATTCACAGCAAGATCGGAAAAGTGTTTCCTGTTTGTGCAGAGAGATGAAGTGAAAATAAACGATTCTGAATATTACTTCCCTATAATGACAAATGGTTGACTGTGGTTTGAGGTCTGCAAGAGCACGAGAAATGCCACGCATATGGAGTGCTGGGCCCCCGCCTTTGGAGAGGAAAAATTTGACTGGGGAGAGTTGTCTATTCACATTAATGGAAGGAGCAACCTGTGGAAGGACCGTTTCGACTACTATCCTGATGCCAGTGTCATTCCCTTTGAAAACGACGACAGGAAGCTGCTTCTAAAACCAGGAGAGACCGAGGTTTCGCTGCATGTATGTGAACGCCGCCCGTAAACAACTAAATTGTGGACGTTTTTGTGAAAACTACGTACGTTAATACACGATTGTCTTCTTTTCAGCATAACAAACTAAACGTAGTGAGCACATGCATGAAGATCACCATGACCATAGACGGCGTGTACTGCAACGTTAAGGTTCTGTCAAACGAGCTGACGTGCAGGATTCCCAAAGGACTTGTTATTCCCAGCGAGGGTTCGCCCGTGAAGGTAAGAAAATCTCCTTTTGTCATTAATAAGATTCCCCGATACTGTATTTTTAGCGATCAGTACATGTCCTCTTCCACGACGGTAGGTGCTTGTGAACGGGGAAACGTACGACGTGGGAACCGTTTTATATCACAACAACGACACCGTCATCGCGGGGATCGTGCTGGGCATCATCGCCGCGTTGGTCGTCGGCGCCGGCCTAGCGCTCATCGTGATGATCCACGTAAAGAAGAAGAAACGAGGTGAGAGAAGCGTGTTGAATATGTTGTATGCTAACAATGTGATGGTGCTTATTTCTGTATTAAACGGCAAGTAATAGCTTTTTGATATCATGTTGTAATAATAATAATAATCGTTATTACCACCCTATTAGCATTGTTGTTTCCAAGCTGGAAACAGCATTAAAAATAGTTGGCGTTACCATACTTTTGTGTTGTTACACTATGATGCGAAGTGTTTAAAGCTGCAACGAACAATAACTTTCACAATCGATTAATCGAGTAATCGTTTGGTCCATAAAATGTTGGAAAAACATTGATCAGTGTTTGTCAAACCTGGAAATGATGATGTTCTCCAATGTCTTGTTTTGTCCACAAACCAAAATGATTCACTTTGAATGATTTCTTTGGTTATGTGGAGCAAAGAAAACAGAAAATATTCACATTTAAGAAGCTGAAACAATCAGAAATCTTGTTTTAATCGTGAAAAAAAGCTTCAAACCTATTAATTGAATAGTTAACGATTAATTTAGTAATCGATTATTGCTGCCATGATGGTTAAAAGTAGCTACTCAAGCATACTCAACGCAACTGGCCATAAAATCCTCCTAATATGTCACAGAGACTCAGGAATAATGTTCATATAACAAACTGAACTCACCAACAACAACAGTACAGACAAAATATTTGCATGAAACAAAATATTTTGCAGACTGCAAATCATGTTTATGTTTTGAAATCATGTTTTAACATGTGGCGCCACCTACCGCCGTCTACCAATCATTGCAGTCAGTAGAGTCTCAGCTGCCGAGCAACCGCGGGTTGCCAGTTACGTCAGAAAAACGAAACCTAAAAGACCTCGGTGTTTTGAATTTGAATGTAGTGACCGTTTTTGGCCACATTCTTACATATGGCGCCTTTAACTGTATACTCTGTATCCAAATGTGTACCTTTCAGCCATCATAGAGAGTCGTTTATCGACGCGACTTTCGCGGAGCCGCATGAGCAGCAATATGGATTTTTCCCCAACAGGTGATTACAGACGAGGTAATGACACGGTGACACCTGATATACAAATGATTTTCGTGTTTCTACTGGTTAAGAATGCATCAACTTCCACTTCTACTGTTGTACACCAAAGCAACCAGTGGCCTTTTTACATTTATATTTAATGACTTTTTGTGGGGGGGGGTTTTTGTGCCACAGTAGACTTGTCCCATCAAACATCAGGCTCAGGAGGAATGGCCTTCCATGGTTTGCTTTACGCTGCCAGCTATGATCATCTGTCCGTTCCCTTGGCGCCGCGGGACAACATCTCGATGGTCAGCCTGAATTCTGAGCTCCTGGAGGAGGTTAAAGATGTGCTGATCCCCGCGGACATGCTCAGGATTGAGTATAGCCAGATAATCGGCAAAGGTATTCTTTCTTTCCTTCTTTTTTTTTTTAATCTTTATTTCTTCATTTCTTTTTATCCACATCAACCACTTTCTCTTTGCATGCAGGTCACTTCGGGACAGTTTATCACGGCCACTTGATAGACAGCAAAAAGCAGGAGACCCATTGTGCTGTTAAATCATTAAACAGTACGTGAAAAAAAACCAATTTGACAAAGTAAATCATCGCTACGTGAGCGCGTCGGTTGGTAAACGTGTCTGCATGACGTTGTGCTTTATTTACACAGGGATTACAGATTTGGGGGAGGTGGACCAGTTCCTCAGAGAAGGCATCATCATGAAAGGCTTCCACCACCCCAACATTCTGTCTTTGCTTGGCATAATGCTGCCTAAAGAAGGACTCCCCCTGGTGGTGCTGCCCTACATGAAGCACGGAGACGTGCGGCATTTCATCCGTTCGGAGAAAAGGGTAAATCGCGCGATGAAAAGCTTCCCGGAGACGCGTGGTCGCGGTTGCGAATATTTTTGCTTAAAATGCTTCCTTGTCCTCTTTAGAACCCCACGGTGAAAGACCTGATTGGATTTGGGCTTCAGGTCGCCAAGGGGATGGAGTATTTAGCTCAGAAGAAATTTGTCCACAGGGACCTGGCTGCACGTAACTGCATGTGAGTGTCATTCATACCCTGGATCTTTGAAGCTAATTCAATTAAATCAAATTCAAGTTTTGCCTGTGCCTGTTGTATATGCCTGTTTACAGCTAGCATGGGAGACATAAGCATCCATGAGTTAGCATCCCTTACACCACAAACTCAAGGCCCGGGGGCCCGGATGTGGCCCGCCGCGTCATTTTATGTGGCCTGCGAGTGATTAATTGGTCTTAAAAATCTGTGTTAAAATAGGTCTGTGCTGCTTTAAGGCATGTGCGTTGATCATAAACTACATTTCCCACAATGCACGGCGATCGCGTTACCCGCAAAGTGACGGCACCGCCACTAGATCGCAGTGTGTCGTTGTATATTCATCATGCGACGAGTGAAATTGAATATGTAATAAATACAGAGAGTTATTTCGCAGTTATTTATGTTACAGAGTAGTTACCTTCATTTTACATTATATTTGGTTACATTGAGTTACATTTATTCTGTATGACAGTTACATCTGGCCCTTTGAGGGTAACCATTATGCTGATGTGGCCCTCAGTGAAAATGAGTTTGACACCCCTGCCTTACACCCTTGTTTTAGCCACAACAGAAGCATTGTGAAACTAATAACATGACCTTTTCCTCTTTTATTTGGCGCTATTATCAAATTTTAACTTCTAACACGCTTCCTGCCTGCTTTTTGGCAAAACTCTGACGGGATCATCACACGTTACCAATGTAATTCTATCAAGAGTTGAGGTGGATCTAAGAAAAATCAGGCTGTAGCTAACCCAACAGGCTAGCGCCTAATAGTGCAACACCTTGCTAACGGGGCCTCCCAACCTCCGGATGGTCCAAAACTTGGCGGCTAGCATCAAATCACTGATGCTAGCCTACAAAGTGCTCCATGGGTCTTCTCCCAAATAATAAAAATGCTCTCATAAAGGCTTACGTTACCCCCCGACGACTCCGTTCATCAAAGGATTGTCGTCTGCCGGTGCTAACACCCCACACAAGACAATCAAGACTCTCTTAGTGTGTCGTTCCACGCTGGTGGAATAACCCACGGAGCGCTACACTCTTAAAAATAAGGGTCCTTCTACAAGGGCTGAGGTTCTACTTGGAACCATTTGCTTCTAAAAAAAACCTTTCCCCAAGAAAGGGTTTTTTAAGGTTTTCTTGGTAACACTAATGGTTCCAGTAAGAACCATTTTGATCCAGAGAACCCGTTAAAAGCCCTTTCCTGAATAAAGGGTTTTGAAAAGGGTTCTTGGTGGAAGAACCAAAAAGGCCAAAAAGAGTTCTCCTATGAAGAACCTTACATGGTTCTACTACTTAGCACTTTGATTTCTAAGAGTGTACCAGAACAGGGGCTGTTCCCTATCTATCTTCAAGAAGCTCTTGAAGACCCAGCTCTTCCAAAAGCGTCTTCTGTCCAAGCCCCGTACCTTGTGAGTCACATTGGATAAAAGCTAAATCTAAACATGGATCTTGGAACACAAGATTTTAGAGGGTGCGTTTGAAAGAGAACTGACTTGAGTAGATCATCCTTTCTTAAGCGACCTCCTCTTTCCAGGCTGGACGAAACCTTCACCGTCAAGGTGGCCGATTTCGGCATGGCGAGGGACATCTACGACAAGGAATACTACAGCATTCAGGATCACAAGCGAGTGAAGCTCCCGGTGAAGTGGATGGCCATCGAGAGCCTGCAAACGCAGAAGTTCACGACTAAATCCGACGTAGTGAGTTCACTTTACTGAGATACCACAGATATGTGTTTACATCTGTTGTCTACAGGAAGCCAAACATCTTTCTTTTTGTACCCCCCCCCCCCCGCAGTGGTCGTACGGCATCTTATTGTGGGAGTTACTGACCAGAGGTGCCAGTCCGTATCCGGAGGTGGACCCGTATGACATCACACACTACCTGTTGAAGGGGCGTCGGCTTCCGCAGCCACAGTTTTGCCCCGACGCTCTGTAAGAAGCACCTTATGAATAATGATGCAGTTCAATTTGACCCTGACGTCTGGAGACTTCTTCAGATGTTACGTTTGTTTTATCTTCAGTTGTACGGTTCTTCCACAGGTATTCAATCATGCTGACATGTTGGGACCCAGAGCCCGAGTGCAGACCGAGTTTCCACAGCTTGGTTCCAGACGTACAAGACATCCTGTCCTGTCTGGAAGGAGAGCACTACATTAGCCTGAAGGTAATCTACGTAAACTTAGACCAGTCGAGGCCTTACCCGTCTCTGACCGGATCTGCGGATGAGGCCGAGGCCTCGGACTTGGATGCGGACGCTGCCAGCTGAGAGCTGCTGCTCTGAGACTCTCTCTCTCTTAAAGGAACAGGATCTGGATCAGCTTAACCTGGTCACACCTGGGTGTGAAAGTTCGTGTCCGCAACACTGGAGGTTTGTGGAATATTTGGCTACTGATTTCAGACGCTGTAGGTACAAGAAACTCTTACTGGAGCTGAGACTAAAAAATGTGTCACAAAAGCAAGAGACAATGCGTAGACGGAAAGAAACGTCTAAGAGTGAGACAAAGTGAATGTAATAAGTGCTGTTGTTCTCAGATTTGTTTTGTTTTATATGTCGGCGACTGTTAGGGTCTACCCACCCACGCTGACTTGTGCTCAGGGTTCAACGTTTTTTTCTTGTTATATTGGAGGGATATAAAATATATATATATATATTACAGTATATTCCGTCATATACACTGTGGAGTGTAGACTACGAGGGGCCACGACTACATGCATAATAGCTCCATTGATATTGCGCCTGCTGAATTATATACAGCACACTGAGCTTTGAGCTGCGATACCAACGGTACCTGTCATCGCCACTAGAGGGCAACCAACGCCTCCTTCTGAAACAGGCCGCTGCTGCTGCTGCAGTGACGCTCCGCACTACAGCACAGACGGCTCAACACAAACAATGGAGCCGTTTATCTGTTGAGCAAAATGTGACAAATTCCAGTTCCTCAACAAACAAAACGTTTGACACATTTGGGTCATTTCGTTTATCTTTTTTTTTTTTTTGCATGAAATTAAAATGATCTCCTCGGGAGATTAAAGAGTCCTAAGCATTTTTGAACATATGCACTGATTTTTTTTTTTTTTTAGTTGTTCTTTTAGACAGCGAGAATAATCTTTTAAGCAGGAGCAACGGAAATTGGTTTTGATATCTATTTGTCTTTATGCAATTATTGTCCTTTTTTCACTGTACTCCACTTTCATACAGTAGCACAGTTTAGTTTTTTTTTCCATCAAACGTTAATTTAAACAAACAAAAATTAAAGGAACAAAATCCCACTGCAGAACTATAGGAGACTATAGACTTCGGTGACTAAGTCTTGCACAGCTCTGATTCTGTGGTACCAAACTCATGCTTTCGCCTTATTCTGTGTATCTAGTGTTTTTAAATAGTTCCTATGAATAAATTATAGAATCCCCCCCCCTCCCCCCCACACACACACACACACAAAAAGCCCTAATTTTCTGGTACTGAAAAGGTTCTGGTAATGACGAGTTCTTTAGGACCAGGACTTGAAAAGAAAAGACAGAACAGAGAAAGGATTTGTATTTACAGACGAGTAAAATGGTCAGCTGAAGACGCGGTAACCGCTGATTAAATGCTGAAGAGTATTTATCGACTGCTCATGAAGAAGAAGAAGAGGAGGAGGAGGAGGAGGTGAAGTGAGGAAAATAAGGGGTTAGACGATAAATCACCAGTCTGACGTGCACATGAATTAACTCAACCTGTGTCCTCTCATCACTCCCACCTGCGATGGGATTATTTTGTGTATGTAAACCGAGTCTGTTTCTGTTGCACAGAGAAAATTCATTTACCAGTTTATTTTTTTCATTTTTTGGGGTGCGACTATATGACAGCCGTCGGTATTTAAACTCAAATTTGGTTAAGTTAAAAAAAATAAATAAGTGATTTCTTTTTTCCATTCTGTTTTCACTGTGAATCTTGTTTTCTTAATATCGTTATTGTTATTATTTATTCTAATGCATTAGAGTTTATTTGTCTCTGTGCAGGTTCTGATTTCAAAAGCTACAAAGACAAACGGTAACACAACAAATATTCACCATTAACTCGGTGCTTACTAACAAATAGTCAGTATGGCTAGTATGCTACTTATATTATAAGTATCCTATATTATAAGTAGCATACAAAGGAAAAGTCTTAATTCATGTCATAATAGAGGTGCTTAAAGGTGCATTATGTAATAAATCTAAAGCAACTGGGCATAAAATCCTCCTAATATGTCACAGAGACTCAGGAATAATGTTCATATAACAAACTGAACTCACCAACAACAACAGTACAGACAAAATATTTGGATAAATCAAAAATATTTTGCAGACTGCAAATCGTGTTTATGTTTTGAAATCATGTTTTTAGCATGTGGCGCCACCTACCAGAGTCTCAGCTGCCGAGCAACCACGGGCTGCCAGTAACGTCAGAAAACGAAACCGTTTTTGGCCACATTCTTACATATGGCGCCTTTAATGATTACTAATAAAGGGCTAGTATGCGACTTATATATGTTAGCAAGCACCTAGTTTATGGTGAATGTGTGTTCTCTAATCTCAAGTGTAAGCAGACTAACTATAATACCGAAAATGTTGATTTTGCCAAAGGAGAGGATAAGAATGCTTCGTCAACTTGTGACTTTTGGCTTTGAAAAAACACTTAACAACACATCCTGAAATCATTGGAAGAGTCAAATTAACTGTTAGGAGCTGGAATCATCGGTTACCTGCGGCTTTTCCGTACTTTCTAGAAGTTCGTTTCTATAAGGGGCAAAATGACGAGCCGAGGAAAGACTGAAGCAGCCCGGCAATGGACCGAGGAAATGCCTGGAAGTTCCTGAGCAGAAAGTTTCAGTTGATCTATTTATTCAGAAGCAACACACACACACACACACACAGAAAGAAAGAAAGAGAGAAAGAGAGAGAGACACCCATTCCAACCCAGTAGCGCAGTGAGGGGGAATAGCTGCGCTGAGACTGGACCTCTAAAGTGCCTGGTCTAAAATTCCTTTTGTTGTCTTCAAGTGTATATATTTATAAATATTTTACACGTTTCATTTCACACTGCCCTGTTCTGAAGGCAGGCTTTTGGTTTCGGGAATCTGCGAAACTGCAAATATCATACAGCAGCTGTTGTGCGATCCGTGGCAAACTGGACAAGGGGGAAAAAGCCGGTCTTGGCGAGTTGGTTTTTCTGCTAAGACGCACATATTTGTGCCCCACAGATGGGTGGGGGGGGGGGGGGAAGGAGCATGAGACATGTAGCACTGTCAGAGTCGTTGCCAAGGTTTAAAACTTTAATTACTGCTTGGGAAAGTGGAACCCGGTTTAGAAACCACTTGTGTGTGTGTGTGTGTATATGTGTGTGTGCTTCCAGGCACTTTGGTAAGGACCCACGGCCTTGACGGAGCCAAATGTGATGACGTAACGACACATTATGGTGAGTGGTTTCAGGCTGATAAACAAACGTACCATCTCTAGTTCGACGCCGACCGCTCGCAGTCGCAGCGCGGCCATTTTTTTTTTTGCGTCCAGTCGCCGCGTTCGTGCCCCGTCGTTCGCCGCCGACTCGTCCGAAACGACGCCGCGTTTTTTCCGCGACTCGTAGACCTTTTTTTTTTTTTCGTGCACATGCCAGCAGAGATGCTCTGCAGTGCACCACTTGGTATGAAATGGCCTGAGGAGTTAAAGAAAAGAAGAAGAAGAAGAAAAAAAACACACACACACACACACTCTCGCTTGTTGTCAAACCTTTCCTTGCAGGTGTTTTGAACTGAACTGTGTATGCGGTCTGAAGTTTTTCAGCGTTGCTCAAGGTCTCAGGGTTTTTATTTTTCAAGATATTGGGCGAGAAAGAAAATCTGCAGAGGGAGACGGTGAAAGGAAAACACTGCCTGTGTACTTACGAACGCAGTCTTGTTTTTCTCCCTCATGCACCATTTGTACTAAATTGTGTACGATTTAACTAAAATCTGATGTAAAATCCAGTGTATTTTGCACATTTCTATATAATGCATGAATATCGAAGGGGGAGGGGGGGGGGGAAGTACTCAGAAATATTCATATTCGTATAGAATATCAATCGTCGCCATCGTTTTTCAAACTGCAGTTTTTCTCACGTAACAGGCTGAAAAACCCTCTTGTGCAAAACATCTCCTTTGCAAAGTGAGTTTGTAGCTTTTTTCTTCCACTTTCTGTTCTCTGAACTCAATCCGCCGTCCTTGAGCTTGTGTACATCAGTAAATACCTGAATAGCGAGGCAATCTTCCTCCCCGCTTCCCTCGCTCTTCGCCATTGTTGCGTCGCGCTGAGAGGCGGGCGGAGGTCACAGATGGAGAGAGAGGTGTTGCGTTTGTTCCCATCTCTGCTCTCTCTCTCTCGGAGTGAATGTCTCCGCAGATGGATTATATTGAAAGAGGAGAGAGTGAGAGAGAGAGAGAGAGAGATAGAGAGAAGAGAATAAGAAGAAAAAAAAAATGAAATTTGCCGAGCAATTAAAAGCGTTTAAAGGCACAAGGCCGCCGTGCCCAGGCACACAGCTAACTGTACCTGTATGACAGGATTTTTTACTTCTTTCTCATCATCCATTTTGTTATCAATGTGTCAGAGAGGCTTAGAAAAGCTCTGTTGCTGCAGAGATTTATGCTCTTCGACATAATATAGTGAACATGGCGTACATGCAACTAAAGGGTGGTGTGTGATATTGGCTAAATATCAGTTACTAGTAACTGCCATTCTTAATTTGTAGAGCTTTATAGAGCCATGTGATGCATATACACATATAGACAGTGTTGCATTACCTTTTTGCTGTAACGTGTTAAAGGCGCCATATGTAAGAATGTGGCCAAAAACGGTTACTGCATTCAAAATTTCAAAATACCGAGGTCTTTTAGGATGAATTTTTCTGACGTAACTGGCAACCCGTGGTTGCTCGGCAGCTGAGACTCTACTGACTGCAATGATTGGTAGACGGCGGTAGGTGGCGCCACATGCTAAAAACATGATTTCACAACATAAACATGATTTGCAGTCTGCACAATGTTTTTTTTTTAATGCAAATATTTTGTCTGTACTGTTGTTGTTGGTGAGTTCAGTTTGTTATATGAACATTATTCCTGAGTCTCTGTGACATATTAGGAGGATTTTATGGCCAGTTGCTTTAGATTTATTACATAATGCACCTTTAATGTAAGACATTACTAAAAGTAAATAAAATAATATCTTACTCAAATGTCAGTAAAGTGCATTACAACGCATTTTAAACCTGAAATTGAGCCGTGTGTTGTTTTTGTACACATTTGCCAAGATTGGTGGAGGTTTACTTCCTGTTTACTTCCTGTTAGCGCTACCGAACTATCGATTGAGAACACATACGCTCATTATTTTCAGTTTTTCAGAGACAATAACCCAAAGAACAAAAGATCTGTCTGCCTCGCGAAATAGCACAAGATAGATAGATGCTATACGACATATAATTGATCCCTAAGGGGAAATTCAACGTCTAGTAGCTTGAGATATCATGCACAACGTGCGCTTACGGCAAAAAAAAACAGTGTGATAAAAACAAAAGAAACTCTAAAAAGTAATTTAACGAAACATCTAGCACAGTGCCACGCTATTAAGATAGTCACCAAAAGATCCGTCTACCTCGCAAAATAGCACAAGCAATTTAACAAAACATCTAGCACAGTGCCACGCTAACATTAAGCTAGTAACCAAAAAGAAAGCAAACGGAGGTTGAGAGTGGAGAGAAAAAATCAAAGCAGCAAAAAAAACCTAAAATTCTTCCTTCCTGTGATGCTTGAACCTCAAGAATCAAGCAGAAAGAAAGAAAAATTGTGAGAGGCTAACAATGTTAGCTTACCTTGATAGCCTAGCCTCAACAGGTAAGTGCTACTGGGCTTTTGACTACACTATAAACATCCATAGTTCTAGTTATTTTGGTGAAAGTAATGAAAAAGTATAGTGAAATGCCTCACAATTCAAAGACAGTAATATTATAATGTAACAAATGACTTTGAAAGGACAGTAACCAGTAATAAATAATGCATTACGTTGGCCCAACACTGCATATATAGAGAAGATGCACATATAACAACCGAGACTAATATGCTCCAGTATTTCACACTGACGTCCCCGCATCGCGTTTGTCGTCGTCTAATGTGTTTATTATTCGCCGTTAGTTAAGAGTTATTATGCGTTTACACGCATGTGTGCATAAGTGAGTGCGATGCACTCGAGAAACATTAGGGACGAAAGCCTTCGACGGTTAATGTCTCGCAGCGTTTCCTCCCATGTCTTGTACTTCATTAAGAATGTTTTTTCCAGTAAATAATCATTTGCAGATATGTGTAAATATGATGCTCGGGGGTCGGGGGTCGGGGGGGGGGGGGGGGGGGAATAGTCTACATTAGTGCTGTAATGGACATTTTCAAGCATTTGTAGGACACACAAAATGTGTTCAGGTGAACTCGTGAACCACCAGTGAAGTAGTTAGTAACAATTTTGCTCTTACCATGATTTTGTAAAAATATCACACTTCAGCTTTTTTTTTTTTTTTTTCTTCGTTCTCTTCTCTCTCTCTCTCGTCCTGACACTGAGTCAAGTTTTTAGTTTCACACCAAGCTTTGGAGGCAGCTCACCAGGATGTAATGTGTTTAAGTGTCTGGCGTGTGCTTAAGTGCAGTGACTAAACACTCCAGAGATTACCTCCTGGTGTCGTATCATGTCATCACATCATCATCATCATCATCACACTGTAAATTGTGTGGGATTCTTTATTTCATACCTGTCAGGATGTTGAACTGCTTTGTTTTATTATCGTCGCATGTGAGGACGAGTTTACTAAACAATAGTAGTGTGTGTGTGTGTGTGTGTGTGTGTGTGTGTGTGTGTGTTTTTGTACTTGCAGCATACTGAGGACCAGTGAGGGCATTTTTACGGAGTGAGGACATTTTGGCCGGTCCTCACTTTGTTTTCATTCAAATCACTTCCTTAGGTTGCTATAACATGCTATACTCAATTTGTCCAAAAAAAAAAAAAAATCTAATTTTGGACGACAGGACATTTTTTTGTCAAATTTTTGGACAAAAATTTTGGGTCAATTTTTTTTTTCACATTTTGGGTCAATTTTTTTTTTTCAAATTTTGGTAAAACATTTTTTTTTCAAATTTTGGGTCAATTTTTTTTTTTCAAATGTTGGGTCAAATTTTTTTTTTCAAATTTTCTTTTTTCTTTGGGTCAATTTTTTTTTCAAATTTTGGACAACAGTATAGTATGACGTTTTTGTCAAATTTTGAACTAAACATTTTTGTTGATGTATGATGTTTTTGTCAAATTTTGGACCAAAAATTAGTGAGGACATTTTGGCCAGTCCTCACTTTGTTTTCATTCAAATCACTTCCTTAGGTTGCTATAACATGTTATACTCAATTTGTCCAAAAAAAAAAAAAAATCTAATTTTGGACGACAGGACATTTTTTTGTCAAATTTTTGGACAAAAATTTTGGGTCAAATTTTTTTTTCACATGTTGGGTCAAATTTTTTTTTTCAAATTTTGGTAAAACATTTTTTTTTCAAATTTTGGGTCAAATTTTTTTTTTCAAATGTTGGGTCAAATTTTTTTTTTCAAATTTTGGGTCAAATTTTCTTTTTTCTTTTGGGTCAATTTTTTTTTCAAATTTTGGACAACAGTATAGTATGACGTTTTTGTCAAATTTTGAACTAAACATTTTTGTTGATGTATGATGTTTTTGTCAAATTTTGGACCAAAACTTAGTGAGGACATTTTGGCCGACATAGTATAGTACGATGTTTTTTCAAATTTTGGACCAAAAATTTTTTGTCAAAGATTTTCTCAAATTTTGGACGACATGGTATAGTATGACGTTTTTGTCAAATTTTGGGTCAATTCTTTTTTGTCAAATTTCGGACCAATTTTTTTTTTTCAATTTTTTTTTAACTTTTGGATGACCTAGTATAGTATGACGTTTTTGTCAAATTTTGGACAACATTTTTTTTGTCAGATTTTTTCAAATTTTGGACCAAAAATTGGGGTCAAATTTTCATTCAAATTTTGGACGACAGTATAGTATGACATTTATGTCAAAATTTGGACAAAAAAATAATCAACATTTTTTCCAGCCCTTTTTGCTCTGGGGCTCCACCTGCAGACATTTTATTGTACTGCAACCAGTAGTTCTTTGTAGATGTCATTCATGAAGTAGATATTTGTAATTGTGGTGATTTATAAAGTGGAAATGCTGGTCCTCAGTATGCAGCAAAAACAAGAATGTGTGTGTGTGTGAAGTGTAACACTCTCCTCCTGCTTACTTCTTCTCCTCCAAGTCCACCTTCATTCTCCACAAACCCGCCATTGTCTGTCCGCCCACGAGACATTTACAGACTTTCATACAAGTCCACTCGCTCACCTGTTTTTCTATTTTGTCACATGACAAACTGTCCTTTTTTGCTATCATTTTTGGCTAATTTTTAGCTGTATGTTAAAGGGGCCCATAAGACCGGAAGTTCCAATGAACGCTGTTTTTTTGGTGCGTATCTGCGCCGTTACCTGTGTTTATGAAGCCCTAAAGTTTGGAAACAAACAGTTCAGCCACTGCTGAGAACGCTGGGTTTTATTGTATTCTCGGTCTCTGCAAGCGCTCTGAAAAAAGCCTGGAATGGTGACTTAAGGATCCCGTCTCCTGAACAGCAGATCCTCCTGCTCCGGGCACTAGTCTGGGCACATCCTGTTGCATACATTGAACCGCAGAAGAAGAAGAACGACTGTTGTGACTCTGGGTCCGACTCCCGGTCAACTTTTGACTTTTGGCTCTCTTTTGAGACAAAAAGCACTTAAAGTCTAAAATCACTCGAAGGCTCAAATGCATCGGCAGGAACTGGAATCAACAGCTACCGGGCTTTTCCGTGGCCTCCTGGGGCCAAAACACATCCTCATGGAATAGTTTTAAGAGCAAATAGGCCTTCATTTGCAAAAAAATTGACTTTCTAGAAGTTTGTTTCTACTTAGAACGCTAGGTTTTATTGTATTCTCGGGCTCTGGATAAGCCTGGACTCATTACGTAAGGATCCCGTCTCCTGAACAGCAGATCCTCCTGCTCCGGGCACATCCGGTTGCGTACATTGAACCGCAGAAGAAGAAGAAGAACGTCCGTTGTGGAGGTGTTTCACTTGTGTCTCCTGACTCTGGGACTGACTCCGGGTCAAAGGTCGTAAAAATGGACCGCGACTGGGAGTCGTAGAGGGAAGCCATTTTTAAACATCGTTAAAACAATGTTTTGATAACGAGTAGCAGTGCATCCACCGTTCCAGAGGGGGGAGCTGCCGATTACGTCACTTCCAGTTATTGGCCGATCGCAAGACAGTCGGGAAAGCTCATGTCGGCTGGGCCAATCACAACACAGTTCTGTTTATCTGAGGGTGAGATTTTTAGGTCTGAAAACAGCGCGGCTGAAGAGAGCTTCAGTGAGGAGAGATTTCCGTTGTTTTTATGGTCAAAAACCTCCTAGTTGCTGTAAACTAGCCGATAGAAATCTGTCTTTTCTGACGCTGTTTTTCTGCTGCGAGATTTCAGAGTGAACTTTCACCCCCAGAAGACAGAGTCTTGTGATTGGCCAGTACTATCCAGCACATCCGTTCTCAGAAGCGCAGCGCCCCCCTCTGGAACGGTGGATGCACTGCTCTTCATTATCAAAACATTGTTTTAACAGTGTTTAAAAATAGCTTCTTCACGACTCCCCGCCGCAGTCCCTTTATGAATTTAAACCGGAGTCAGACCCAGAGTCAGAAGACACTGTTGCTCGTGAAACACCTCCACAACGGACGTTATTCTTCTTCTGCGGTTCAATGTACGTAACCGGATGTGCCCGGACTAGTGCCCAGAGCAGGACGATCGGTTGTTCAGGAGAACCGCTGTTTACGTAACTATTACGGGATTTTCAGTGATCTCGTTGAGACCCGAGATTACAATAAAACACAGTGTTCTCAGCAATGGCTGAACTATTTGTTTAGAACCTTCAGGGCTTCATAAACAAGGTAATGACAGACAAACACCAAAAAAACAGCGTTAATAGGAACTTCCGGTCTAGTTCCACTTTAAAGTGTCTTGTTCTGCTTTTATCGTCACGCCCGACAAAGATTGGACACGTGTTCACTCGCTGAAATGTCTTCTCCTGATGCTGATGTCACCAGTTCTGTGTCTCCACAACTTTGTCATGGCCTGTGTTTGAGCTCCCCCTTCTCTTGTTATGTAACCTTATGCAGCACTGGTTTCACCAATTAAAGCAGCCTCTCTCGTTCTGTTTCGAGTCCAGGTCCAACAACCTTGACCTCCAGACATTTAGAGACTTGAAATTTTAAATGTGTGTGTGTAGCATTTCGTATGGCGTCAGCGTAATTCTTTTTTTTTTCTCTCTCTCTCTCGCCTCCAGTGGTTTATCACTTTGCCTCATTAAAACCGCTTCCAGGACAGAACAGCGTGTCCGATAAAACCCCCTGTTGCTGTTAAATCTGCAGCGAGATGCTAAAAGTAGAGGAAGAGAGGAGTAAGTAAAAAAAAAAAAAAGAAGAAGAAGAAGAAGAAATTGCCGACACGTTCACCTTGACTTTTATGTCTCGCATGATTTGCCACCGATGCCTAAGTAAAGGAACGTGCGCGCGTGTCTCGGTCTTGACTCGCATGCCATTAGGTTAGTGGAGCGCTCGCGAGGAAGCAAAACGCACCAAAATATGCAAACTGCACACACACACACACACACACACACAGACGTCAGCTGTTCACATCACACTTAAACACAGGCCTTGTTTATTTCGCTGCATAATTACACATAAAAATGTTAAAAGTGACTGTTTCTTACAATCTTTTTATCATTATTATTATTATTATTATAATATCCCCCCGTGTGAACAGGCATACATGTTGAAAACCCATGTACGCTTTCATCTTTGGGGTTTAGATTGGTTTACAGAGAGAAAAATGTGCATAAGAGAGAGGTTTTTTTTCTCCCCCCCCTCCCCTCCTCTTATGCTGCTCTGTATTTGTCTTCCAAAAGCCCTGTTGTGGCTTGTGAGCCTGTTGCCATGACGACCATCATTTGATACCAGTGTGTTGTGTAGGAAGGCGGAGAGAGAGAGAGAGAGAGAGAGAGAGGGAGAGAGATATGGTTGAAAATTAGCAGCAAACTGCTTTATGCATGTTTTATAATCTATTCATAATTTCCATGTAGCGTGTGTTGCTCCTCTTCCTCATCTAATCCCCTGACACACACACACACACACACACATGCAATAAAATTCATTCAACTGTTTTAGTCAGTGGGTCATATTCCCTCCCATGATTAATTCAAGAAATATCATACTGTACATGCCTCAAAGTGAATACTTTACTGGATGCATTTTTTTTTTACCTCCCCACTAACTCACCAAATTGCCTTCTTTACCCATCTGCGTTAAATGGCTACAGGTGTGTGACCCACATCTTTCATGAGGATCACTCCCTGCACATAATGTGCGACAAAATGTGCTGAATAATTGAATAATTTCACTTTGCTGACAACAAATGGTTTGTGTTTTTTCTGTCAGGATGCGTATTAATATATATATATATATAAGTATGTAATATCACACTCAAGGAAGTTATTTATTGATATGATATGTGATATTTATCTAGAGCTGCGTCTAGCGATTGTTTTCATTATCCGTGAATCTGTCGCGTATTTTCACGATGAATCGAGTCGTTGTTTCACTTTTTTACTGATGTGAATATTTTAAAATTCAGAAAATATTCACATTTAAGAAGCCGAAACAATCAGAAATCCTGTTTTAATGATGAAAAAAAAAGAAGCTTAAAACCGATTAATCGATGGTCAAAATAGTCGATGATGAATTGAGTCACTATTTTTTTTATCCGTAACGTAATGTGTTTTTAAAATTTTTGAGATCGAGGCAAAATTGTAGCAGAATGGACAAAGACAACGAAAGGACAAACAAACTGTTGACGAACGTGTTTCAGTGATGTAAACTCTTAGAAATAAGGGTTCCAAAAGGGCCCTTCTACAACAGGGGTGTCAAACCCACGGCCCGGGGGGGCCAGAACTGGCCCGCCAGAGGGTCCAATCCGGCCCCACTGGGTGAATTTGTGAAAATGTCAATGTCAAATACAATATTTTTCACTTCCAGATACCTAGTGACTAAATGTTTACGCCTTTACAGATCCAGTGTTATGTGCACATGGTAAATCTAGGCATAACATTGTTGAAATTGCACGTATATCACTCAAGAATGTCATGTTTTGTAAAAAGATACTTTTATTATTTTATTTTATGATTATTTATAGAGTTCTTGTTGTTCATAGGTTATTATGCTATTATATTTACTGGTTCGGCCGAATTGAGATCAAATTGTGCTGTATGTGGCCCCTGAACAAAAATGAGTTTGACACCCCTGTTCTACAAGGGCTGAGGTTCTACCTGGAACCATTTTGCTTCTGAAAAAGGGTTTTTCAAGGGTTCTTGGTAACACTAATGGTTCCAGTAAGAACCCTTTAAAACTTTCCTGAGTAAAGGGTTTTAAAAGTGTTCTTGGTAGAACCTTTATAAAAGAAGGTTCTACCTGGAGCCAAAAAGGGTTCCCTTATGAGGACAAGCCGAAGAACCTTATAATATGGTTCTACTTAGCACTTTTATTTCTAAGAGTGTATCATAAGAGGACTTGCTTGCCTTTCCACACGCGATAATTACAATTTGAACCATGTTGATTTCTTTGTCCCGAGAGCGCGGTCTAATAACGAGACGCAGCTAAAGTTTTCTTTGGTGTCACTTCTTTAAAAAATATATATATATATATATAAAAAAGAGAGACCCCGGGTTATTTGAGCTGAGACTTGTCAGAGACACCGACTCCGACTTGGAATAGTTTCTTGTGAGCGTTACACAGGAGGCATCATATATATATGCACCACACCATGCCACCAGCTGATCGGCGTTATGGACATCCGGTTTTAGCTGTGTTATGGTAGCTATGGTAACCTCAAAGAGCACCAAATGTTCTACTTTGAAGTGTGAGGGTAACGATTGTGACACCATCCCTCCATCCCTCCATCCCTCCATCCCAGCGTGGAGGCAGAAACAGTCAAAATCCACATGACTTCTCCAACTGTCCAAGTCATTTCATCTGTTCACACACCGCACAACTACATCTACCAGTTTAATCTCATGTTTATTGTTGCAAGTTTGTCGCCGCAAAATACTGTTGTAGAAAGATTGTCGGAGACATTTTTTTTTGTAATTTGAATGATTTTTAAAATTTTAAATTGAGTCACTGGATAATAAACACTTTCAAAATCGTTGAAATAACAAAAACAGCAGCACATTATTGATAGAAACATCAGTATGTTTTGTTGCTGAGCTTTTTGTTCTCTCGCAAGTTTAATTGAGTTCATTTTACCTTAATTGGCTAAGATTTTGGTTTTAGATTTTCACTAATGCCGCTAGGAGAAAAAAATCTCTGCAAATGTTTACTTCCTGTTAGCGCTAGAGAACTATTGATTGGGAAGATGACTGCAAGAGTGAAATAGCCTTGTGCCTTGTGAAATAGCACAAGTAATTTAACGAAACATCTAGGGTAGTGCCATGCTAACATTAAGCTAGTAACCAAAAGATCTGTCTACATTGCGTAATAGCACATGTAATTCAACAAAACATCTAGCGCGGTGCCATGCTAACATTAAGCTAGTAACCAAAAGATCTGTCTACCTCGCGAAATAGCACATGTAATTTAACGAAACATCTAGCGCGGTACCACGTTAACATTAAGCTAGTAACCAAAAGATCTGTCTATGTTGCGTAATAGCACAAGTAATGTAACGAAACATCCAGCGCGGTGCCATGCTAACATTAAGCTAGTAACCAAAAGATCTGTCTACCTCGCGAAATAGCACAAGTAATTTAACGAAACATCTAGCGCGGTACCACGTTAACATTAAGCTAGTAACCAAAAGATCTGTCTACCTCGCGAAATAGCACAAGTAATTTAACGAAACATCTAGCGCGGTACCACGTTAACATTAAGCTAGTAACCAAAAGATCTGTCTACCTCGCGAAATAGCACATGTAATTTAACGAAACATCTAGCGCGGTACCACGTTAACATTAAGCTAGTAACCAAAAGATCTGTCTATGTTGCGTAATAGCACAAGTAATGTAACGAATCATCCAGCGCGGTGCCATGCTAACATTAAGCTAGTAACTAAAATATCTGTCTACCTTGCGAAATAGCACAAGTTATTTAGCGAAATAGCACAAGTTATTTCACGAAACATGTAGCGTGGTACCACGTTAACATTAAGCTAGTAACCAAAGATATTGGAACCTTACAAAACAGCCCAAGTAATTCAAGGAAACATCTAGCACGGTGCCATGCTAACATTAGGCTAGTAACCAAAAGATCTGTCTACCTTGTGAAATAGCACATGTAATTCAACAAAACATCGAGCGCGGCGCCATGCTAACATTAGGCTAGTAACCAAAAGATCTGTCTACGTTGCGTAATAGCACAAGTAATGTAACGAATCATCCAGCGCGGTGCCACGCTAACATTAAGCTAGTAACTAAAATATCTGTCTACCTTGCGAAATAGCACAAGTTATTTAGCGAAATAGCACAAGTTATTTAACGAAACATGTAGCGTGGTACCACGTTAACATTAAGCTAGTAACCAAAGATATTGGAACCTTACAAAACAGCCCAAGTAATTCAAGGAAACATCTAGCACGGTGCCATGCTAACATTAGGCTAGTAACCGAAAGATATGTCTACTTCGCTAAATAGCACAAATATTATAGTATAATATATTACAGATTTTAATAAAAGGAGAAAATGTCATGCGTGATGTAGCCTTAACCTCCTCTCTGTAAATAATTAAACCTATTCTGATATCAACATACCATTGATGTGTATAATATAGACATGTATTGATTGTATTCCCGCCAAAACTTCTTTCTTAACATTCTTAGCAAATTGCCATTTTATTTGTTGCATATCTTTCTGTTTCTACACAGTGAATATTTCCCAGTGCTATTATTATTAGAATTACATCCTAATGTCGAAATCATTTGAATTTCTTTGGCTAATTACAATCCCGTAACCCGTCAAGGTCTCTCTCCCTCTCCGCTGACGCCGCCGCTGCGAGAAGCGTGGACCTCGCGGCACCTTCAGAAGTTTCTATCACATCACAGACCTCCATGACTATTGGTTTTTAGTTTCTATGACAACTAAGATGAACCATAAGTTGACTCATCTTTTACAAGCAGTACAGGACTGTGGGAAAAAAAAAAAAAAAGAGAGAATATTTCGGTCAAAGGATCATTTCAGAGCCGATCCTCGTTTGTTTGTGTTCCTCTAAATTCAACGACTTAAACTCGTAACGTCGCCTGTTTGCTAAGAAACTGTGTTGATTTGAACTTTGGTTGATGTTTTTCTCACCACGTGAGTGTGATGCGATGACATGAAAACTGAAAGTCACTCTGTGGAGGAACTGTATTCCAGGTTGCGAGCGATGAAACGAGAAGACAGACATTTTAAAAAAAACTGTGAGAACAGGGAAGAGGAGGAGGAGGAGGAGGAGGAGGAGGAAGGGGAGGGAGTCACTCCAGTCCATTCATAGACTTACAAATGCTGGATTAACTAGATGCAGCCATGGTAACATAACGATGAGCCGAGCGTTCGAGTATAGTTTCACAGAGAAAGCACAGTGAGGCGCCGCCTGTGAGCTCAGTGACGCAGATTCCACTTTTGCGTACATGACTCTGACGGAATAAATAGCCTTGTTGTGGGTAACTGCGATGATGGGTGATGGGATCACATGAGAGGAATATATAGTACTGTTATTGTTTGGGGGGGGTGGGGGGGGGGGGGGGGATTAGAAATAGTCTATTGTAATACATGAGGCACAAAAAGAAAAAAAAAAAACTTATATCATACAGGGGATCCAGTTTTACTGCAACACTCCAGGCTCTCTCACCTGTTCATTATTCATGAGATACGGAGCTACAGAGCCTCGGTGTTCAAGGTTGAACTCTACCTCGCGCACTTTCAAAGCAATGCAAACAATTGTGACAACTCAAACTGATTCCATAACAGAGATATGGAGATAAAAGAGGGAGGGGGGGACGAGGGGGGGGACGGGGGGGGGGGGGGACTCAATTATCGCGGCGCCAGCGTGGAAGATACGACAAGAGGAAGCACTTTGACGAGAATAATCGAAATTTTGGACCCGTTTGGTTCGTCCGCCGTTTACTTTTATTGGCTTTTTCTTTCAAAAAAAAAACACGATGCAATATACATATCCCTTAAGAGACCGTTACTATGGTGACGGTGCACCAAAAAGGCACATGTCAATGACAATTTTGCTGTTGTGTCACGCACGCATACAAATGCTAATGCTACGGCGCAGCGTTGGCCTATATAACGCGCCGGCATTGTGTTCGGCATCTTATGAAACCAACCTCTTCACTATACTTTCAGTGGATAAGTGTTTTTGTTCTGTTGCAGCGGTGTCGCGCGTGCGGGGGGGGGGGGGGGTTATATACACGGATGCTCCCGTGAGTACTTTTAGTAGTTTTCCTCGTTAAAATCCACATTTTGCATGTCTGAAAACCACCGTTTTAGGCGCCTGACACTGAGGTGATTGACTTCTTCCTGCAGCAGAGGCTCATAAACGTCTCACTCTTAAAACGGATGACAGTGATATGAGGGATTTCAGGTCTGGGATGTTGTGATGCAGCACAAAACCCTGCACTGCAACGGCGAGGAGAAGTGGAGTTTTTCTGGAAAGCCCATGTGTAAGAGAGCGGAGTGGGTGGTTTTGTGGGTAGGTGTGGGAGGGGGGTGGGGGGGGAAGAGGTTAAAAGATGCTCCATCACTCCCCTTTTCCTGTTATCCAAGTGGCCTCTTAGCGGTGTTACTCATTTTAGGAAAGAGACACTCTCCTGTTACATAAGCCCGTGCTACAGAGGCTGCCTACCATCTAAAACCCCTACAGATCCTCCGTATACTGTACTTGTACATAATTGCAAAAACGCTGCCACTGGTCAGATAATTTTTTTTTCCTCTCTCGAAACGGATGAACGCACACATGAGAGAGAGAGAGAGAGAGAGAGAATTCTGTGTGCAGCTGCAGAGACTTTATCCCTTAGAACACATTACTATGTTAAAACGCACATTATATACACAATGTGCAACATAGAGTCTCATATATCCTTTTTTTGTGTGAAAGATGAAAGAAAAATGTAGTTTTCACCGACTATATAAACACACCTGAGCAAAAAGAAATTTGTGAAATACGTCACAGTCCAAAGTTCACTTGGCTCGTTTTTATGGACAAAAAAAAGTAGAAAAACACGTCTATTTTGTGACTTCTGCGCAATTATCGCGACTTAAAGTTGCCATAATTATGTAAGAATGTGGCCAAAAACTGATAAATCAAAACACAGAGGTCTTTTAGGTTTCGTTTTCTGACGTAACTGGCAACCCGTGGTTTTACTCGACAGCTGAGACTCTACTGACTGCAGTGACTGGTAGACGGCGGTAGGTGGCGCCACATGACGCCAAAACATGATTTCAAAACATAAACATGATTTTTAATGCAAATATTTTGTCTGTACTGTTGTTGTTGGTGAGTTCAGTTTGTTATATGAACATTATTCCAGAGTCTCTGTGACATATTAGGCCAGTTGCTTTAGATTTATTACATAATGCACCTTTAATGTCACTCAAGTAAAATACAAAATCCTAATTTTAAATTGTACTTAAAAAAAACAAAATACACAAAAAAAGTATTCTTGTTCAATAAACAGACCGCTCCAGTTCCACTGTAGGCGCGCTAACCGGCGCTAAAAGGAGCTAATGCAGCTAACGGAGCTAACTGGTTAAACGGTGCCCGGACTCCGGTGTCGCGGCGCGTAAAACACGACGTCATTCGCGTCTTTTTACGGTCAGTCGCCATGGAAACGTGTCAGGGGTTAACCTTTTGCACAGCGCTAGTAAACACACACACACACCCAGGATGTCCATATAAGGAGTTGTGTCTTATTCCCCACGGCTAATTACCATGGGTGCACCTATACTGAGGGTTAAACATAGTGTCTGAACACAATGGAAACCCTTTATTTTTGTCTTTTCACACACAAGTGGGAATTATTTTTGATAAGATATGACAAAAACAGAAAAAGGTTGTTTTAATAAAGACAACAAAGAGGCGGAGGATGTTGTGTTGACAGATCAACACAACATCGAGAGGTTTAAACCTTATTTAGCAGACAAAGACGGCATCATCTCATCAGGTTAATTCATTAAACCATTTATCATCCATGTACTTTTTTTTTTAAATCCGATTTTGATTTCACTTCCTCAGGAGGAGGTTGTTTTATTTCAAAGTCTGACAACCAGCAGGACAGCAGGGACCTGGAGTTAAAGTCAGTGTTTCTAGAACTTTTTTTTTTTTTTTGTTCAATTAATCTTTGTCTCAGAAGATCACTAGCTTTTTTTTTTTTTTTTTTTCTTACCTCTCTATGGGTTGGTGATTCACACTTTGATGAGGCCCGCATAATTTCGAGAGTAGAGAGCTGGATTCAGCACAACCGAGGAGAGAACCCATCTGCTGCTCGCTTATCAACAGGATTGGTGTGCTGCTGGCAGATGCATGGAGCTACATGTTCTTGCCTGCGACTTGCGTGCATGACTCAAAGTCAATGAGGCAGCGTTGTGCACTATTATTTTGTTTTTAACTGCCTTCTTGCCCCCCTGTTGGGTCCTGTTTCCAGAAAATATTATTCTATCACTTGTTTTTTTGTGTGTGTGTCTTTGTCACTGCCTCAACCATGGAAGAAGAAAAAAAAAACACTCTTTTTTTTTCATTTTCACATTTCAAAGGCATCACAAAAAAATTGCCTACATGCCCCAGACTTGTGTGTCTCCTTGTTTCAACTCCCCGACAGTGGACCATTTACGCCATGCTGTTCTTTTCCTCTCTCCGTATGTTTCCTGTCTCAGTCTCGTGTTTGGCAAGACGCCATAAAAGCATCTTAAGGACCAATTCCAATTCCTATCTTAACCCTTAATCTTAACTGGCCCCTCAAAACCAAGTGTTGAGGGTTATTTTGTCACTTAGAAATGGGACACCCCCCTTAAATGCAGATACGTCTTCAGACTGTAGGGGGCAGAATAACGTCCAGTCTGTCAACTCCAAAAAAGAATAAGAAGAAGAACACATTTACGTCAGGATTATTTATTCTGATCCGTTTGTCAGTCAAGTTATTAGGTTGTCAGTTAGTTATAAGATGATACTCATACAAATATTCAGCTGACAGTTACCACACACCACGACTTATTGAAAAGTAAACCACACCGGCCGACTATTGACAAAAGATCGTAAAAATAAAAATAAATGTTACGCAACAATGACGTCAGTAATCCATAATATGGGCCTAAACTAAGATAATACAATGGTTTTCATCATTTTTATATCTCTATTAACAAAGAAAATACTTCATTTGTAGCGTACTTGTTTCGCTGCTTTCGACGCCATCTTTCTTATGAGAAAACACGCAATGCATTCTGGGTAGCCCTTGCTCCCAAGGGTGGTCTCGGAAAATCTCAATATTGAGGGCGATACAGCCCTTAAACTTGGCCCTCAACTTAATTTTTCTGAGAATCGGGACAGAACTTGGACTAGAGGGAGAGCACATTTTTGAGATTGAGGGTTAAAGGGACAATGTGTAGTATTTATGGGTTTATATGACCCAAAATCCACTCTTTTATACATATTATGTGCTCCTGCATTGTCTAGTCGCTGTATAATAGTTTTTGTTTCATTTTCGTAGTGTTTCAAAAAGTCATGTAAAATAACATGGTCGCGGGCCGCGGTTGCATAGCCACTGTTAGCAGAGAGACGCCATGTTTCTACCGGAGCCTGTAAGGACAAACGCGAGAGAACAAATCAAGCGTCTCTTTACTTGTAGCTGAAGTCCCGCCTCCTCTCTCTCCGCTTCGTCTGCTACGGCCGCGGTAGAGGACGACATTTGACCGGCTGAGGACACCGTAGCGCTCAGGGAAGGGAGGGGGTGAGCAGAGGAGCAGTTCTTTGTTGTAAATTTCCGCCTCTCCTCTAGATGTCACTATAAACTACTTATTTCCCCTTTAAGCAAGGAATTGGAATTCACCCTTTATCTCCTCTAAGGTTCTAAGTTCAGTTTATTTCATTTGTTTCGACTCCTCCTGCCTCTTTTTTTGGTGAACATTTTTACCTTCTTTTTACAGTATTTGGCTGCAGCGTCTGTTGAAGAGCGGAGGCTCTTTAATTATTTCCCGCCGCTCTCTCTGCTTCAACCTCACCGTTTTTTTTTTGTTTTTTTCTCCTCCTCCTGACCACGATAACAGTCGATTTCACTGAGCAACTTCAGAAGCAGGTGGAGAGAAGGTTGCTAGGTGCGTTGCTGAGGGATGTGATGACATCACGATGCACAAGTCCTGAGGTTCTGTCAGCTCACACTCCCACATGCTGTTTGCAGACAGACCCATTATGAATTACGGGACCCCGGGAAGTGTGTGTCTTCGCGATCGTCGTGGACCAATAACAACTCCTCGCTTGTCGCTGTCCATCTGTGGCGGTGCTGAAACATGCATCGTGTCAGCGAGGGACAGTTTGTGTTTAGTCAAACAGTTTAACCAATAACACTATAATGCATGTATGCTCCTCCTTGCAATTTTGGAGTAATTGGTAGCTCCCTGACTGCCGACCCAATTAGGGGTCGGGAAATGTATGAATTAATTTAGTTTAGGGTTAGGGTTTAAATGATTGACGCAGGACTACATGTTAGAGTGTGATATGTGAACACGTGAAGTCGTTAACCGTTTGGCCTTTGAGTAAATATTCTTGCAAGGAAAGGAATATCGCTCTGTAGACCTTTTGATGTTATTTAAAAAACGTAGATAAAGGGTACCGTCGACCCTTTGATACCCTTTGATAGATATGATAGATAAAGGGATAGGTAGGCATTTACTGGACAATGGTGGACATGGACCCCCGTTAGAAGCCGTGCTGCTAGGTTTGGTGTGAAAAGGTTCTTTCACCGTTATGTTACGGTTCAATCTATAGATCGTCTCACAATTCACAACCTGGAACATCAAGGGAACATTTCTATGTGTCGTTGATCCAAGAGAGGGCTTGGATATAATAATATGTGGATGGAAATGTAACCTGGATGTACAACAAGTGGAAATACATGTGCAAACCCCTCTGTAACATGACTCTTCCTTGCCTTGGTGATAGAGGAATATTGAAACAGCACATGTACGAGTCAAGCCCATAGGAATCCTGGCTATAGCTGACGACTCCGGGTCTGCTTTGGAATTAAAGTTTACGTTTGCCACTACAGTCTAATTCCATATTATTGTATTTTGTCCTGTTCATCTCATTATTTCTTTGGAACTTTGGGTGGAAAAAATGTGTTGTTCTCTTCCTGTTTTACTTACAGTTCATGACGTTGTCACTGTTGTCTTCGTAGCTTGACCAGAGCCATTATTTTCCTCCGTCCAGTCCAGATATCCTCGTCCGGACGTGGTACTGACATACACACAGACGCTATGTTGAAATTGTTACATTTGGTTGTGTGCATCTGAAAAAAAACTTTAGAAGCCGAGTGAATAAATGCTCTACTTCCGCTGCTGTAACACAAAATAAGACTTTTAATCATGAGAAACCAAAGAAATCATGAGGTGATATAAGTGTTGATATTGTCTGTAAAGTCGCTAAATATGCACACGGAAACGGCACGAACAGTAAACTTAAAGGCGCCATATGTAAGAATGTGGCCAAAAACGGTTACTACACTCAAATTCACTCAAATACCGAGGTCTTTTTTTGGTTTCGTTTCCTCCGCCAATGTAGC
Source organism: Microchirus variegatus (assembly GCF_963457635.1). Taxonomy (NCBI): domain Eukaryota; kingdom Metazoa; phylum Chordata; class Actinopteri; order Pleuronectiformes; family Soleidae; genus Microchirus; species Microchirus variegatus. Next base: position 2,006,930 of record NC_139808.1, on the reverse strand, counting down.
TCAGACGTAACTGGCAGCCCCCTGGTTGCTCGGCAGCTGAGACTCTACTGACTGCAATGATTGGTAGACGGTGGTAGGTGGCGCCACATGCCAAAACATAATTTCACAACATAAACATGATTTGCAGTCTGCAAAATATATTTTTTAATGCAAATATTTTGTCTGTACTGTTGTTGTTGGTGAGTTCAGTTTGTTATATGAACATTATTCCTGAGTCTCTGTGACATATTAGGAGGATTTTATGTAGTGTGCGAAATACCCATTAATAATTGGGGGGTCCCATCTCCCATTTGTTGTGCAATACTGTTTCACCACCACAGGTGCCACCCTGCAGTATTGGCTATCTTCTTCCCTTTCAGATGTGGGCTTGTGTGGGCCTTTTCCACAGGGCCATTTGGAAAGCAATTAATTAAAACATTAAATTACAAATAAAATAATTTGCATTTTGTGTGGTCATAAAGGATAAGAAAGCATGCAAAGTATAGTATGTATGTAGATCATATAAAACTGAAATCAGAAAAATCCAATGACTGTCACATGTTTAGACCACCCTCAAATTTTGCCTTTGAGGCTTTCAGGGGGTCTCAAGTGTTGATCAGGGGGGTCTAGCACATTTTATTATTTTATGGCCAGTTGCTTTAGATTTATTACATAATGTACCTTTAAACAAACAGACATTATTTCCCTTTCTTTTCCTCTGGCTCTGGCTAATAACGCAAAATAACCGCGCCGTGCCGAGGTGTGCCACGCTAGTGGGAAACGCATCACAACCCCTTCCACTGTATTTCATTCCATTTATATATATATATATATATATATATATATATATACATTTATTTAGTTTAATTTGTAATCATTATTTTTCATTGAGTCCTCTCGTGATGTTAATTCCTTTAGATCAGATGGGAGGGGCCTCGGGAACGTCCCTCCCTCTAATAGTCTGGCTCCGCCCCTGACGTTGTTGACTGACTGGTCTGGCCACCAACTTCCGGAGAAACTTTAAGGGGGGTAAAAAAAAAAAAAAAAAAAATAATAATAATAACAAACATGTATTGACTCTGCTGTTTTGTGTCAGCGCAGCGCAGCAGCCTCCAGCTGAGCATCACACACACACACACACACACACACACACACACACACTGATACTGCTGTCAAACCACGCTGCTGCACTGATGTGCACACACACACGCACACTCACACACACATTACGCACACACACACACACGCTTCCCCTCCTTCCTGCATCATAGCCCGCTGTTCCCATCATCATCATCATCATCATCATCATCATCACACGTTCACGTAATGCTCCCGTGAACAAGCTGACTTGTTAGAAAATGCTCGAGGAGCTTAAACCGCTCTGATAGCGCGCGCTGCTGCTGCTGCTGCTGCTGCTGCTGTCTGTCTGCAACCAAACACACGTCCTCGGTGGAATCATCCAGAGAAAAGTGAAGCTCGCACCACGGGAAATAATCCCAGATTAAGACGAAGGCGAGTGGATTATTCACCATTTGCCTGTTGACTTCAGTGAAGGTAAGTGGACACTGTTTTTGTTTTTCACATCACATTTTTTTTTTTTTTTTTGAAGTGAAGTGAAGGAATCTCTCTGCGGGAGGAAAGTGTGTGTCCTCTTTGTGCACGTTTGTCACAAGTAATGTTTGTTGGTGAAAACTTTTACGCATCGTTTTTTTGCGCACGCGTTTGCTCGGGTTTTTTCTATATGCGATAAATCCGCGCGTGCAGCTTCGTCCTCAGTCCAAACCTGGATAATGATGATGATGATGATGATGATGCGCAAATCATCCACTGCCTTCATCTGTCAAACTCATCATTATGACGACTTCATTCACAATAAAAGCATCGCATTTTTACACTCGTCGTTCACGAAAGAAGTCTCGTGAAGGAAAGAAAGAAAGAAGAAGAAGAAGAAGAAGAAGAAGAGTGAGTAAAGCGCGCTCCAGTCTTTACATAATCCGGCTCTTGTTGCACTCAGACTGCAGCACTTCTTGAGTTCACAGTCTCACAGTCTCGCGGTGTCCCTGCCTCCTTTTATTGTCGTTATTTGTCATCATTTCACAACCAACAAGCTTGTGATCGCAGTACACACTTAATTGCATGGTGCCTGAACCCACACACACACACACACACACACACACAGAAACAGACACACACTCACACACACACACTGGTTTCCATCACTTCAGAATACATTGCATTGTCTTACATTAATTTCCTGGAGACTAACCCACAATAACTACTGTCCTTTAACCTCAATCTAACATTAAAGCATGTCTTTGCCGTAAAATGAAGTCATTTACATGATTACATATTGATTGTTGTCCCCATAACGGAAGACAAGTTCCACATAATCTGACAGATTTAGGTCCCGCCGGTCCCCACGACATAAGGAATACCAGGTACACGCACGCACACTCACACATGTTCGCGCAGCTGACCTCGCAAGGACCTCACATTGATTTTTTTGCACAGAGCCTATAACCAGTTAATCCCAATCACACAAATCCACATCATCTGACTGATTTAGGTCCCCGCGACGTAAGGAATACCAAGGTAAACGCACGCACACTCACACATGTTTGCGCAGCTGTCCTTACAAGGACCTCACGTTGATTTTGCACAGCCTTACAAAGTCTAACCAGTTAATCCCAATCACGCTTTAACCTTAATCTAAATCTTAAAACACGTCTTCATCTTAAAATGTAGTCATTTACATTATTAGGACTTGGTTTTTGTCCCCATAAGGAAGACAAGTCCCCATAATCTGACTGATTTAGGTCCCCACGACGTAAGGAATACCAGGTAAACGCACACATACACACACAGGACCTCACATTGATTGATTTTGCACAGTCTAACACCTTAACCTTAATCTAATCTTAACACGTGTTCACTTTAAAATGAAGTCATTTACTTTATTCAGACTTGGTTTTTGTCCCCATAATGTGACAGTGTGTGAACAGATGTAGGTCCCCACAACATAAGGAATACCAGGTACACACACACACACACACACAGGTTCACGCAGCTCTCCTTATAAGGACCTCACATTGATTTACATTGATTTTGGCACAGCCTCACGACGCCTAACCAAGTTAATCCCAATCACACCTTAACCTTAAAACCTAAAAGAAAACGGGGTTCTGCCTCACTAGGACCAGGTTTCGGTCTCACACTACCACACACACACACACACACACTCACACATATAGTTAGTGCTCGTCCTCTTCGTGAAAAAACAAAAACGTGTGAAACTTGCGAGGAGGACGGATCAGATTTCCTTTTATCCGTTGCCGAAATAGATTTTTGATCGAATCACGGGGGCCACCGCATAGGGAGCTCATCGTGTTTAATATATAAACTGTGCACACACACGCACACACACACACAAACAAAAGTTTGTTGGTTTGTGAGGCAGTGGAGGACACGCGAGACAACAACACACAACAGGAAAAATAGTTATTTGTTCTTGTACGAGTGTGATAGATTGAGATTATTCGGATTATTTCTTTAGAATCGAGTCCGAGCTTTAAAAAGAGACAAACTCTGCTGCTCTTCTTTTAACAAGCTTATGATTTATACATTTCTAGTTTCTGGTGAGAATGAAAGTCTTTTCGTTTAGACACCAAACTTCACGCTGCATCGTGACTGGATTACCCCTTTTTTATTCAGTTGCTGACAGATTACAGGGACGCACAGATGAATGTGGGGGAAATAATCTCATTTTGTTGTCGTCTTTATGTCTGTTTTGTCAACGACTGCTGACTTTAGGGGAAAGTGTTGACTGCGTCGCTGTGATGTCATCGAAGGGAGAAAAAAAATCAACGACGTGGAAAAAAGATTGTCACGAGGACCCCGCCCCGAAAAATAAAAATCCTAATCCCCCCCCCTCCGCCCCCCCATTTTAAACTTGAGTTTTGCTGCAATGCCACTCATGACTGGAGACACGGCAGCTCAATCTCATGTATTATTTAATCCAGCGTGCCGTCACGGAATCAAACCGTACACATGCATGTTTGTGCGCAGCGTCTTTTTTCTCGTGCTGTCAAATGTTTTTGTTTTTTTATGTATCATTTTTTCTCCAAATGAAAGCAAATTGAGTTCCAGTCACACGGAGTGGCGGCGGCGGCGGTCTTTGTGGATGAGCGCGCGGGGAGCCGTTTTTCTGTGCACACAGTACCGTGGTGGTGCATTACTGTAGAACTTGGTCGCCATGGCAACAAAACAACATCAAGAAAGAAGGAGCCCCGGTTAGATGAGCCGGCAATTGCCTAAAGAGATGAATGGGTTAGACACGGCCGAGCACAAAAGCTGTTTCGCGATTCACAATATTCTTCACCTCTGGTGGACGAAGAAAACGCTCGATTCTGAAACAAAACGTCCTCGAAATCTGAGCGTTCACAACCAGCGTTTAAAGTGACGGTGAGGTCTTTAAATGAGGCTTTACAGGATTGAGGATCTGGCTCACACACGCTCTCACCACCATCTGCCCCCTATCACCGAGCCTCTTCCCTTTGAAGAGACTCGACTGTGGCCAGATCCACAGCTCCGGCTCTGGCTCTGGCTCTGGCCCACCGCCGCCACCGTATCTGACTTTAATCGAGGGAAGAAAAAAAAACACACGGGTTCTAAAATAGCACTGGGGAATTATTTATTTGATTACGAGCCCCTTTGTATACGTCGTCACGTGATGGAAACACAGGACACAAAGCGTGTTTTCTTTATTTAAAAAAATCTGTCTGAGGGAAAAGAGAAATGGCTTCGATTTTTAGTGAGAAGGAGCTTTTTTATTTTTTATTTTACATTTATTTGAATTTCCGGACGTATTTGTTCAATATCGACCTCTGTGAGTGTCTCCGTCTTCCTTTAAGAGCGAGAGTCGTGCAGGACGGCGTGGCCTTGACGCCGAGCACTTTTGATCCTCGTCGGTGTGCTGTAGTTCTTTTAATCCAATGAGTGAATAAATGATTGACTTAATTCTTGTTTGTCTATAATGTAATTTCGTCTTTTTTTTTGTTCAGTTCATTATGTTCTCACACCTGTTCTCACACTTCCTATCCAATCTATTGTTGGGTATTTTTCGGGTTATCAAGCTTGTAATCTGAAGATTCCTCCCTATTTTTCTGTATGGACACTGAATGGCTTATAATCCACTTTTCTCCCCACACCAAAGATTTTCCATCACTACAGTCAGACGTTGTTAATCCACCACCGTCTCCTCTCGTCAGTTCAAATGTTATTATAGTGAATTCGTGCGTTTTGAAATCCTCCGTTCGGATTCACCTATGTGACAAATAACCAAACACGGAAGCAGACGACCAGGGCGTGACGGTGTAAAGCCCAATTTATACTCCTGCGTAAAGTGCTCTGCGTAGGTTACGCAGAGTCCTCAGCGTCGACGCAGAACCTGTTGTAGAGTCTCTGCGTCGTCTCCGGCTGCACGGAATATTTTTTAAGTGTCCGTCACTCCGTCAAGGGACAACGGAGACGGCAAGAGCTGCGATTGGTCCTCAGGACAGGCCGAGATAAGCTGCTCTGTGCCGGCTCACAGTGAGCACCGAGCGTCCACAGAGGGCGGAGCTGATCACCGCCGATAACGCCGCTGCCAAACTATAAATACGTCATATCTTAACACACACAGCACATGTTTAGACTCTAAATGGCCAATTTCTCGCCTCAAATTATCTTAAAACTGCGTTCCGTCACACAGAAAAGTGAGAAACGGCCACTGTTTCAACAAAGACAGTCTTTCTCTCTCGACGCCATTGCTCACTGTAGCCAAAAGCACAACAACCTTGCGCAGCGACCCCTACTGATCGGTGCGGGAAATTGCAGCGTCTATCCGTCACCACGACGCAGAAGTATAAAGGCTCGAGTGGTCTACGTGGTGACGCAGACGGATAACGCATTACGCAGTCGGAGATGTATAATGTGGCCTTTAGTGTGGGATAAAAAAAACACTGGTTTTCTTCATGGGCTTTGGTGCAGGAGAGTGAGTCTTTTGTTTCCATGTTTTTAGCATACGAACCTTACGTATCACTTCAAGCTCACGGCTCTTTCTGTTGTGTCTCCCATGCCATTTGCATGATATCTTTTTAGGTTGCCAGTCCTCACTACCGTATATTATGTAAATGGTCTGTTCTTGATAACCACTCAGAGCTGCTTTACACTGTGCCCTTCACCCATTCACACCCATTCGCTCACGCTTTCATACAGCGGCTCTATGTGCGGAGCTTGCCCAAGGAGCCCGGGAATCGAACCCCAAACCCAGATCTCTTGTTGCCCCACAACCTTTGAGTTGAAAGACAACTCACTCTACCAATGAGCTACCGTCGCCCCTAATAGTGTGTGGGGATAATAAACAAAATTCAGCATATTAAATCAGCATAGTAAAACTAAAGTCAATAAACTGGCCATTTTTGTGATTATACTTAAAATAAAGTGACACTTGTTTGGTGTAAATATCACAACTTTAATTACTGTTATAATCAAGCAATGTCAAATTCAGTTTAGGGCCCCATAAAGGCTTGGGCCGGCCCTGTTGGGATTGTTTTTCAGGAAAGTTTTTCAAATTTGGTTCAACAAACAATTATTTCCATCACCTATCAATCTGTCGAGTAATCGTTTGGTCCATAAAATGTCACACAATCTTGAAAAATATTGATCAGTGTTTGTCAAACCAGGAAATGACCAAAATGAGTTATGAAGGAGCAAAGAAACCAGACGATATTCACTTTTAAGAAGCTGAAACATCACAGAAATGGGTCTAAATTCCTTAGAAAACACTCCAAACAGTTGATGATTAATTTAGCAATCGATTAATAATCGACTTGTGCGACCACACAAAATAAGTATTTAGACACAACTCAACAAAAATAACGATATAACACACAATATAGAATGATAAGGCGATGACTTCATCGTGTGCAATCGTTGATCTTTATCGCAATCATTTAAAAGTGTAGTGCATAACAATATGACCTGGTAAACACTTCTCGCCCCTGCGCGACCTCTGCATACACACTAACGCTCCCTCAGTCACTGTTTTTCAGATGAAGGATGCACATAAAGTGTCGTTATTATGTTCGATTCACGCAAAAACCACAACAGAGGCAGAATAGCATCGAAAATCACCCCAAAATTTATAGGCACCGCAGCTTCAACGGAGTAAAACACCTCATCGGAGTAGGAGGGGAGTTGAGATTGTGACTGTATAGTTCTTCTTGTAACGCTGACTTGGTTGGCAGACACATGCAGCTGCTGTGCACTAGCTCCATTCCCCCCCTTTAAAGATTTACAGGAGCTGTTGCCGTTTTCCACAGGGGTAATGTTGCTCCTGTCACTGACAGCTCTGTCTCCCATAACTCCCCACAAATATCGAGTGCGACTCATTCGACACCCAGTCACCGCATGATGTTGCCACTGTACCAAAAACTGCAGCACTTACGTTATTTTGTTTACAGCCGTGCTTTTGTGAGGAATCTTAAGTGATACTTCGACGTCCTTTCCATATTTTAAAGGGACACTGTGTAGTATTTATGGGTTTATATGACCCAAAATCCACTTTTTTATACATATTATGTGCTCCTGCATTGTCTAGTCGCTGCATAATAGTGTAGTAGTTTCAAAAAGTAACATGGTCGCGGGCCGCGGTCACATAGCCACTGTTAGCAGAGAGACGCCATGTTTCTACCGGAGCCTGTAAGGACAAACGCGAGAGAACAAATCAAGCGTCTCTTTACTTGTAGCAGAAGTCCCGCCTCCTCTCTCTCCGCTTCGTCTGCTACGGCCGCGGTAGCTCCGCCCTCTCCCTCGCCTCACGAACCTCATCTGCTGACACGGAGAAAGACGACGAGGACGACATTTGACCGGCTGAGGACACCGTAGGGCTCAGGGAAGGGAGGGGGTGAGCAGAGGAGCAGTTCTTCGTTGTAAATTTCAGCCTCTCCTCTAGATGGCACTATAAACTGCTTACTTCACCTTTAAAGGTGCCATATGTAAGAATGTGGCCAAAAACAGTTACTACGTTCAAATTCAAAATACCGATGTCTTTAAGGTTTTTGGTTTTTTTGACGTAACTGGCAACCCGTGGTTGCTCGGCAGCTGAGACTCTACCGACTGCAATGATTGGTAGGTGGCGCCACATGCTAAAAACGTGATTTCAAATATGAAATATGTGATTTGTTATATGAACATTATTCCTGAGTCTCTGTGACACATTAGGAGGATTTTACGGCCAGTTGCTTTAGATTTATTACATAATGCACCTTTAAGCGTTAAAAAAACGGCACAATCGTGAACCCATAGCAACAAAAGAGGCAAAAAACACTGACGTTTGGCTTTGACCTGGTCCCGAACTGTGGTTTGTTTCTTAGTGTAACGTAAGCACAATTTGCCAAAACTGATGATTTTTTTAAACTGAGAATGAAGCATTTTGCATGGTTTGCAGAAAAGTAAAAAAAAAAAAAAAAAAAAACATTTTTTTTTTTTACTGGAAGACCAGGCTGACTGGATTTGAACCCTTGAACCTCGGGGCAGTATTTGCAAAGTGCTCTCACTGCAGATTCTCTCTCCTCGTCCTGTCTTGGTCTCATCAGCCATGAATGCTCTAAAAAAAACCAACCTTTTTTTATTTTTTCCATTAAATTATGCCGACAAATAGATTAATATTGAAGGAATTATGCAGTTTATTTTCCGTTGTTTGTTAATCGGGGTTAATGTGTCGCGTACGTGCTGTTGTTCCCTCAACACAGAGAACCGTTTTCATTTCATGCCGCCGCTGGAAAACTAGATCAAACTTGACTTGAAATTTTTAAATGTGTTAATGAAACAGCAACAGCTTTGCCTTTTCTTTTTCTTTTTTCTTCATTAATTCCCCTCAGGGACGCAGTCACAGTGAAGTTTTCTCGTCGCCAAGCGTCTGCAGAGACTGACTGTCATTCCCATTAATGAAGAACACTTTCATTCAGATATTTTCGGAGGACAGAGATAAAAGAAGTCTGATTCAGCAATAGTCAAGTGCCTCCTATCTGTTTCTTCTTCTTCTTCTTTTTATGGAATCTTTCATCGAAAAGGAGGAAAAACAAGCACGCAAAAAACATTCCGCCTCACTTGTCACAGTCAGTGTTTCGTGTTTGGTGCAGTGTGAGCTTCCACGAACAGGTGTAGAGATCTGTCGTTCATTTTTAAAGTGACGATCGCTCTAAACGGGTCCAACATTAGCTTTTTTTTCCTTATTTTACTCAACATATTGTTTGTAATGTTGAAAATGCAGTGGTCACAGTGAGAGAAAGAGACCCATTTTTCTGATTTTGTTGAATAACACCGTGGCAAAATGCGGTCAGCTGTGGAGCTGTGTGTGCGTTCACCGTCGAATGAAGATGGACAGGGAAAAACGCAGAAGAACTAAATCGCGGCCGTACTTCTCAACAAAGACAGAGGCCGACACAGATCTCACTTCTGCTATGTCAGTGGACTCGTCAGCGTTAGCATTTAAGCTAACGGATTTTATGCTAACGCGGGGAGCGTACGTTTGTTCCCCGGGTCCTATGTTCCCTGATTTTCCTTAACGGGTCCAATAATATATAGGGATTATTTTTTCCATGATAATTTCCATGAAAGATTTTTTTTTCTTTCGCGCGTAATTTTCGTCACGGAGCTGTGGTCACGTGACGATGCGCTATATCCCCTAACCCTGTCCCTTTCCCTAACCCATAACCATAACCATAACAGTAACCGTAACGCGAGGTAGAGACCTGAAAAATCTCCGTAATAACTGAGAAACAGAGGGTTAGGGTTAGGGTTTCATAATTTCCATGAAAGATTTTTTTTTCTTTCGCACGTAATTTTCGTCGAAAGAAAATTACGTGCGAAAGTAATTTTCGTACGTAAAATTACGTGCAAATGGTCACGTGACGATGCGCTATATCCCCTAACCCTAACCCTTTCCCTAACCCTTCCCTTTTGAGGGAAAGCGGGGAACAGCTAACGGACTTTATGCTAACGCAGGGAGCGTACCTATGTTCCCGGGTCCAATAATATATGGGGATTTATTTTTCCACCATAATTTCCATGAAAGATTTTTTTTTCTTTTGCACATCATTTTCGACATAATCTCCGTAATAACTGAGAAACGGAAGCTCCCTTTTGGGGGACAGTGGGGAACATAGGGATGATGCCGCATTTAAGATAACGGATTTTATGCTAACGCGTTAGCTAAAATGTTAGCATACTTCATCGCAAAAAACAACAAACGGACGGATGACTTAGCGACACCTTGAGGCGAACAGACACAGCGGTTAAGTGTGAATTTGACTGCACAAACTTTGGCGAAAACACGACGAAAACAAAGCCATCGATCTGGTGTTGTCTTGTCTGCACTTGTGTGAGCTCAGGTCAGAGCCTGAATTAATGGCGAGTCTGAGTGGTTTCCTTGCAGGATTCAGGCAGATGGGGTGATTTAGCTGAAGTATATCACCCGAGTGCTCAAAGTGCTCCAGACTAATTGAACCCACAGCCCTCGTCTTTTAGGAAAAGGAAGACATCGTATGCAGCATTTTGATCGTGGGGGGGGGGGGGGGTATGGTTCGGTTCGGAGTAAAAGATGGCTCCCGCGTTTGTTTTCATTCACCCAGAGGAAACGTTCTCCATTATTTTCCATTTCTTTACTCGTGTAGACGTCTGGAGAAAAAAAACAAAACAAACAGCCCTGAGTAAAAAAACATTATCAAGCACGGAGTTATACTCAAATATGGGTCGAATGGAAGAAGCTCGGACCCTTTGGCTAAATGAGATGTCCTCGAAAATGGACTCGGTCGTAGGTGCTTTGTCACGTAAAAAGTAGTAGTGACTTCAGTATCATACAACACACTCGATGAATGAGTGTGATTAAAATCTCGTCGTAAAACACAGATGTGAGCTTCAGGGCAGGCGTGTTTTTAGAGATACAACAACAACAACAACTACTACTAAATCACCTCCAGGTTATGTAGAGCTGCAACTAACGACTATTTTCATCATCGATTCATCTGTCGATTATTAATCAAATACTTGTTTGGTCCAGAAAATGTTAAAAAAAAATGTTGAAATGATCATGTTCCTGAATGTCTTGTTTTGTCCAACAAATGGATTCTTTGTTATATGGAGCAAAACAAACCCGGAAAATATTCACATTTAAGAAGCTAAGACAAGATAAGATAAACTTTATTTATCCCCACTAAGGGGAAAAATTCACTTGTTAAAGCAGCAAAAACAACAGTTAATGTAATGCAGACAACACAAAAACAAGCAAGGGATTAAAGAAAGATAGAACAGAGAAAAGGGACTAAAGTCTATGTGCAGTTTATATACACAGAAAAAATATGGACATTATATGTAGTGAAATATGTATAGAAATATTGAAGTATCGTTGCAGGTATGCGTAAGCTGAGAAATCAGAAAACCTCATAATAATGATGAAAAAACCTTGTTTCAGTCCTAAAGTTCTGTTTTCACCCTGTAATCTGTTATTAATCTGTGTTGACAACATGCCAGTATAATTTGCCATGAAATAGCATTTTATCTACTTTATTGATAGAACTGGCAACCGCACAGTAATCTCAGGCCAGCTTTTTAAAAACAGTGAAATAACTCAATAAATAAATAAATAAATAAAACGAGATGAAAATGCACGTCGTCATATAAAGCCTCCGCGTCGACGTTTTCCCCTCTCTCTTCATAATAAAAGGTAATTCAACCACCATCTGCCTGGAGGAGAGTATCGACTGAAGCAGTTACTTCAGTACCGGTATTGGCGCGTTGGTCGGCTTCCAAACGCATAAAAAAAAAAAAAAATAAATCATGGATTATTTCTTTCCTCATCAAAGACCGACAAGATCCATGAAATCACTGTCAATAAAGAGGCTGAAACACTGGTGGGAAAAAATAAAAAATAACACTGCTCTTTTTTTATTTTTTTATTTATTTATTTATGATAAACCAACCAATTTAAATAATGTAATGTTTTTGTTCAGATCTGTGGAGACAGGATCACAGAGTCATAATGAGTCCCCTCGTGGACAGTCGCTCGCTTTATAACACAGCTCCACTAAAGGTCTCCCTGCTGATTTTACTCTATTATATACGACGTAACACGCGATGCTTTAAATTAACGCACGTTAAAGGTGAAGTAAGTAGTTTATAGTGCCATCTAGAGGAGAGGCTGAAATTTACAACAAAGAACTGCTCCTCTGCTCACCCCCTCCCTTCCCTGAGCGCTACGGTGTCCTCAGCCGGTCAAATGTCGTCCTCGTCGTCTTTCTCCGTGTCAGCAGATGAGGTTCGTGAGGCGAGGGAGAGGGCGGAGCTACCGCGGCCGTAGCAGACGAAGCGTAGAGAGAGAGGAGGCGGGACTTCCGCTACAAGTAAAGAGACGCTTGATTTGTTCTCTCGCGTTTGTCCTTACAGGCTCCGGTAGAAACATGGCGTCTCTCTGCTAACAGTGGCTATGCAACCGCGGCCCGCGACCGTGTTATTTAACATGACTTTTTGAAACACTACGAAAATGAAACAAAAACTATTATACAGCGACTAGACAATGCAGGAGCACATAATATGTATAAAAAAGTGGATTTTGGGTTATATAAACCCATAAATACTACACAGTGTCCCTTTAACTTCCAGCTTTACGTAACGCAGTCCCTTTGTTTTGTTGCCCCTGCGGATTTTTTACCTTTTTTTTTTTACGTCAGATATCTCTGTGCTCTGTGATCGGGTCTGGACTGAGACTCCAGACATCACCTCAGTCAGATTCTCTCTCTCTACTCCCACTCTTCTTGTGCTTGGCTGCCATTTCTGCTGGAAGTTGTGCCAAGAAAAAATAGAAGAGGGAAGAAAAAAATAGAAAAAAAAAAGAGTCTGTTTTTCATGCAAGCATCCCATGTCACTAGTAAAAAAAATAATAATAAAAAAAAAAAAAAGCTGCTGTGGTGGAATTGTGTAATGTTTAGTGCAGCTGAGGTGATTCAAAATGGTTCAAACGAGGCCTTGTTTGTGTTTGAGTCACCTGCAGCCGCTCAAACGTGTCCGAATGCCCTTTTTTTAAAAAGAGACAGAGCTACTGTAGCGTCTGAGAGGAACATGTTAAAGCAAATGATCCAGTGTTAGATCACCCTGTGTCTATGCAGTAGAGGAAAAAAAAAAATCAGCTACAGCATTTTGTAGCCCCGGCTGTGAAATTGGCATATAAACGTGTTAAAGGACCTCATGTTGGTGAATTTCATTTAATAGGTTTTTTTTTTTTTCGTTCTCTGCGGTGAGAAGATTCTGCTGCGCCGCTCGTACTTTAACCCTTTAGTAAGATCACGTGGCACGGATCTGTGCCGCAGGTGCACCTGTGGTAATGCGTAATAAGTCCTTATATGGACATCCTGGGGGTGTGTGTGTGTGTCTTTATAGGTCACATATTCAGGCTTTAAAAAGTCGTCTCCTTGTGTGTCGTTGAGTCAAAGTTATGATTCATTTTAGCAGTGATGTAAAGACACAATAATTGTGCAGAAGTCACAAAAGAGACGTGTTTTTCTTTTCTTTTTGTTCATAAAAACGAGTCGAGTGAACTTTGGACTGCGACGTATTTCACAAATTTCACAAATTCGATCCAATTTTAAACATTTTGAGTACTTTTTGCTCAGGTGTGTTTATATAATTGATGAAATTTAAGGTTTTTTTCATCGTTTTTTGCTTAAGTTGTACTGAAAAAAAGGCTAGAAAACACTCTAATTGCACATTCTTATATCCTCTGTATACACTCTTAGAAATAAGGGTTCCAAAAGGGTTCTTCTACAAGGGCTGAGGTTCTACCTGGAACCATTTGCTTCGGAAAAACCCTTTCCTGAAGAAAGGGTTTTTCAAGGTTTCTTGGTAACACAAATGGTTCCAGTAAGAACCATTTTGAGCCAGAGAACCCTTTAAAACCCCTTTCCTGAATAAAGTGTTTTAAAAGGTTTCTTGGTAGAACCTTTATGAAAAGGTTCTACCTGGAGCCAAAAAGGGTTCTCCAATGAGGACAAGCCGAAGAACCTTATATGGTTCTACTTAGAACTTTTATTTCTAAGAGTGTATATAGAGGTTGGGGAAGTTATGTTATGTTAAGAAATTAGATAACATGTTTTTTATTTTACCACAGAATCCATCTAGAGCTGAAACAAATGCTCGATTAATCGATTATTAATCGATAACTAAATGAATCGTCAACTATTTCTATATTTTTGATCATTTTTCATGATTAAAACAAGATTTCCGATTGTTTCAGCTTCTTAAATGTGAATATTTTCTTCATTTCTTTGCTCCACACAACAAATAAATCATTAAAAACTGAATCATTTCCACAGACAAAGACATTTGAGAACATCGTCATTTTAACGTTTTCTGACATTTTTTGGACAAAACCATTACTCGATGTACGTTTTAACACAGTAATGGGATAAAAAAGCAAGTTAAGAAATTAGATAGATGAGATAAGTTGTGTTTTTGTACCCATTGTCGGCATCAAGGAGAACTACTTTGTTGATGAGTTTCTCCAGAGATTAATAAGAAAAGATGCTGTCGTTAAAAAAAAAAAAAAAAAAAGTTTTTTGTGTTGAATTAATTGTTATATAAACGTAAATGTGTGTGTGTGTGTGTGTGTGTGTGTGTGTGTGTGTGTGTGTGTGTGTGTGTGTGTGTGTGTGTGTGTGTGTGTGTGTGTGTGTGTGTGTGTGTGTGTGTGTGTGTGTGTGTGTGTGTGTGTGTGTGTTCTTGTACTTGCGGCATACTGAGGACCAGTGAGGGTTTTTAACCAACAAAGTGAGGTCATTTTTACAGAGTGAGGACATTTTGGCCGGTCCTCACTTTGTTTTCATTGAAATCACTTCCTTAGGTTGCTATAACATGTTATACTCAATTTGTCAACAAAAAAAAAAAATTCAAATTTTGGACGACATAGTATAGTACGACGTTTTTTTCAAATTTTGGACCAAAACATTTTTGTCAAAGATTTTCTCACATTTTGGACGACATGGTATAGTATGACGTTTTGTCAAATTTTGGGTCAATTTTTTTTTGTCAAATTTTGGACCAAATTTTTTTTTTCAATTTTTTTTTCAACTTTTGGATGATATAGTATAGTATGACGTTTTTGTCAAATTTTGGATGACATTTTTTTTTGTCAGATTTTTTCGAATTTTTGACCAAAAGTTGGGGTCAAATTTTATTTTCAAATTTTGGACGACATAGTATAGTATGACATTTTTGTCAAAATTTGGACCAAAAAAATAATAAATAAATAAAAAAAATAATCAAAAAAGTTTTCCAGCCCTTTTTGCTCTGGGGCTCCACCTGCAGACATTTTATTTTACTGCAACCAGTAGTTCTTTGTAGATGTCATAAATGAAGTAGATATTTGTAATTGTGGTGATTTATAAAGTGGAAATGCTGGTCCTCAGTATGCAGCAAGTGTGTGTGTGTGTGTGTGTGTGTGTGTGTGTGTGTGTGTGTGTGTGTGTGTGTGTGTGTGTGTGTGTGTGTGTGTGTGTGTGTGTGTATACCTCATGTCAGTGAATGTGAGATGGTTGTTCCAGTTTTCAGAGTCTGGAGTCAGTGAGTGAGATGATCAACTATGGAAAGAGTTTTTCCCAGAAAAAATAAAAAACCTGTGGAGGTGATAGATAAATAAATAATAAACAAAGGGCTACAGCTGCAGCAGTGTGGTGTGGTAAGGGGGGGGGGGGGTTCAGGTTGATGTGCAGATTCTTTTTTGGCTGTGAAAAGCAGATAGAGATGAATAATGCGAGCGCTGCCTGCTGCAGCACAGGCGCTGACTCACTGCAGAGACAGAGGCGAGAAACAAGAGTGGCAGCACTGACAGAGCTCACTGAAGATCATGTTCATTGAAAAAGTCTTTGTTCTCGTGGAGTTGTGTATTTTTGGGGCTGATTTTGCTCATCACATGTTCAGATCATATACTTGACACAAAATAGGCACAGATTATTTTTCTGTAATGCAGGGGTCTCAAACTGACGGGCCCCCCAATTGATTACATGCGGCCCCCCCACTTAATATCATGTAGAACAGGGGTTCTCAAAGTTTTGATACCTGAGGGCCAATTTAGGAACCCAACATTGGACTGAGGGCCGCCAAAGAAAAAAAAAGGGGGAAAAAAAACAGAAAGAAATCCCATTTGTAATAATTTTAATGACCAGATTGCAGTTCTACAGATTAACGTTAAGTAATATAAGCATTAATTTAATAACGCTTTACAATTTACTAGGTAATTACCCAGTATTTTGGCCATTGTTCTTACCTTCTAATTACAGGTTAATACCATGTAACACATTTCTGTTACCATATATTTACTGGGTAAATAGCTAGTAATTGGGGGCTGTAGCTACCTGCTTATTACCAGCTTATAACACAATAATACACTAAAATTCACCATATAGAAATATAGGCATATAGGCTCCTGGCACAAATTTTAATTCCAGTTGTCCACACTATTATTTATGTAATTCAAAATAAATGTCAGTTTTTGATATGAATACATTCATTTTGCATCATAAATAGTATTATTAAAGGGACAATGTGTAGTATTTATGGGTTTATATAACCCAAAATCCACTTTTTTATACATATTATGTGCTCCTGCATTGTCTAGTCGCTGTATAATAGTTTTTGTTTCATTTTCGTAGTGTTTCAAAAAGTCATGTAAAATAACATGGTCGCGGGCCGCGGTTGCATAGCCACTGTTAGCAGAGAGACGCCATGTTTCTACCGGAGCCTGTAAGGACAAACGCGACGAGAGCAAATCAAGCGTCTCTTTACTTGTAGCTGAAGTCCCGCCTCCACTCTCTCCGCTTCGTCTGCTACGGCCGCGGTAGCTCCGCCCTCTCCCTCGCCTCACGAACCTCATCTGCTGACACGGAGAAAGACGACGAGGACGACATTTGACCAGCTGAGGACACCGTAGCGCTCAGGGAAGGGAGGGGGTGAGCAGAGGAGCAGTTCTTTGTTGTAAATGTCAGCCTCTCCTCTAGATGGCACTATAAACTACTTACTTCACCTTTTAAGTATATGTGTGGTATTATTATGATGCAATATTGTGAACAGTTGTTTTTTTTTAGGCCGGCCCCCTCTTGACCACAATAGATGCGCATTGGCCCCCCCAGATCATTTGAGTTTGAGACCCCTGCTGTAAATTATTGTCTAAATAATGTTGTGTAACATTGTGTGTGTGTGTGTGTGTTGTGTGCAGGTTGTGTTGTGGCAGAGCACTGACAGGGCAGGAGCTGCCATGCCATTTGGTTGTCTGACACTCGGGGAGAAGAAGGATTACAACAATCCCTCAGAGGTGACCGACAAATATGACCTCGGACAGATTGTCAAAGCGTGAGTACGCGTCGCGTCGTCGTCGACATAAGTAACATAAATCCTTTTTTTTTTTTTTTTTGTAAAGACACCTTGGGTTCAAATATGTGACACATTCTCCTCTTTTGTGGCTCTTCTTTCTGCAGCGAGGAGTTTTGCGAGATTTTCCGGGCCAAGGACAGGAACACCTTGAAAATGTACACCTGTAAAAAGTTCCACAAAAAGGACGGGAGGAAAGTGCGGAAAGCTGCCAAGAACGAGATAATGATCTTAAAGATGTGAGTGAAAAGGGTTTTTTTTCGTTTTTTTTTATCTCCTCGTTATAATACAGTTTTACATGCCCGAGGCAGAGTCTGTCGGCGCTGCCAGTGTAATCACCGGTGATCAGCGGATTTTTCTGATTCTCTCCAAGTCGAGCACAAAAGTGTCAAATACCCTCAGAGTTTTTTTTTCTCCTTTTTTAGTGGCAATAACACAACAGTTAAGTTGAAGACTCACAGTGTATCGTGCACTTCTGAGTTGGGTGACATGTTCTTTTATTACCGTGGACATTCACAGTAGAAGCTGCAGGTTATTCTGAGTCAGACTGAAGATTGCACAGATCAGGACACCAAACCACATCCTGACAGTAAATGGAACCATTTTATACTCTGTTTGACAAATGTACTGAGACTCCTTCATTTGTGTGCCGTATTTTTCCTTAAATGTACGGTGTTATGGGACTTTTTATGGGATTACAGAGATTATTGTTGACGTTTGAGCCGATTTGTCCTTTAAATTTGCTTCAAATATTGGCAGTAACTGGATATTTTACAGTCGGAAATAGGAGGATAGTAGGAAAGATAAGAAAATAACCCAAATTAATTGAAGAAGTTGTATTTTTGTGGCAACGATGATCAGAATGAAACCTATTCTAATTACAGGATATACTGCTGCTGTTTATCCATTCACTGCAGTGTCTGATGTAAATTAACTGTCTTTTAAACCTTTTACTTCATTTTTAAGTTAATTATTTTACATTATACAAAGAAAAAAGGGGAAGAAGAGAAAAAAAAGAACACGGGAAGAGCACAGTTGAGCGATTAGTCTAAATTAAATTAAACTTTTCGAGCATCTTTTCGCCCTCTTGCTGTTAATCTCTGTCCTGTTTTTTTAATGCTTTTTAAAGGGTAAAACATCACAACATCCTTCAGCTGATCGACACGTTTGAAACCAAGAAAGAGTACTTTCTTTTTCTGGAGCTGTGAGTATCGATGTGTACTTTCCTTGACTCGTGTACATTCAACATTTCCATATTATATTATTTTTTGAAACGTGTCTGCGTCTCTTTCTCTTCAGCGCTACGGGCAGAGAGGTCTTCGACTGGATCTTAGATCAAGGCTATTACTCGGAGAGGGACACGAGCAACGTCATGAGGCAGGTGCTGGAAGCGGTGGCTTACCTGCACTCCCTGAAAATCGTCCACAGAAATCTGAAGGTGCAGTACGTTGCAACGCTGACACCTAGTGGGGGGGCAGCTGCACTGTCCCTCGTTTTTTTTTAAATTCTGTAAATTTGGTTGTGTTCCAATTCTTTCTTTCTTTCTTTCTTTCTTTCTTTGTGCACACAGTTGGAGAACTTGGTGTACTTTAACCGTCTGAAGCACTCCAAAATCGTTATCAGCGACTTTCAGCTGGCCAAACTGGAAAATGGACTCATTAAGGACCCGTGTGGAACGCCAGAATATCTTGGTATAACAGTGAAGCACACACACACACACACAAATGTTAAATAGGTTTGTTTGATAGTTTTGTGCGCGGTGGAGACAAACAAATCTTGCTGCAGCTTATGTTTTTCGTCTGGATAAATAAGTCTTGTTTGCGCCTTCAGCTCCGGAGGTGGTCGGCAGGCAGCGATACGGGCGACCCGTGGACTGTTGGGCCATCGGTGTCATCATGTACATACTGTGAGCGGCGGCGCACTGCAATTTCATCTCAATTGTTCCTGTTTTCTCATTTGAATTTACATGATTGCTTTTTTTTGCAGGTGCAGCCGCGGTAATTTGCCGTGGGAATAATACACAATACGACTTCTGCGTATGGACGTCCTGGGGGTGTGTGTGTGTGTGTGTGTGTGTGTGTGTGTGTGTGTGTGTGTGTGTGTGTGTGTGTGTGTGTGTGTGTGTGTGTGTGTGTGTGTGTGTGTGTGTGTGTGTGTGTGTTTATAGGTCACATATTCAGGCTTTAAAAAATGTATTGTTGAGTCAAAGTTATGATTTATTTTATTTAGCATTTTCAGTAGTGATTTAAAGTAGCTATAATTGTGCAGAAGTCACAAATTGGATGGGTTTTTCTTTCCAGATTTCACAAATTAACTCCGATTTTAAACATTTTGAGTACTTTTTGCTCAGGTGTGTTTATATAGTTGGTCAAAATGATTCTTTTTTTCATCAGATTGCCAGAAAAAGTATAGAAGACACTCTATATTGCACATTCTTATAACCGTAAAATATGTATATTTTTAACCCTTACTGTTCCATTACTATGTTTAAACATACAGTATTCACTCTTAGAAATAAGGGTTCCAAAAGGGTTCTTCTACAAGGGCTGAGGTTCTACCTGGAACCATTTGCTTCTGAAAAACCCTTTCCCAGAAGAAAGCGTTTTTCAAGGGTTCTTGGTAACACTAACGGTTCCAGTAAGAACCATTTTGATCCAGAGAACCCTTTAAAACCCCATTTTAAAAGGGTTCTTGGTGGAACCTTTATAAGAAATGTTCTACCTGAAGCCAAAAAGGGTTCTCCTATGAGGACAAGCCCAAGAACCATATATGGTTCTACTTAGCACTTTTACTGTATCTCTAAGAGTGTATACAGAGACTATAAGAATGTGCAATATAGAGTGTCTTATATCCTTTTTTTCAGCACAACTAAGACAATCTGATGAAAAAGAAAAACATTTTTCACCAATTATATAAACACACCTGAGCAAAAAGAACTCAAAATGTTTAAAATTGGATCGAATATGTGAAATTTGTGAAATACGTCACAGTTCAAAGTTCACTTGACTCGTTTTTGTGAACAAAAAGAAAAGAAAACATGTCTATTTTGTGACTTCTGCACAATTATTGCTACTTTATATCATGACTAAAAATATGAAATCATAACTTTGACTCAACAACTTTGACTCAACAACACATAAGAAGACACATTTTTTAAAGCCTGAATATGTGGCCTATAAAGACAGACCCCCAGGATGTCCATATAAGGAGTTGTGTGTTATTCCCACAGCACCGTGCACTAAGGGTTAAATTAAACATAATCATGTAAAATAGCGGCCAAAATGCTCTGTGTTCTAAGTCTTTTTCCTTTTCTCCACAGTCTGTCTGGGAACCCTCCGTTCTACGACGACGCCGAAGAAGACGACTCTGACAATCGTGACAAAAACCTTTTCCTGAAGATTTTGTCCGGGGACTACGAATTTGATTCACCGTACTGGGACGATATATCAGATTCTGGTAAGAGACGATATCAATCAAGGGCACTTTTCGTAGCGGTGTAACTGCATTTACGCCGATCACAGTTATTGGAAAAAAAAACGCGACTCCTGCACCGTTGATGTTTTTCCTCTCCTGTGCTTTTCAGCCAAAACCTTAGTGGCATCTTTGATGGAAGTGGATCAAGACCAGCGTCTGACTGCACAGGAGGCCATAGCTCATGAATGGTAAAAAAAAGAAAATACAATTTGTCAAAAAATACTGGGACTGGTACGACCAACACAGCGGTTATTAATCACGCCGTATAGGTGCCGCAAATCTAATAATATGCTGGAAAATGTTTTCTTTATTCCTTCTCTTAGGATTTCTGGAAACGCGGCCTCAGACAAGAACATAAAGGATGGTGTTTGTGCACAGATAGAGAAGAACTTTGCCAAAGCTAAGTGGAAGGTATTGCTTCTCATATATCTTATTTCTGCTCCTATATATATATATATCGTTATTTATCACGTGTCTGTGTTGTGTTCATGGCCTCAGTGTCAGGACTGCAGTGCAGAGTTTATTTGAAATGGCCTGGATTTTTTAATACTCTCTTAATGAAAATGTGTTATAGATTTTCCTATAATATAAACACACTTTTAAACAGTCTCGTTCAAACACATTATAAAATCAGGCGTTTGGAACGCCCACGTTTTAGTGACATCAGTACAAATATTGCTCACATGAGAAATAATTGAGAAAAATAGGATAAATAGTTGATTATAAAATGAATACAAACATTAAATGAATTAACATATTTACAGTATATAGAAAAAAGTATTTACAGTATATACAGAGGTTATAAGAATGTGCAATATAGAGTGTCTTATATCCTTTTTTTCAGCACAACCTCTGCAACCTGATGAAAAAAAAAATTACTCAAAATGTTTAAAATCGGCTTGATATTTGTGAAATATGGAAATACGTCACAGTTCAATGTTTTTATGAACGAAAACAAAATAAAAACGCTCTATTTTGTGACTTCTATACACAATTAGTGCTACTTTATATCACTTCTAAAAATGCGATATAAAATTAATCATAACTTTGTCTCAACAACACATGAAAAGAGGGAAAAATACACAGTTTTAAAGTCTAAATATGTGACCTATAAACACACGCCCCCAGGATGTCCATATAAGGAGTTGTGTATTATTCCCACGGCAAATCTCCATGGGATTTAAGGGTTATAACAGTTAAAACAGTTTTTGGCGGGAAAATATTCTCGCTGCTGTGTTCGTCTTGTATATAAAGTATAGTGCTGGTTAACAGCGTCCACGTTAACGCACATTGATGCAAGACGTGTTTCCGCGACGACTAACTGAAAAAAGACGCGTGTGACGACATTACGTTTACTCCATTAGCTGCGTTAGCTCCTTTAGCGCCGTTAGCGCGCCTACAGTCGAACTGGAGCGATCTGTTTATTGAACGGAAAGAGCAGCGCTACAAACAAGTAGCGTACCTGTGTACTGCGTACGTGTGCCTCTGTTTTTAAAGTTCGGTGTTACTTTCGAGACTCATTTTAACAATCGAGAGTCACGTGTCATGCGTTAACGTTGCCGCCGTTAACGCCGTTAGCCACCGTTAACGCGTTAACGTTGACCCAAACACTAAAATGTATACATCTGTTTGAATCCCTCACAGAAAGCCGTCAGAGTGACCACCCTCATGAAGAGGCTGCGAGCGTCTGAGCAGGGTGAACCCGGGGCAGGGGCCGCCGCCGCCGACCCCAACACGCCGGGCGGCGCCCCTGCCGCCGCGACGCCCCTCGCCGCCAGCATAAAGGCAGCGCTCAGCGAAAAGGCTCCCGAAACACAGACTGCCACCATCACCACTCTCACCCTGCCCAGCGCGGCGCGACAGGACGAGCAGCCTCAGACCAGGTGCAACGGCGACGTCCCCCAGATGTTGCCACAGAGAAAGGCCGAGTAGGCGTCGGGGGGGTCAAAGTCGTGGGTAAGAAGAAGAAGAGGAGGACCCTCTTTGCCATCTGAGAAGCACACCCAGTGCAGTACAGCCATAAGTTTGGCATGATGATACCATATCTGTGATGTTCGGCTATCCCCAGTTTGCAGAATAATTTCACGCCCATGCATTTCATCCCTTTTTCGCTCTCCTGTACTGGTTAGTCTATTGAGTAGTGTTCTCTAGTCTCCCCTTGTTATTTTATGTACAAGTCCCTTTAAAGATAGTTGCAAAGTAGCTCTTCTGTTCCCCCCCCCCCCCCTTTTCCTTAAGACTTTAAAAAAAAGAAGTGTAATTTAGTGAAATCTCTCCATCTTTTATTCGTCCAGCTCATTGTATATAGTTGTGTTTGTCCGTTCTGGAAAAAAAATGTGCTAGTTTTTAGCCGCAGAACTTAACAATTCATGTGAGTTCATGTCTTGTGACTTAAAATTATGAGTTGAGAGAGTTTTGTAAATTGATCAACGTCAAGGTTTGATTTCAAGAAATACTAAAATAAAAGTATATTTAAAGGTGCCATATGTAAGAATGTGGCCAAAAACGGTTACTACGTTCAATTTCAAAATTTTAAAAAATTATATTTTCTGACGTAACTGGCAGCCCGTGGTTGCTCGGCAGCTGAGACTCTACTGACTGCAGTGATTGGTAGACGGCGGTCGGTGGGGCCACATGCCAAAACATGATTTCAAAACGTAAACATGATTTGCAGTCTGCAAAATATTTCTTTTAATGCAAATATTTTGTCTGTACTGTTGTTGTTGGTGAGTTCAGTTTGTTATATGAACATTATTCCTGAGTCTCTGTGACATATTAGGAGGATTTTATGATTTATTACATAATGCACCTTTAAAGACGTTTTAGAGACCATACCTCAAATTAGGATACAGGGAATTGCATCATGATCATTTAATTTCGTTTGCCTTGATTAATTTAAAAAAAAGTATATTTAAAAAACATAAAATATTTAGACACAATTCACGATTCGACGCCCTGGAAAGATATCTCCTGGTTTTTTTTCAGCGCAGCGTAACTTTTAGACAACTTAGAATTTTAAGGCACGAAGAAAGTCTATTTTTAAGTTAAAGTGCCTTAATATTTGTTGCTGTAGTGTTTTAAAAGAAAACTTGATGATTATGCTTAGTTCTTTCTTTTCTTTTATACGTTTTAGCCTCTTTCCTTTGCCTCCTCCTCTGTTTAGTCTGACGCTGTTGTACTGAAGCTTGTATTACGTCCACTCTTCACACTTCATTTAAAAAAAACTAACAAAAAAACACACAGAGAAAACTATAGGTTTAGAGCATTTCCTATGTGGAGTGATGTTTTTAGCTGTTATTGTGTTGTCACTTGTAACCAGTAAAGAAATACAGAGTTTATTGCCCAGTCCCTATACTGTACTGCTATGTATATTTGCATTGTATACATGTGTATTTTTTTATTTACATGTGTATTTAGCAACATTTAGCTGAGCTAATGGGTTGCTACAGCGCTTGTGAATGAATAAAATGAGCAATACTAATCCTGTCCTTCATTAAGTGCTTTAATGTTTTCACTTAGCGTCTACATTTTTCAATATTTAAAAATAGAAAACATTGTGTTTTTTTTCATAATGAATATCAGGAGACGTTATTCAGGCGCTCAGCCAATTTCACAGTACATCGTAAAACGATAAAACGATCAATTCCCTTTGTCGGTTAGCGGTAATGAGCAGCTCGTTTACGGCACGACTGACGCGTCATAAACCTTAGTTGAATTAACATCGTAATTCATTTAAATTACGATACGCAGATTTTAAGCACGTTTTAAGAGAGTGGCCCCTAAGGAATTCTACTGTGATAAACTACAGCTCTTAACATCTTCTATAATAGTAATGCAGTAAGATATAGTATAGATATTTACATAGTACATGCCATGCTATTCACACTGTATATATGTATATATATATATATATATACTGTATGTGTGTGTGTGTGTGTGTGTGTGTGTGTGTGTGTGTGTGTGTGTGTGTGTGTGTGTGTGCGTGTATATGTATGTATATATATACAGTATATATATATACACATGTATATTTGTGTGTGTATATAGATATATATATATACACATATATATGTATATATATATATATGTGTATATATGTATATATATGTGTGTATATATACATGTGTATGTATATATTTATACATGTATATATGTGTGTGTGTGTAAGTACAATGCCATGGCACTACATAGAATAGCAGTACTAACTATTACTATTAATGTGCCATAGTTAGTGGTAATGGTATACACTAATCGTATATAATTGTATATTATAGTAAATCATATATATAGTTCAAGTAGTCCACGTCGAATAATAATAAAGAAATAGTTGTAAAATCATTACAGTAAGAGGTTGTTTTTAAAGGTAGGTGAGCTTGGGTGTAATCTCTGATCCACACTCCGGAACACAAGGTGGCGGTAGTGCGCCCACCGCGGAGGATCGCCAGCCGCTATCAGAACACAAAAACACATGAAGAAGAAGAAGAAGACTCTCCTCCATTTTTCGACCATATTGCTAAAGCTGTTCCGAGACATCGTCCGAGTCACCGCAGTATTGACGACAACAAGGCCGAATAACAAGTAAGATACGGCTTTAATAATAATAACATTTACGATTTGAAAACAATGTCCGTGAGATGGTTTGTTCTCGAAAGGACGGCGTCGACGACGCAAATTAAACCGCTTGGTCGTTTGACGTCAACGTTAGCAAAGACGCGTTAGCTGCGAAACAGTCGTCCTTCTGAATTGTCTCTTTGGTGGAAATGGTTCTCTTTGGCTCGCTATTGTAATCCGGAATTCCCAGCACGATGCTCCATTTCCTTTTGAATTTTCCTGAATGTTCCTGTTTTTTCCCCCCATCCGTTTTCATTTACTGAATTCGTGTTATTTGATTTAGTGGTGGCGCAGATTCTGTAGGCCTATTGATAACCCAGTGATGGGCCAGTATGTAGGCTAACCTCGGCACTCTTGCTACCACCGGCTTTGGATATTAAATCGAACACTCACCGGCCTCTTTATTGTGGAAAACTTGTTCAAATGCTTGCTAACGCAAATCTTTAACCAGCCAATCACATGCAGGCATGGCCAAGACGAGGAAGGGAATCGCTTTAAGAAGCTATGGGTGTATGGATTATTGATTGGCCGGTCTGTGTATTTCTACTGGGACTTTCATGCACGACCATCTCAAAGGTTTAGATGTAAAACGGTGTAGAAAAAAAGGGAGAATTGATCCAGTGAGCTAAAATGCTAAATTTGTTGTAAATGTTTACATGCTGCAGGGGGACAAATGTGAAAGATCAGACTGATATGTAATGCATGCATCAGTAAATCAAGAGTGCCATTTCTGGGTGTCGCTGCAGGTCTCCTGTGAAACTAATAAAGCGGTGTTACAGTTATGTGTTAGGTCTGCTAGTTGTTGCAAAATAGAAATCGTTGGATTCATCTTGCTTCCAGATAAAATACCGACTGCAAACATGTGGGATGGACCTGGGCCCAGGCAAGGACCACGAGGAGGACCAGCCTTTCGGTAAACAATCATCATCTATGCATATTGATTCTATCTGTCTGGAAACTGTGTATGCACTGTATGGTTAATTTACACCACTTTTCCAGCCCCTTGAAGAGTGGTAGAATGTACTTATTTTACTCTGGTAAAGAAATTGAGTATTTCGGGCTTTATGGCTGTAATTTGTGTGCTCACGACAATGAAGTCGATGAAAGACTGAGTCGTGTGGAAATAAGCCGGTTAATAGTTCTCCTGCTTATGTTATTTATTGAAGGCTTTGTTTTGTGGCTATGTGCATGTCAAACAAATCAGTTTCTAATATATTAACAAATGTTCCAGTGGTGATCATCGTGGAGAAATGTTCGGGGGCAGAGATCGCCCCATGCCTGACTATAGAGGTAGAGACGAGATGAATATGGGTCACATGGGCCCAAGACCTCACGATCTTCCATCTATGGACATGAGAAGGATGGACGGACCACCCACGAGAGGCCGTGATATGGACCCACGTGACATGCGGGGTAGAGAGCCTAACAGAGATTTTTTCAGACGGGGAGAGGAACCCGATTTCACCCTCAGAAGGCAATATGAAGTTTCCATCAGGGAAAAACTGATGAATTCTTCTGGTCCAGGCAGGAACGTTTCTGACATGGGAGGGAGGAGTATGCCACCATGGGATCAAAACAACCAGTTCAATGACATGAGAGACAGAGAGTCATTTCATCCCAACATGCCACGGTTCAATAATCCAAATGTTGATGGAAGAAGAGGGTTTCCAATGGACCGAAATGATGGATGTAGGGACATGCGTAACTGGCAGCCAATGGGCACTGGTGACGGAGACCGCTATGATATGGATTTACCTCCAAATGAGAACAGAAGGATGGACTCTGATAGGAGAGGAGGTCCACCCTTCAATCCAAGAGGTGAATTTGATTCCGATATGGATTTCCGAAATCGTCCTGGACCATCTGCTGAATTTAGAGGAAGAGATCGATCACCGATAAGATTTGGAAGCAATGATGTTCCCCCGGTGGACAGGGCGAGATCAGATAGGCCTCCAGACTTTCCTGGCCCTCAAAGATCTGAGTTTATGGGTGCAGAAGACGCTCGCCGACAGAGCGAGTATCCGGAGTCGAGTGACAGTCCCCTTACGGATTATCGCAGTGGTGAAGAGATGACACTTGCAGAAGAATGGAAAAACCGCCAAAAGGACAAAAAACCATATGTGGGTAAAAGTACTGGAGGTGTATCTGAACCAAACTTCCCTGTAGGTTTTGGCAGAGATGTGAAAATTAGAGATGCACCGCCTTTCCAGGAAAGGAATAGGCCTCCTGTAGAATTTCCAAGGAAAGATATTGGTTTTACTCGTGACGAGCGCTTTCCGGTTATGGACCGACCACCAATTGGTAGCAAAGGCCCACAAGAAAATCCACCTCCAGAAATGAGTAAGTTTACCGGACCCCCTGGTAGAGAAAATGAACGTGAACATTGGCTTGGGGAAAGGCCCCCAAAACATATTCAAAACAAATCACACTGTGAAGAAAGACCTCATTACCATCAAGAGAAGAAGCCCAAAATGGAGAATCAGGAGCCAAAAGATTGTTTTAAAGGGATGGATGATGGTCCAAGTCCTGCCAGGGTTAAGATGGAACTGGAACACGATTTCCAAAGCTGCAACACCATGCAGGTGAGAGATCAGGACTACAGGGACATTGATTACAGAACAGCTTCTGGCAGAACCTTTGAGTACAAACATGAGGATCTTCAAGGACCACAGGAGAAACTCATTATGGAATCAAAACCAATCACACCTTCAAAATTTAGTGAATCTGGTTCTCAGGTATGTGCCATAATTTCTCTCTTGGAACGATTTGTTATAAATGTGTTGTGTAAAGTTTACATGTTCATTATTTAATAATCAAAATTGTAATCTAAATGTCTGGGAAAAGGATCAGGATTACAGGAATGCGTCAGTGGAGGAGAAGGTTTCCAATACAATATCCATCATTGGTATTCCAAAGACTGCCACAATGGAGCAGGTAATTATTACACCGAAGCCCAGCCCATGATTCATGGCTATTCATCGTTTTGTAATTGTTTGCTTCGATGGTCACACAAGTCCTTCAGTTTGACTTTTTATTTTCACAGATCCTTGGTGCCTTTGCAGTCCGTGATGGTGTTCCGATGCAGGGGATGAAAATCAAAAACGTCGTGCCAGGTAAGAATGAAGCGTCTTTTTTCGAAACCGTTTTACGGCAATCGATCGCACGTTCCTCGACATTTCGCTTTTTTTCTTTTTTTTTTAAAATGACATTTCGATCCTCTGCACTCTTTCATCTCTACAATCATTGTCTCTGTTGTCGCTGGTCTGTGTGAACTTTGCTCATAAAGAACGGGTTAAGCCATGGCGCAGTTGGTTTGGGGACATTGTTAGCAAGAATTACCAACGGAGAGTGATAGTCGCAAGGGAAATGTGACAAGTGACTGAATATTAACAATTTTGAAATGGAAACTGCCCTGTTCGTGCCTTGTTCATCCTGCTGATCTTAACATCTTCATTAGACTGTAAAGTCTCCGACAGATTGCTGTAAATATGGTTGTATATGATTTCAAGCCTTTTCGTCAAGATTAGATTAAATAGTTTACGTTACACAGTATATCCAAAGATCATAGAAAAAGATTTTGGGTCCTTTATTTCCTTTATAATATAAATATAAATGGTAAAAAATGGTGTGCACGTTCACTGCCACTGGTCCAGAATATCTGTTTTGTTCAGACTTGGCTCTATTGGAGTCTGATATGACCTCAGTCATCAGAAGACTGAATAGAAAGAAAAAAAAAAGCATAAACAAAAAATGTTTTCCTGAAAAAGGTATGTGTGTCACTAAAAGGGAAAAAAAAAAAAAACAATCCGCTCACACGACTCTCGATGTGTTCACGAACTGGTGTCTTTTGTATTTTAGTGGGTGACTTGTCATTTCTGGTTTTGACTAACAAAAACCCATCTGTATTTCAAATGCTGTCCCCAGGTTACAGCTACGATACGGCCTATGTGGAGTTTTTAAACCTCGAGGATGCAGTCCACTTCATGGAGTCCAACAAGGTGGCCCATCCTCGTCACTCTACGAAGGCCCATCAGGATTATGAGGGGTTCAGAGGGCATTTTCTCGATGGGGGTGGGAGAGACTCTCGGAACATGGGGTTGCTATTCATTGTGGTCCACTTACATTAGATAAGGAGATGAAGGTTCAAAAGTTAGTCCTCATATTATGTAAATATAGGTATTTTTACTTTTTACTGACCAAGCTATCATGCTACTTTAGGCTTCTCGCTTAGAAAATAATTATTCCACTCTTTATATGCAAAGATAGACGCACTATTTTTCCAGACTAGATTTTCCAATCAATCCCAAAATACCTGGATGAATTTAACCAGGAAATGTTTGGGTAAACAAAAACAGTCCTCGTGGTGGGAGCTCTTAAAAACTCAATATCAAGGATATTTAAGAAATATTTATTGGTGATATTGAATGGGAAGGTAGTGAACCATCACTTTGCAACAAGGTCGGTAGAGGAACTTCTTACCGATTTGGTTTCCTTTTAGCTTTTTGTGCTGTTGTTTTTTTGTGGTTGAAGAAGCAGCTTCAAACATGGAACACTTTCCTAACCTGATTGATTGGCCACTATCACGCATCTCTTCTTTTTTTTTTTCACAGTGGCATCCCCTTTGTGTCAGTGGATTGGCCTCATTGGAATGACTTATTTGTAGGACTTTTTCTACGGCTGTTCCGAGTGTAGGCTTATCACTGAGAAACCTACTTTTACAATTGGCTAGCTCATAGCTATTGAGTCTATTTTGTCAAGAAGAGAAAATAAAATGTTTTATTTAATTGTCATCTCTGGGGGAAAAAAACCCAAGATTGTTTACGTTGAGCAATCTCAAGACGATGGTCACAAGTTGTCTTAGCTTACAATGCTTCTGATGGCCGTTGGCTACGCTTCCATTGTGATTGGGTAATGACGGCAGTCGGTCTATCGAGTTGGTTGTATCACCACTTTGGTTTTGTGTCGACATCTATTCTAGACATCGTCAGAAACATTGGCACAGGCATGTCCTGGTTCCAAGAGGAAGGAACCTGCTCACTTGATGATCCACCGACTTTCCCTCTTACACGAGTATGAGGTTGATTTAATTTTTACTGAACCAAGTGAAACGTCTGTTGGATGATAACGGCTGTAAAGGTTATCTTTCATTAAAAACAGCATCACTTCAGCCTTCTTTTCAAATATCCACAGGAGTCCGTCACTCCTTCTTCTGTGACCTTTCCCACAGTATCCGTCTTCTTGATGCCATTCTTCTTCTTCAAATTTTCATTGTATGTTTTCATCTTGAGACAATGAACAGTCTCCAGTCAGTTTGCTGTGTTTTTACCTTAAAACATTCAGAAATGACAACCGTATGTTTGACGGGATCATTTGTTATGCTGGTGTGTAGCAGTTAGTTTGGTTTTGTCAATTATCTGCTGTATTTTGACCACTTACTTATCATGCAGCTTGAAGCTAGGTCATCGTAACGGCTTACGCGGTCAGCAGTGTGATGGTTTTAAAATTCATGAAGGGATTTAATGGCCACTGTGAGCTTACCATGTGCAATATAGAATATGGTCTTGCAATTAAGCATGTGTTGGTTTTAATGGTTTTGGTGGAATTTACTGTTAACGGCTTCATTAAACACAGCGGAACATAATTTATACTAATGCTATCTAGCAAATGAGCTACTTACAATAACTTTTGTTGGGTTTGTTCACCTTACCAAGAGTGTGGTTCTAATTTGCTCTTTGATTTTATTTATTTATTATTTTTTTGATATTTATGGATTTGAAGCTGGAAATAAGAGTTGGGACTATTTGGAGTAGAGCTGTTCTAAAGGTGCACAAGTCAGGAAGTGCTAGCAAGAGCAGGTTTTGTGAAGCTTAAACCCCCTCCTCCCTTTGGTGCTCTCGCAAAAGCACATAAGGAAGGTGCATTAGCAAATCGCTATCGCTAACTTAATGCATTACTGAATTGGTCTGGACAATAAATCAATCACAACCTTTCCAATTCACACAGACACGACTACACAACACCTCCACACACACACACACACGGGAAGCTTTCATGTCCTTCAGCTGGACTTTGCTGAAAAATGGTATCGATGTTCATCTAGGTTTTTGCCTTGTTTGTTGTCGATCTCTCTTTTTCTTTCTTTTTTCTTTTTTCTTTTTTTTTTTTGCAAAGCCTCATTTTAGCAGGTTTTGCTCCAGAAGTCAAAGGGACTGAATTCTGGCTGTAGTTTTCTCTGCCGTGACTCGCTGTATCTCTGTTGCTGCTTCTGCATGTCTTGGTGTATTGTCGAGTACTGTTTCCTGAGGCAGGTGATACCTGGGCCCCGGGTTAGCAAGTCCATGCTGGTCTGAGCCAATACGACCAATCGAATTTGCGAGTGTGAAGAGAATGATTGGTTGTATTATTGCAGCATCTATAGACTTTTTTTTTTAATTTGTATTTATTTATGGATTCCTTTCCGGATACGAAGAGGGATTAAATGATTAAAGTACAATGTTCTATAGTAACCAATTATAGCCAAATGAAACTGGTCAATAACTGATTAAATGCAGTTATAAAGCAAAAATGACAAACCAATCTAGTTCTTTCTTGAGGGTTTGTTGCTTTTTTGTCTTGTGATCTCTCGGTTTTGCTTAGACGAAAGCAAGCAATCAGAAGTTGTCATCAAGGGGTTTAGAAAAAAGTGTTTTATGGACCAAAGTATCACATGATTTATTGACAAAATAGTCACTAGATAATGAAATAATCAATGTAGTTAATGTAGAATGGGGGGTGCAAATGGGCTGTGTGAAGCGTGGTTCTCGACCCCCGGGCTTTGCACACACCACCACCACCACCACCTCCTCCAAGTGTTTGGTCTATTTGGTTCTCTGCAGTGAAGACGAGGGCAGAACCTGCCTCAGTGCATGTCATTGATATTATTTTAGGTTTTTTTCACCAGTGTCTGATAACGCTGATCGATCCGTTTTGTTTCTTCCTCCAGGGATCCCTAAAGGTTGGCACTAAAACGGCAACCATGAAATTCGTCCAGCCAGACAAGCATGAAAGAGTCCATGTAAGTGTAGTGGGGAAATAATACTTTGATGTTTTTGTCATTATACTCTGGTAGAATGAAATTGTTGAAGGATTATAAAATACACGCAGTACTGTAATAAAGAGTTTAACTTTTCCCTGTTTTTGTTATCCAGGAATCTGATCACAAAGTGCCTCTACTCCAGGACCCCCAGTTGCCCAGACCAGACGAACCCTCGAAGGATTTTGACAGTAACCTGAACGGGACCCAAAAGCTCAAAGGTCCCGTGGAGCCAGTGTCCCACGGCGCTTGGCAGCGCAACTCTGACTTAACTCCAGAGGCGTGGCAGCAGCAGGTGGATCAGCAGCTGCAGCAGCAAGAGAGGGAGCAACTGGCAGACTCTTGGGGCTCCCGCGTCCATCCTCCACACGGCTCACAGCGACCGGAATCGGTCTTTAAAGACAGCAAAAGTACGTCGCATAAAGCCATCGGTGCTAGAAATCATTGGGGTGTTTATTGTATTTTAATGTTTATCGAGTAATTTATTGTATATATTTATCACTGAAATCAGTGACGTTAGGGCTGGGCGGTATAATAATTCATAGCATCCATGTGTTTAACCTCCACAAGACCTGTATATGAATAACAGGACCTTTTTCACTGTCTTGCCACCAATGCTGAGGCGTTGGCTGAATAAGAAACTGTGTTAGTTATTGTAGCAACGAGCAAATTACTCCACCAACATCTCCAAGAATGTATGCAGTCACAATCTCACACACCTTCGCTTCCTCCCTCCCTCCCTCTCGGCCACTAGCTTAATATGAACACACACAAGTACACACTCCGCTGTGTCCGTCTCTCACTGCAGCGCTCACTCAAACATTGTATACTGTAAAACTGTAATTGTCTGCTCGTACTGCCCAGCACTTACTGATGATACACTCCTTCCGTCCCTGTGCAGCCATGATTATAAAGAATGTGAAGACCACCACCTCAGTAGAGACTATCCTGAAAGCCTTGGATCCCTTTGCATATCTGGACGAACGAAACGTCCGCCTCGTCAAGGGCAAGCCGCCCGGAATAAAGTGCTTCTGCTTTGTGGACATGGACTCCCATGAGGTACACGAACTTAATTCGGGTTGCTCATTATTTCATGTTTTAATAGTTTTAAAATGATCATCTACCTGTAGTGTTGCTTAAGTGTCTTTCTCTTTGTAGCAAGTGACCCGTCTGGTTGAACTCCTCACTAAACCTAGACCCCTTCATATTGACGGAGTCAGAGTTTACGCTGAGGTCGCCAAACCCCTGAAGAACCAAAAGTAAGTCACCGAGCCGTCGGGATTTGTTCCCAATTTCACTCATTCAAGAAATACCTAATCTAATTTGTTCCTTTCTGTTTCAGTTTTAGAAGAGATTCTGACAAAACAAACACTTCTATCCTCGGATATCCACCTGAGCCCAACATGATGGGGGTACTGTTTTACTGTTTACTGTTTTCATATTATTATCGTTTAAAATTACCAAAGAAGTAAATTGCCATATATACAATATCTATATACAGGGGTATGCAAACATTTGGGCACCCCCTGTAAATTTTCATTATTTTCCTTTAAAAATCATTGGTTGTTTGGATAAGAAATTTCAGTTAAATATATCACAAAGGAGACAAACACAGTGATATTTGAGAAGTGAAATAAAGTTTATATGATTTGCAAAAAGTGTGCAAGAATTATTTAAAGAAAATTAGGCATGTGCATAAGTTTGTCATTTTATTGATTTCAATACCTTTAGCACTAATTATTGGAGCTCAAAATTGGTTTGGTAACCTCAGTGACCCTTGACCCCCATACACAGGTGAATCCAATCATGAGAAAGGGTATTTAAGGAGGCCAATTGTAAGTGTTGCTCCCCTTTACTCTTCTCTGAAGAGTGGCACCATGGGAGCCTCAAAACAACTCTCAAATGACCTGAAAACAATGATTGTTCAACATCATGGTTTAGGGGAAGGATACAGAAAGCTATCTCAGAGATTTAAGCTCTCAGTTTCAACTGTGAGGAACATTGTGAGGAATGTGAAACCCACAGGCACAGTTCTAGTTGAGGCCCGAAAGTGGCAGACCAAGAAAAAGCTCAGATAAGCAGAGGTGAAGGATGGTGAGAACAGTCACAGTCAACCCACAGACCAGCTCCAAAGACCTACAACATCATCTCGCTGCAGATGGTGTCACTGTGCGTCGTTCAACTATTCAGCGCACTTTACACAAGGAGATGCTGTACGGAAGAGTAATGCAGAAAAAGCCTTTTCTCTGCACCCGTCACAAACTGAGTCGCTTGAGGTTTGCTAAAGCACATTTGGAACAAGGTGCTGTGGACTGATGAAACTAATATTGAGTTATTTGGGCAAAACAAAGGGTGTTATGCATGGTGGAAAAAGAACACAGCATTCCAAGAAAAACACTTGCTACCTACAGTAAAATGTGGTGGCGGTTCCGTCATGCTGTGGGGCTGTGTGGCCAGTGCAGGGACGGGGAATCTTGTTAATACTCAATAATACACTCAATATCAGCAGATTCTGGAGAACAATGTCCAGGAATCATTGACAAAGGTGAAGTCGGGGCTGGATCTTTCAACAAGACAACGACCCTAAACACTGCTCAAAATCTACTAAGAGGAACTAGTGCAACGTTCTGGAATGACCCTCTCTGTCCCCAGACCTGAATATTATTGAAAAGTTGTGGCGTGATTTAAAGCGGACCGTCCATGCTCGGAAACTATCAAACCGGACTGAACTGGAGATGTTTTGTAAAGAAGAATGGTCCAAAATACCTTCAGCCAGAATCCAGACTGTAATTGGAAGCTACAGGAAGCGTTTAGAGGCTGTTATTTCTGCCAAAGGAGGATGCACAAAATGTTTCTTTTGTGGTGCCTAAACTTATGCACATGCCTAATTTTGTTTAAATAATTCTTGCACACTTTCTGTAAATCATATGAACTTTATTTCACTTCCCAAATCTCACTGTGTTTGTCTCCTATATGATATATTTAACTGAAATTTCTTATTCAAACAACCAATGGTTTATAAAGGAAAATCATGAACATTTACAGAGGTGCCCAAACTTTTGCATACCACTGTATATACATATACATATATATATATATCTTTGTGTCTTTGCTTTGGTATTTTAGCAGCCACCGTTCTCGCAACCTCCACCGTTTCTGCAGCCGCCTGCTGCTCCTCCTCCTGCTGGAATGACAGGTGACACTTCATCAAACACACACACTCTAGTATTATTTTTATTCATTTCCAAACAGAATAAAACATTCTCAACTGGTCTAACATTTTATTGTTTTCTTTCACCAGGTGATTTGTTACCTGCCACCAATCTGTCATTAGATCCCAGTATTAGCCAGGTAGGTTGTGAAGCGAAACGTGTAGATAGAAATAATAGAAATCTTAGTGACGGCATTTCTAATTGGATCTTTTTGTTAAATTTCACAGGGACCTGGTTTCTGTGAAACCCAAAATATGGATCCTTCATTTCATGCCGGTGGACCTCATGTGCCCACAGAGTCCGCTGGTATAGATGGACAGGCTTACATGTCTGGTAAGTGACAAAAGAAGTCTTAACCCTTAAATACCGAAGCCTCAAATGGCCGATTTAAAAAAAAAAAAAAAAAAAATTATTTAAACCATAGACGGGCCAGAAAATGCAGAATGTACTTTTGCCTCTTTTTCCGAAATAACTTTCAATAGCTGGCAGGTATTTACAATTTACTGCATGTTAAAATTCTGTTTTAACAATTTAAAAAATGAAGAAAAACAAGGTTCTATTTAAACATTTAAAAGAAAACACTGTAGTTGGGCATGAACAGTATAAAACATATTCAAAATAACATTTGACGTGCAAGTTCTCAGCTTTCAGAAACATTGGAATTTTTTTGCGATACGCTCTGTGTTAATGGGTTAAAATCCAGAGCAATAAATGATGACATTAATAATAATAATAATAATAATAACGACTTGTTTAAGAAGGTCAGTGAGGGCCATGTTTGATCCTTAACTTCTTGTAGATGTAAATAACCACAGGTGTCATAAACATATGATCTTCCCTGTTTGTATCTTTTTTCTTTTTGTGTAATTTTATTACTTACTTTGTCCTGTTTTTGGTTTTTTTCTGAATTCATTTAGGCTCTGAAATCCCAGACATGGCCAACTACTTGTTTGATGCCACATCGGGCTTCTACTACGATCCTGAGACGACATTTTATTACGACGCCAACTCTAGGGTAAGAGTTTTGGTTTTTTTTGCATATTTATTGATCATTTTTGCATCAATTAATAAGAAGACAGATATTGTTTTATCCTACAATCAAGACAAACGCTCAGAATCTCTCAGTAATACTATAGTGCAAGTGTTGAAACTGAGAAATATCATATCAGGGATGACGAAGACCATATTTTAAACATAAACATGTCAGCCTATAGCTGCTATAAAAGTGTTCTGAGTAATTGTTTTTGATTTTGACCTTTTTTTTGTGTGTGTAGTATTTCTACAATGCTCAAACCCAGGAGTACATGTACTGGGAGCCAACAACAAAGACCTACATCCCAGTTCCAGGAGGGAGCCCTGCTGCTGCTGCAGAGCCCCAGCCTGTGGCCATGACTGCCGAGGACCAGGCGATTCTTTCCAACCCGGCGGCGGACGCTCCTCTGGAAATGAAGAAACCGTCGGAGACTCCCCCGACGCCGACCCCGACCGCTCCGGTAACGGCCGCCGACGCGTCCGCTCCGGAGCCGGCTCCCGTTTCCGCGGCGACTCCCGAGAAGAAGGAAGACGACGACGCCGCGAAAAGGGACAAGGACAACAAAGAGGACAAGCCCAAGAGTCTTGCTGCCGTCAAGGTCGTGCATCAGTGCGCAACACATGTCGTACGTACGCGTGCTTTAGTGGCAGGCAGGTTCCATAATTTGTTTCTGTTTGCAGATCATGAAAGACATGGAGCGCTGGGCGAAGATCCAGAATCGTCAGAAGGACGTCGTCCGTTCGCCGGCGCAGCTGCTGAGGGCTGGACTGGACGATGATCGGAGGCAGTCCAAGTCGGCTGACGCTGGTTTTGCTATCTTTGAGAGAAAGGTTAGGAAACCCCCGCTTTTAACAGTCCTCTATTAAGTCAAGTCCAGTTGCTTTGAAGGACTTTACAGTCTGTACAGGAAGTGACACCATCCATCTTTAGACCCTCGCATCGAGTGAGGAAAGTTTATTTGTTAATACACGGGAAAACTCAAAGTGCTAGGCATATAAATACATTAAGAAAAATCTAAATAAAAGATAGACTTAAAGTCTTAAAGTTTAATCCTAACAATATTCTCTATTATCCTCAGATCTCAGGTGGTGATGATCTTTTTAAAAAGCCCATGGCTCCAGCAAAGAAAGATGAAAAGTCAAAGGTAAAATTCACTGAATAATCATCAACATCAACAAAGGTGTTGGGGGAAAAAAGGGCTGTTTTGATAAACCGTTCGTTTGGTTCATATTTCGCAGCGTTCGATGGGTTCTCTCGGTATGCTGGCGTCGGACTATGCGGCCGGAAGTGACGACGAAATCGAAGAGGACAAGGAGGAGGCGGCTAAAAGCAGTCAGAGCGGTCAGTCCGACGACAGGGAGGACAAACTGACCGACTGGAGAAAGATGGCGTGTTTGCTGTGTCGGAGACAGTTCCCCAACAAGGACGCTTTGATACGACACCAGCAGCTCTCTGACCTGCACAAAGTACGACCGCCTACTTCTATATAAGCGGCATTTGATAAGTGAACCCTGGGAAAAACGGCTTCTTAATACTCGACGTATTTGTCTCTACAGCAAAATATGGAGATCCATCTCAAGATCAAGAGGTCAAAGAAGGAGTTGGAAGCGCTAGAAAATCAGGAAAGAGAAGTAAGCTGAAAGTATTTAGGTGTTAAAAATAGACGGCTTTCTTTTTGGTTGTTTGTTTAATACTAAACATGGTGTGTGTGTCTTTCACAGTTGAGCGCTAAAGAACCCACAAGATCACCAGAACAGAAAAAAAGAAAACAACCGCAGCATCATCAGCAACAGCATAACGCCTGGGCTGGAGGCTCCAGGTAGGTTTACTCAACTCAGCTCAAATGTATTTCTAGAGCAACAAATAAAAATCTGTAAAAATAGAAAAAAAAAACATAGAAACACTTAGAAATGTCATTATTTTTGAAGGAAAAATCACTTTTTTTCAATGAATCTAACATTAAATGAATCAGAAATACACTCTATACATTGTTAATGTGGTAAACGACTATTCTAGCTGCAAACATCTGGTTTTTAATGGAATATGTACATAGGTGAATAGAGGCTCATTTCCAGTGTTCTAATGGTACATTGCGTTAGAAGGGTATTGGATGATTAGAAAACCCTTGTGCAATGATGTTAGCACAGCTGAAAACAGTTTTGCTGGTTCTAAAAAACATTATTTCTAGTCTCGTCAATGTCTCGACTATATTTTCTATGCATTTTGCGACTCTTTTGATGAATAAAAGTGTGACTTGTAAGGGAAAACACAAACACTTTTGAACGGTATTGTAGTAAAAAACACACAAAAAGCAAAACAAACAAAAACAATGGGAGTCCAACTCAATCTCTATTAAATACCATGGAGTAATAGTAGGTTTTTAAAGACAAAGACTTCTAAAAGCAGCTGGTTATCTGACCTAAGCGTTCTGACTCTGGACTGTGAAGGTGCAGAGGTTAAGTCAGATATTCAGGTGCCCGTGCATTTAATGATTTAAAAACAAATAAGAGAATTTTAGAATCGTAAAACGGACCGGTAGCCAGTGGAGTGAGACATCTAGGATTTATCGATGCCAATGTAGAGTAGAGTTTCAGTAATCCAGCTGCGAGGTGTTTAAAAAAACGTGGATTACACTCTCCAGATCTCTAGGGGTGAGGTAGCATTTGACCTTTGACTCTGATATTGTTTACTCTCTTTTTTTAGTGATAGAAATGGAAAACGGTTGCTTTCATTAAATATGTGTCGATAATTGTCTAAAATGTTCTCTCTGCGTAGGGACATGAGTAAAGTCAGTGAGAGGCCCGGCTTAGGGGCTGAACCCGTTCAAGTACGTATGGAGCTTTATGATATTATCATTCACAAATATCTTGGTTGGTGCCGTGTGTTTTAATTCAACTTTTTATTTTTTTTATTTGATTTTTTTGCACTTGTGTCTCTTTAGCAGAGGAAAAAGAAAGAGCATGTCGTTTGGGACCATGCCACCTACAAACAAGCAGTCCGCAAGGCCATGTTTGCACGGTTCAAGGAACTGGACTGACCGAGTTCTTACTTTTAATATGTGATATACAGTATATATATAGAAAATGTGAATCAAGTGTTTTTGCCCCACCGTCGGCTCGAAAATCACCTGGACTGTTGACCCTGCCATGGACGCTGTCCTCACTGTAAAACCACAGTTTTCTACACTGAGATTAAAAAACTGATCACACGATGTAGGCATGAAGGACAGGTCGTCAAACAAACAAGAGTTATTATTATTATGATTATACATCACCGGCGATGTATGTATGTACAGAAATGATCTTGTGTCGTTCATTCGAGTATTCTTTCCTGTGTGGCCTGTAATGTAGAACCCCTGAAATGTGTCCACACCTTTTTTTGTTTTGTTTTTTTATAAATATATAAATATTGCAGTCACACTGGTTAAAAAGGTGATTTTTACATTTTAATTCTCGTCGGTCGAAATTGCTCTTATGTGCATATTTTTAAGTAAAGAAAAAGGAGAAAAAAATGACTATGTGTTGAATTTTGATTCGCTACTCGCGCATGCACACCATGACCACTAGATGGCAGTAACGGAACATGCTTTTTTTGGGGTCGTTTCTGCTATAAAAAATGTCAAGATTGTTGAATTAACATAACACTTGATGGATACAAATCAAGAATCGTAATTAGATTGTGTTCTTGTCAGATTTTATACCCACTTTCTGCTTTTGGCAGCAGTTTTTACGTGTTTCCTTTTCACTGCAGGAGTTGGAACGTTAATCCTCCACCCTGACATTAACTGATATGAAGAAAGCTGCCCTCCCTCTGGCTGTGGCACGGTGAACGTATGTAGAGGATTGCATGGGTTTTAGTATGCCAATATACACCAGTGCAGT
The DNA here is from genome assembly GCF_963457635.1 of Microchirus variegatus. Lineage (NCBI taxonomy): Eukaryota > Metazoa > Chordata > Actinopteri > Pleuronectiformes > Soleidae > Microchirus > Microchirus variegatus. The sequence continues at coordinate 1,966,214 of NC_139808.1, read as the reverse complement.
AACCAGAACGCTGTAGGGCCTGCAGGCGCTGACAAACAGCAGAGACCCATGTGTATGCGCAATATCGTCCATGCTTCCTGTTTTCTCTTTTAATCATGGACAGTGACTTCAGGACACAAACGGAGAAAGATTGTGCCTCCCATGGTCTGGCTCCTCTCCAAACACCAGTGGGGTAAAAAATGCCAAAGGTGAACATCATTTATTCCTGAGTGACAGACAGTACGTGGAGTCTCTCTGTCTGAGGCGATGGGGCAACAACGGTGACAAAGCCTCGCAATTAAGCGTAACCCCCTTGTTTTGTGGTTTGGCAATAAAAGCACAATAAACTGCCGAACCGCGACGATTATCGCAGGTTCGGATGCGTTTCGCAGTAAATCCTGACGACGTTAAATTGCTCTCGCCTTTGCTGCAAGGTTTTATTAAAACCCATTCGTTTTGTGCTGTCGGAAGAAAAACGCTGCCAATGCGTGACCGGACAAACTATACTGTAGGTTTTGGAAAGAGAAACCTGTAGCTAGTTTATTTCTGCATACTTTGAGCCGCGTGTGCCTCACACCTGTAGGATGGAGAAACATGTTTGTGTTGAGTTGAACTTGTCTGTACGGGAACTGTTTTTACATAAATATAAAACATTCCCCTCTATATTAAATGTAATTCGGGGGGGAAAGTCGTGAGCCAAACACAAATTAAGTTAAATTAATCTTCTATTTTTCACATTATACCCAAATTTCAGTTAGTTCAGTTAGTTTACCTCCATATGAAAATGGATAAACATTGTACCTTTGAAGCTTATATACGGTCACTGTATTCCAGTGTGTCCTTGGAATAATGTGCTGCTTGCAGTATTTGCATATAAATAGAGTATTTATTACCAAGATTCGCATGAATTTACAGGATTCATGTAGTGACATGGGATTGCTGGGATTAGATTATGAGTCTTTCTTTATCGACTTGAACGGTAACTTTGACGTCCGGATTGTAATTGTGTAACTGTGCGGAAGATAGTGGTACAGTCTCAGCCTCTTGATTTACTGTGTGCTAACATCTCAAATTAACTGGTATTTCCCAGAATATGAAAATGGGGATATTTTTCTTGTCTTTTTGACAAATGATTTGGTCTTTTACAAAAACATACAACATAAGATGGCACATGAACAACAAGGTCACATCTGAAGAAGTAAGTGATGCGTGTTTCTGCATTTTTTTTACTACTCTTATTTGGGAGAAAAATAAGAAAAAAATAGATAATCACAAAGATAACAAAAAGTAGTTAAGATAGATAGATAAATTGTTTTTATAACGATGACAACGCGTATACATCAGTCCGTGTTTGAAAAGGAGTAGATTCTAGCTAGGTAGCCCGCAAGCTAACTAGCAAGATAAACACAGTCGTCACATGTTTTAGGTAGAAGTATATAAACTTATATGTACCTATACCCCATTCTTACTACACACAACTCAATGTATCACTAAATATTTACATATTTACAGTATTTTATACAAAGTTCTTAATGTTCTCAGTACAACACAAGAACACGTGTGGCTTTAAACACGACCATTTCCATCGCTGTCCTGGATTAAACTGCTGTTCTTCATTCTTATGTTTTAAAAGAAATACTCGTCTTATTTGGGAGAAAAGAAGAAAAAAAACGATATATTCTATTATAATTAGATAGTTATCACAATGATTAGTTAAGATAGATAGATAAATAGATTTTATAACGATGACAACGCATTTACATTAGTCCATGTTTGAAAAGGAGTAGATTCTAGCTAGGAAGCCCGCAAGCTAACTAGCAAGATAGACACAGTCGTCGCATGTTTTAGGCAGAAGTATATAAACTTATAATATTTACCTATACCCCATTCTTACTACACACAACTCAATTTATCACTAAATATTCACATATTTACAGTATTTTATACAAATTTCTTAATGTTCTCAGTACAACACGAACAAGATGTTTGAAAAGGAGTAGATTCTAGCTAGGTAGCCCGCAAGCTAACTAGCAAGATAGACACAGTCGTCGCATGTTTTAGGCAGAAGTATATAAACTTATATGTACCTATACCCCATTCTTACTACACACAACTCAATTTATCACTAAATATTTACATATTTACAGTATTTTATACAAATTTCTTAATGTTCTCAGTACAACACGAAAAAGATGTTTGAAAAGGAGTAGATTCTAGCTAGGTAGCCCGCAAGCTAACTTGTAAGATAGACACAGTCGTCACATGTTTTAGGCAGAAGTTTATAAACCTATATGTACCTATACCCCATTCTTATTACACACAACTCCATATATCACCAATTATTTACATATTTACAGTATTTTATACAAAGTTCTTCTCGGAACAACACAAGAACACGTCTGGCTTCAAACACGCTGTCCTTGATTAAACTCCTTCATTCTTATGTTTATTTAAAATTAGTATTTTGTATATTCTTTTAAACTAATTGATGCTTTTTACACCGCTTTAACTCATATGTTCGACTGCACCATCGTAATTTAACCCCCGAGATTGTAACGCTCGCACTTTTTAAAGTTCCACACTTGGCGACGCTGCATTTTTTAAATTTAGTTTCCCTCTCTGAAAACAACGTCTTTATTTTATTTGGAAGCAAATAAATTCCTTGCTTTGAGTATCATATTGCGCTGTTTTAAACTGAATTAAGAAGCTTGTATTTTTAGGAAGAGTTCATTCGTGTGGTCTCTATATATCCTGCGTTATTTATTTATTAATCTAATGGCCCTTTTCTGCATTATATAGCATATCAGCAAAATCATAAGAAACAAGCCCCAAATACTGAATTTCTCTTTAAAGGCGCCATATGTAAGAATGTGGCCAAAAATGGTTACTACGTCAAATTCAAAATACAGAGGTCTTTAAGGTTTCGTTTTCTGACGCAACTGGCAACCCGTGGTTGCTCGGCAGCTGAGACTCTACTGACAAAACATAAACATGATTTGCAGTCTGCAAAATATATTTTTTTTAATGCAAATATTTTGTCTGTACTGTTGTTGTTGGTGAGTTCAGTTTGTTATATGAACATTATTCCTGAGTCTCTGTGACATTTTAAGAGGATTTTATGGCCAGTTTCTTCAGGTTTATTACATAATGCACCTTTAAATACAGAGAATTTCCTCCATTGCGCGACGATGTACGCCATCTTCTAAACTTAAGTTAAAAAGGGGGACTACATATGAGGAATCAGACATAAACACAAAAAGCAAAAAGTATTGTTGGTATTTTCCTCACAATACAGATATCGTTATCCACCGAGTCACATGAAATTGTGCTGCGGTTTATAATATGGATGTCAGGCCAAACAAAGACTCGCTGCTGCTGCTGCTGCTGCTGCTGCTGCTGCTGCTGCTGCTGCTGCTGCTGCTGCTGCTGCTGCTGTTGTGTCTGGCACATGTGAAGAGTTGTTGTCACATTTCAGGCAGAGCAGATCTCAGATAAATAGATAGATAGGTGGCAATTATCTCAGCTGGACGGCCCTTAGCAGCAGGCGAGAGGATCTGGAGCAACAGACTCGAGACAAGACAGAAGGAGACAGACAGCGGCAGGACTCTCAGATGTTGAGATGTGTTGTCAGCTCACTGACGCAAGAGAGCTTTTTAATGGTAGTTTGACACCACCATGCTGCTGCTGCTGCTGCTGCTGCTGCTGCTGCTGCTGCTGCTGCTGCTGCTGCTGCTGCTGCTGCAGACAGACAAAAAATATTGAAAACACACACAGAAATAGTATTTTTTTTAAAAACATCCAGCACCAAACTGACAGGCGTCTCACCACATGTTCTGTGAAAGAGGCAGAGATTTCTGCATGAAAGTCCGTGTGGTATTAAAGATGAAGTGGATTATATTTACACAGTGTGTGCTCGCATGTAGGACGAACGTGTGGTTATCTGAAATCTCTCGTTGTTTTTGTCTGTTATGACAAATGATCAAAAACACAAGCCCCGTGCAAGAAAGACTGGGTTAAGGGGAAGCATGTGTTTGTGGTTTGCCCAATGCAAACACAAGAGACCGTATAGCGTCGCAAGCTCATCGGAAAACTCACGCTGCGCCGGAGCAGTTTTGCACCATCTGGTTCGTGCTCTTCAAGTGCGAGTCGAGAGATTACGGCGGTTATTGATTGCTAATCTGTAACGTCGTCTTGGAAATGTCCCGGTGATTGTCAGGCGTCAGAGCACAGCTTGCGTTGAGGATGTTTGGACCGTTTGCTCGTTCACAGCGGAACCAATTCCACAGGCGGACGGACCTGTCACTGAGAACATTATAGACTCCAACAAACATTTGGAAGTCATATAACGGTTGTGCACTTGCAGCGATGGAGGAACGACAGGAGCGATAGAGCGGAATTCAGTCAGGAAACGGGAATGTTTCGCTTCATTTTCCAACTGATGGTAAAAATATATATATTATCTAACAACTCAATTTGCAAACGTATGGAAGAGTATTAGGGCCACATGTAAAACATTGAAAGAAAGAAAGAAAAGTGAATCAAACAACATGAATTCTTAGATTAAAGTCAGAATTCTGAGATTAAAGAAAAAGTCATAATTCCGGGGGGAAAAAGTGAGAATTCTGTGATTAAAGAAAACATCAGAATTCTGGGGAAAAAAGTCAGAATTCCGATATGAAAGTTGGAATTCGGATAATAAAGTCAGAATTTTAACTTTAATTTCAGAATTCTGAGATTAAAGTTGGAAATCTGAGAGCCAAAAATCGGAATAGTGACTTTCATTTCGGAATTCTGAGATTAAAGTTGGAATTCTGAGAGCGAAAAATCGTGAATTCTGAGATTAAAAGTCAGAATTCTGACTTTTAATCTCAGAATTCATGCTGTTTTATTTTCTTTCTTTCTTTCTTTCTTTCTTTCTTTCTTTCTTTCTTTCTTTCTTTCTTTCTTTCTTTCTTTCTTTCTTTCTTTCTTTCAGTTTTTTGAATACTTCTCCGTACAAACAACACAAGCAAATTTGAAGATGAAAATACATATAGTACATTTGTAACAGCATGTAAAATACAAATGTATATCAAAATCCTTCAATTCTCAATCTCACTAAACATGCATAAACAAACAAATTGGGAGTTATGGATGCTATCGTGCACATTACTCTCTTCTAGACAGTCCACATGTACGGTGTCATGTGATCTTTAATAGTGACATATAAACACAATTTCCATACATTAGTATAAATGCTGATCAGAGTGGGGGGAGGAGAGCGGGACGAGTCCACATTAGGGAAGCATCGTATTTGCCTGGAGGCACCAGTTAGAGTCTACTGCAACAAAAGCAATAAAAAATAACCATTGCAACATGATTATCTCAATTTAAGCCTCGTTCAAGAGATCACATACCATAATAATAAGGGTCACTGAAGACTTTTCCAAGCAAGGGCAACCAAGGACACTATGACTACGGCTACCAATAATAATAATAATAATAATTTGGGACAATTCTTTTGTCCTTGTATATTATTAATGGCCCTTTTTATGTTTAGTGGAACATGTTAAGCGTAAAGCTGAGGGAATAACAATATTATTATGAGTCGATATGAGCAAGGAGGAAACGTAGGACCTGTGGTTAATATGTTGGAGTAGCACATGTGTTTGGCCGGGAGGGGACGGCTTTATTTTGATTATCTCGTTAGAAATACCTGCCAGTGTTGTTATTAACGTTTCTGTATGCTAACGATAACCCAGGAGAATATATCTTGATGACTTCCACATATGGATGGAACATTATTCCAGGTCAGTTCCTTTTCCTCAGTTTATTATTGTAAGTCACGTGAAGTGGAAATACACATCCCTGCAATCAGCCATTACTGCCGCACTCGTCCATTTTGATTGTGTTTATTGATGTCATGGAAACTGCACCTTTTTCTTCCTGTAATTTGAACTAACTGGTCGTCCTCTCTGACATGTAAAAGCAATGTGTCCGGGCAACTCTCAGAGAAAGTATTCATCTTCTCTGTGTGTGGATGTCAAAACTCTCCACATAAAGACACGGAACAATTATGAATTGTATGTACTGAATAAGAGTATTGAATAATTTTAAGGAATTTTTGAAATTCCAAAAATGAGCCATTTGCCCTGATGCACTTTGACAGTGAGCTGATTTTCTTCAGAAAAACAAAAAGTATCTCGAAATAACTTGAAATTTTCCATCATAATAGTCAGCATCGCCCTGAACAAGGATCCGTTGGAAATATTTGCAAAGCTCTTAAGGAATAATTTTAAGGAATTTTTGAAATTCCGAAAATGAGCCATTTGCCTTGATGCACTTTGACAGTGAGCTGACTTTCTTCACAAAAACAAAAAGTATCTCAGAATGACTTGAAATTTTCCATCCTAATAGGCGGCATCGCCCTGAACAAGGATCCATCGAAAAAATGTGCAAATCTCTTAAGGAATAATTTTTATGAATTTTTGAAATTCAGAAAATGAGCCATTTGCCCTGATGCACTTTGACAGTGAGCTGATTTTCTTCAGAAAAACAAAAAGTATCTCGAAATAACTTGAAATTTTCCATCATAATAGTCGGCATCGCCCTGAACAAGGATCAGTCGAAAATATTTGCAAAGCTCTTAAGGAATAATTTTAAGGAATTTTTGAAATTCAGAAAATGAGCCATTTGCCCTGATGCACTTTGACAGTGAGCTGACTTTCTTCACAAAAACAAAAAGTATCTCAGAATGACTTGAAATTTACCATCATAATAGTTGGCATCGCCCTGAACAAGGATCCATCGAAAATATTTGCAAAGCTCTTAAGGAATAATTTTAAGGAATTTTTTAAATTCCTAAAATGAGCCATTTGCCCTGATGCACTTTGACAGTGAGCTGATTTTCTTCAGAAAAACAAAAAGTATCTCGAAATAACTTGAAATTTTCCCTCATAATAGTCGGTATCGCCCTGAACAAGGATCAGTCGAATATATTTGCAAAGCTTTTAAGGAATAATTTTAAGGAATTTTTGAAATTCCAAAAATGAGCCATTTGCCTTGATGCACTTTGACAGTGAGCTGACTTTCTTCACAAAAACAAAAAGTATCTCGGAATGACTTGAAATTTTCCATCCTAATAGGCGGCATCGCCCTGAACAAGGATCCGTCGTAAATATTTGCAAATCTCTTAAGGAATAATTTTAATGAATTTTTGAAAATTCAGAAAATGAGCCATTGCCCTGATAGACTTTGACAGTGAGTTGACTTTCTTCACAAAAACAAAAAGTATCTTTAAATTAATTGAAATTGGCTAGCATCACCCTGAACGAGGATCCATTCCAACTTTACTGTGGAAATAAGTTTTAAGATAAGTTTTGCCTGATATGACTATGTAAAACTATAGATTTATACATGCAATTAGCACTTAAATCCAACACAACTACATTAAATTGAGTCAACAAATGCCTTTTTTCAACATTATGGGGATTTAAGATAAGACATCAGACCAGGATCACCTCTTCTCTATTATATAGTACTTCAAATTAAAAAATCTATAGTGGAAAACTTCACATGTGAATGACCGTTCCCTGCTGCTGCTGCTGCTGCTGCTGCTGCTGCTGCTGCTGCTGCTGCTGCTGCTGCTGCTGCTGCTGCTGCTGCTGCTGCTGCTGCTGCTGCTGCTGGGTCTCAGGATAACACAAATGTTTTACATAATAGCATGTGTTGGAACAGCTGGAACACAGATCCCCTCGATTCCAAACCCCCCCGATGAGAGAAACGTGGCAATGCTTTTTTTAACCTTCTTCCAGAACAATACCTGTGTGGTGAAGCCCAGTAAATGTGAGGGGCTGCTGAAAGGTGCTTGCAAGACCGGCGTTTTTTAACCCGCAGCACAAAAAGCTCCCCTCTATACTCTCTGCTCTGTACTGCGGGGTGAACTAGAGGAACACATGGCTCATTTCATCAGCACTGGGTTTACATTAGTTTTCCTCAGCTGATAAACCTATCAGCACAGTGTTAGGAAACAGATGAAGACGTAGTGTCGCTGCCTTTTTCTCGTTCTCCCGACAATACGACTTCATCCCGCTCTGACTTTCACACTCTGCCTTCGGGAGATTTCATTACCGCTGTTGGCCGCGCAGCATCCAGCGTGTGGTTTTTTTATATGACGGCGTCGTTGTTGTAACACAATCGGTTTGTGTGTCGTCGGCCCAAATCCCGGAATGACAAAAGAAAAACCGTGCAAATTATTCATTGTCCCCGAAGCTACGGAACAAACATCCACAGCCGTATCACATTTGTCAGCAGTGAGGGATTATAGTAGCGGCGTGTAATATGGCCTGCAGTCCTGCACACACACAGCGCTGGAACATGCAAATATAATCGTCTTCGATTGTGAGCTCAGACATTAGATTCGCACTGGGATGGAGGCTAGCCTCATGTTTATGCTCATCTATACTGTGTGTCTAAGTGGGTTTGAAAACCAAATCAGCTTTATTGTTTACGCCTGATTAAAAGTATCACACTTTTCTGCTCTTATAAATGTGAAGTCATCATTATACAAGTTTATCTTGCCAGTGGAAACACAGGAGAAAACCGGCTGAAAACATTTTATATAAACTCTTACTCTCTAAAGCAGCAATGTGTATTGTGAGAGCTTAAGACAGTCCTTTGTCTCTTTCACAGACACAAGTGAAACCTGTGTCGCAGGTGCACCTGTGGTAATAATACACAAGTCCTTGTATGGACATCCTGGGGGCGTGTGTTTATAGGTCACATATTCAGGCTTTAATAAAAACGTGTTTTTCTCGTCTTCTTACGTGTTGTTGAGTCAAAGTTATGATTGATTTTAAATCGCATTTTTTAAGTAGTGATATAAGGGAGCAATAATTGTGCAGAAGTCACAAAATAGACGTGTTTTTCTTTTCTATTTTGTTCATAAAAACGAGCCAAGTGAACTTTGAACTGTGACGTATTTTCAAATTTTACAAATTCAATCCGATTTTAAACATTTTCAGTACTTTTTGCTCAGATGTGTTTATATATATATATATATATCTTATATATACCTCTGTATATACTGTATGTTTAAACATAGTAATGCACTCTTAGAAATAAAAGTGCCAAGTAGAATGAATATACGGTTCTTCAGCTTGTCCTTTTGGAGGGTTCCACCAAGAACCCTTTTAAAACCCTTTATTCAGGAAAGGGTTTTTTAAAGGGTTCTCTGGATCAAAATGGTTCTCACTGGAGCCATTAGTGTTACCAAGAACCCTTGAAAAACCCTTTCTTCGGCAAAGGAACCTCAGCCCTTGTAGAAAAGACCCTTTTGGAACCCTTATTTCTAAGAGTGTGGGGGTAAAAAGGGTAAAATAAACAAACTCAACATAACGATATCATCTACATATCTTTTATTTCTCCGTGCCTCACACAGTCGGTGCTGAAAGACCCGATCGAGACGTTTCCACGTCGGCAGAAGGAAGCGCCGACAACGCGTCAACGCGGACGCTCGAGGAAAGTCGATCCCCGAATGCAGCGTAGGTTTGAGAGAGCAAAGAACGGAACCATTTTCATTTGCTCGTCTTTACAGGGAGCAAGTGTGGCAGCAGCACATGTGCACTGAACACACCGTGTCAGCACTGTTTGAATTAAGTAAATGAGTCGAAACAGCCGCCGTCTCTCGGGGACACGTCACCTCAGTTTGGCTCTCGTCTCCTCCTTTGAATATCTTTGCTCGCTTCTTAAAGTTCACGCATCACATCTGATGTCAGACTGCAAGCCCTTCAGCTCATATGTTCTTTTACTCCATAATTAGTGTCAACACAGTGACTTTTGCCTCTTCAACCTCTCAAATAGTCTGAAACCTTCTGTTCTGCCGTGTGTGTGTGTGTGTGTGTGTGTGTGTGTTCTTGTACTTGCGGCATACTGAGGACCAGTGAGGGTTTTTAACCAACAAAGTGAGGTCATTTTTACGGAGTGAGGACAATTTGGCCGGTCCTCACTTTGTTTTCATTGAAATCACTACCTTAGGTTGCTATAACATGCTATACTCAATTTGTCAAAAATGTGGACGACATAGTATAGTATGACGTTTCTGTCAAATTTTTGGTCAAAAATTTTGGGTCAAAAATTGTTGGTCAAATATTTTTTTTTTGGACGACACAATATAGTATGATGTTTTTGTCAAATGTTAAGTCAAATGGTTTTTTTCAAATTTTGGACGACATAATATAGTATGTCTTTGTAAAATTTTTGACCAAAAATTTTGGGTCCAATTTTTTTTTTAAATTTTGGTCGACATAGTATAGTATGATGTTTTTGAAAGATTTTTGGTCAAATTTTTTTTTTCACATTTTGGACAACATAATATAGTATGACGTTTGTGTCAAATTTTGGACCAAAGATTTTGGGTCAATTTTTTTTTTTAATTTTTGTCGACATGGTATAAGTATGATGTTTTTTGTAAAATTTTGGACCAATAATAATAATAAAAAAAAAATCGAAAAAGTTTTCCAGGCCTTTTTGCTCTGGGGCTCCACCTGCAGACATTTTATGGTACTGCAACCAGTAGTTCTTTGTAGATGTCATTCATGAAGTAGATATTTGTAATTGTGTTGATTTATAAAGTGGAAATTCTGGTCCTCAGTATGCAGTAAGTACAAGAATGTGTGTGTGTGTGTGTGTGTGTCGTTACACAGAGTTAATCCTAAATCACAGTTAAGTCTGGGTGGTCCTGTCCTGTCAGAGTGTGTGTGCTGGCCTATACTTGTCTAGGGGGGGGGGTCTACTGTTATTTACCTTTAACTGATGACTGATAACTTCACAAAGAACCCAGGTGTGGTTCATTTACATGTTTAGATCCACCTTTTTTAAGCTCTGGTGTCTGTAGGAAGTATTCAGTACAAAATGTCTGGTGCAGGTGTGGGCTGTCGGCTTGTTGTCGGACTGCGTCAAAACGTTTCGTACTCTGTTGTCCAGAAAAGCGTGATTTACATAACACAGTGACACCGTTCCTACGTTCTGGCCTCGTCTCGTGCACCTGTCTTCATGTCAATTTCACGCAAAACACAAATCAAAACCTGTCGGACCGAAGCTACGTCCTGCGTGCATGAGATGCGTGTGACCAAAGTTCTGCCTGGATATTGCGTTATGATTAAATAAGGATGTAGGATTACTCTTCTGTGCACAAGCTGGAACGTTTGAATGATTTATATACATTTGAATTTGTTTTTGGGAATGTGTTGAAAATCTCCAAAGGACACACCTGGCTTTTCTCTGGAATTAAATATTGATCACTTTTCCAGTTGAGGACACAGAGTAGGACATAGAGTCATCTAGTGCTGATGTTATAGGTTTAGGCAACGTCAGTTATTAGTACACATGTATATGTATGTGTTTCCATGCCATATGTGACATTTATTTTTGTGTTATTAACATAAGTTATCTACAATTGGCAAGTTTTATTAGAAATATTAGAAATCACAGAATAAAAGCAAGACATTAAAATCAACATTAATCCTTCATAGACAGAGTATTATTTGGCTGCTTTTTCCCCATTACTATGTTTAAACGTACAGTATAAGAATGTGCAATATAGAGTGCACTGTTAGAAATAAAAGTGCTAAGTAGAACCACATAACGTTCTTCAGCTTGTCCTCATAGAACCCTTTTTGGCTCCAGGTAGAACCTTTTTATAAAGGTTCCACCAAGAACCTTTGTAAAACCTTTTATTCAGGAAAGGTATTGTAAAGGGTTCTCTGGATCAAAATGGTTCTTACTGGAACCATTAGTGTTACCAAGAACCCTTGAAAAACCAGAGGCAAATGGTTCCAGGTAGAACCTCAGCCCTTGTAGAAGAACCCTTTTGGGACCCTTATTTCTAAGAGTGTGTCTTATATCCTTCTTTTTTCCCCTATTTTTAAAAATAACACAGCTTAGACAATCTGATGGGGGAAAAAAAATCATTTTCACTAACTATATAAACACACCTGAGTCAAAATGATTCAAATCAGATTGAATTTGTGAAATCTGGAAGAACAAAAGGAACAAAAAGAGAAGAAAATGCTCTATTTTTGTGACTTCTGCACAAATATTGGTACTTAAACATATCACGACTAAAAATGTGATATAAAATTTATCATAACTTTGTCTCATGATGTGGGAAAAAAAGCCTCAATATGTGACCTATAAACACCCCCCCCCCAGGATGTCCATATAAGGAGTTGTGTATTATTCCCACGGCAAATTATCTGTGCTGCAGGTGCTTTAAGGCTTAAAATAGACATAAAAATTGCATGTGATAAAAGTGTTATTTGCCAATAAAGTGCATTTAAAACACTTCTGTTTTCTATAGGTTTGATATTTTCCCCACAAAAAAAGTTATACAGTTGTGTTGGAATTCACCAGATGTGGTCTTTTTCGTAGCCGTCTCTGTCATACGTACAATAACATGTTGAGTTCCATGATGATATGTCAATAGTCATGTCCTGCTGTCACCATCCATGAGCTCACAGTTCATCGTGTGCTGTTCTGTTGTCCGATCGTGTCCAAGTGCTCTGTGAATCGCCTGGTCGACGTGAACCTGATCAACTCTACAGGCCTCAGACTCGCAGAGAAGACGCGGCCATCTTTAGTTTGTGTTTGTGTCAGAGTCTTGTGTTGGTGGCGTGTGTGTGTGTGTGTGTGTGTGTGTGTGTGTGTGTGTGTGTGTGTGTGTGTGTGTGTGTGTGTGTGTGTGTGTGTGTGTGTGTGTGCCACCTTTGCAGCTGTCCGTGTGTAAATCAAACGAGGAAACTCGATGAGGCCTCGTGGTGGGCACATTTTGACTAATCAGTGATCGTGAGTGTCCTCAAACTAGATTTCCGAGCTGTGTCAGATGCAGATGCAGTCAGCGGAGAGTGGATTTTCTGACCTGAAACGACAGCTTGAACTTTTTACCGCACAGTAAAAAAAAAAAAAAAAGAAGAAAATGTGGTTCTTTTTCCCCTCAGACTTTGTTTTGTGTCACACTGAGTTCTCCTGAAATCCTAGAAGGTGTTTGATCTGCTGTTCTGCATGTGGCCCCGGCGCTCCATTATATGTCCTTGGCATATCGGTTGGTTCAACAATGGCATGCTATCCCTCTGGCCTTTTACTTCCATTTGAATATCATCTGTCAGACGGTACAAGAGGAGACCTGCTCCGGCAGAAAACGCCCATAGCGTCTGAAATTACACAGCAATTTATGTGTCATCTGTAATCGTTTTGCATCAACTACGTATCCTGTGACAACCATTAATTATCGGCGCTTTTTCCCCCCCCCCCCGTCTTCCTTCGTCTGCTTTACAAATGTACCTGGATTCTCGGGGTGTTCAATCACAATGAGAGCTTTGATATCGGAGACAGACTGCGGTGATAAAGGTGGTACGACGTAATGCTGTAGTTGCTGATAGGATTTCGGAGCGTCTTCGCTGACGAGTTATCTGAGCTGTGGCTCTGTGTGTGTTTAGAGAATTATTCTTTTAAACTGCAGCAAGCTGTTTTTACAGTGGTTTGGAAATGTTGGCATAAGCGAGCAATTTCTCAAGCATTTGCTTAAAGGTGAAGTAAGTAGTTTATAGCGCCATCTAGAGGAGAGGCTGAAATTTACAACAAAGAACTGATTCCTCTGCTCACCCCCTCCCTTCCCTGAGCGCTACGGTGTCCTCAGCCGGTCAAATGTCGTCCTCGTCGTCTTTCTCCGTGTCAGCAGATGAGGTTCGTGAGGCGAGGGAGAGGGCGGAGCTACCGCGGCCGTAGCAGACGAAGCGGAGAGAGAGGAGGCGGGACTTCTGCTACAAGTAAAGAGACGCTTGATTTGTTCTCTCGCGTTTGTCCTTACAGGCTCCGGTAGAAACATGGCGTCTTGGCAATGCAGTAGCGGCCCGCGACCATGTTATTACAATGCAGGAGCACATAATATGTATAAAAAAGTGGATTTTGGGTTATATAAACCCATAAATACTACACAGTGTCCCTTTAAAATCCTCTTCACAACCCGATTGTAACCATTTAATGAATGTCAGTCAGCTGTGGAACGGACAGGTCTTTGACCCTTTAAGGTTCTACTCAACCATTTGGTCGAGCACACTTTAAATCACTATATCTCATTGAAAAATGCATCAAGCTGAACCCACTAACACTTAATGTGACTTGTTCTGAATGTTGTACTTTGTGAATTATGCAAACCAGGTTTATTATGAACAGACGCCTCAACCGTTTGGTAGAGGCCTGTATCTGAAATACTGTAGGGTCAATTGTCGTTATTGTTATCATAAGACAATACAATAATAAAACATGCAAAGAAATGATTTTTCCTTTGCTTTTTTCTTGGTGTGTACCTTAATCCAAATATTGAACAGCCCGAAATAATGAATTGGATCGTGATGCATCAATCAGAGCTTACGCTAGCTTGCTAAATCCAACGGGACAGTTGCAGCGACGTTATGGCAAAGAAAAAGGCTGATGCAGAGCGATCCAAGACCAGAGTGAACATCGGTGCTACATTTGAACGGTGGCGACAACTGAAAGCCCAGGAAGTGCTGCAAAGTCATGACTGGGAACTCTGGTTCTACTGGACCAGTAGGTTCACTTTATGTCTTTGAGATTGAGTATTTGTTGTTGTAGTGTCACCGAAAAAGTACCGATGCTAATGCTATGTGAGGCGGTCTGGACAGTTCGTTGTTTGCTGTAATGCACTCCAGTTGTAATCGGAAGTTGAATTTCCAGTTTCCAAAAGTTGGAAAAAGCTCCACAACCTTCAGACATGGGATTCCAAGAAAGCTGCCAACACTAATTTTACTGTTAATTGTACTTCTGTCATATTTGATTCACAGTAAATACGTTCGTGCAGATAGTAGGCCATGTTGCTTCACTTTTTATTAACTAGTATTATTAAAGGTGACACAGAGTGGTCCTGTTGCACATAAATGTTAGTTATGGAGGTCTACTTACATATATTAACTTGTTTTTATGGTCAAAAACCTCCTAGTTGCTGTGAACTAGCCGATAGAAATCCTCTTTTCTGACAGTGTTTTTCAGCCGAGATGTTTCAGAGTGAACTTTCACCCCCAGAAGACAGAGTCTTGTGATTGGCCAGTACTATCCAGCACATCTGTTCTCAGAAGCGCAGCGCCCCCCTCTGGAACGGCGGATGCACTGCTCCTCATTATCAAAACATTGTTTTAACAGTGTTTAAAAATAGCTTCGTCACGACTCCCCGCCGCAGTCACTTTTATGACTTTGACCCGGAGTCAGACCCAGAGTCAGAAGACACTGTCGCCCGTGAGACACCTCCACAACGGACGTTATCTTCTTCAATGTACGCAACCGGATGTGCCCGGACTAGTGCCCGGAGGAGGACGATCGGTTGTTCAGGAGAACCGTTGTTTACGTAACTATTACGGGATTTTCAGAGATCACGTTGAGCCCCGAGATTACAATAAAACACAACGTTCTCAGCAGTGGCTGAACTGTTTGTTTCGAACCGTCAGGGCTTCATAAACAAGGTAATGACGCAGATACACACCAAAAAAAACTGCGATAATAGGAACTTCCGGTCTAGTTCCGCTTTAACAATGGCTTGTATCCGTCTTTTTTCCACCAAAATTCTCAGAAACGTGACGTCACTCCCAGTCGTGACCTGCTGGAGTCAACGATACGCAGCATAAGTGAGAAAACTGCCACAAGCGTCTTCATTGCATCGCTGTCTTGAAGCGACAATGAAAGCACTGTGTTTCGACACAGGCTAATTAGAGGCTAATGCGAGACTGAAAGATAAGAGAGAGACACCACCGCAGCGGAAAACCTCACTGTGAACAGTTCTCGCTGTAGAAAGTAGTTTCAACAAAAGCGGTCGTCAGTGTGGTCTGTGGTCCGCGTCTGTGTAACTATAGGCATTGTTTGGGAACAGACGCGCTGCCTGTTGAGTTTTTACGAGTGACGCTGGGATTATTTAGCCGCAAACAAAACGCCATTCATGGCTATGGTGTGGCAGCAGAAATCTTAGCTTTTGATTGATTGATTTTTTTTTATGACTGTGTTATGCACAGGAACAAATATGCCCAGCCCAAACAGACAGTACAATACGCCATTATACAGAGAAACTCAGAGGAGAATATAAATGACAAATAATATTTACGGAATAAACCATTTGGACGTTTGTCTTTTTTCCCAGAGCTTTAGACGACCAACATAACGGGATTAACCGTGAACAACGACTCCATTGTCGACGTCAATTCACCAGTAGTTTCCTGAATTTCGGAATTTCTTCGCCTATGTACAGAAAACAACATTAGTTTTATAGATAACCTTCTGGGGGGAAACCTGGTCTCATGAGGAGAGACGCATGGAGCAGCTCTGTTATCTAGAAATTTAAAATGAAAGTTTATTAGAAACCAAACAGTCCAGAGCTGAGGCAGAGTTGCCTGTCCTCAGACCCACTTAATTAAATAAATCTTATAATACACAGACGAGGACATAGACGTTCTAATTTAATAAATACCACCACCAAAAAGAAAATAGATTCCAAGAATACCACATTGGACTATTAAATATACGATCAAAAGCTGTTTTAAGTAACAATCTCATTAATCAAATTGGTTTATTCTGTGTAACTGAAACTTGGTCACATGAAGAGGATTATGCTGCTTGTATAATGACGTTGTAGTAATATAAACATGTCAGAACTGATCCAGAACGGACTCTTGACTAAACTTATAACTTGATACAATTGTTGTATTCCTGCTCCTCATTTTTCCTTTCACCCCAACCTGTCTAGGCAGATGGCCGTACATCCTTGAGTCTTTTGAGATTTCTTCTTCTATTAAAACTGAGTTTTTTTTCTCTCCCCACTGATGCCTAGTGCTTGCTCATTGTGTGTTCAGTGAAGGTATTCTTAATTCTTCACGATAAGGCAATACAGAAGAAAGCGTCACCAGATTCATTTAACTCTTATTTTTACTTTTTTCTTCCATGTATATTAGGGTGAATTCCAATTCCTTGCTTAACCCTCAATCTCAAAAATGTGCGCTCCCTATAGTGCAAGTGCTGTCCTGATTCTCAGAAAAATTAAGTTGAGGGTCAAGTTTAAGGGCTGTATCGCCCTCAATATTGAGATTTTCCGAGACCACCCTTGGGAGCAAGGGCTACCCAGAATGCATTGCGTGTTTTCTCATAAGAAAGATGGCGTCGAAAGCAGCGAAACAAGTACGATACAAATGAAGTATTTTCTTTGTTAATAGAGATATAAAAATGATGAAAACCATTGTATTATCTTAGTTTAGGCCCATATTATGGATCACTGACGTCATTGTTGCGTAACATTTATTTTTATTTTACGATCTTTTGTCAATAGTCGGCCGGTGCGGACAAGAGATGGTTTGCTATGGTTTACTTTTCAATAAGTCGTGGTGTGTGGTAACTGTCAGCTGAATATTTGTATGAGTATCATCTTATAACTAACTGACAACCTAATAACTTGACTGACAAACGGATCGTAATAAATAATCCTGACGTAAATGTCTTCTTCTTCTTCTTCTTCTTTTTTGGAGTTGACAGACTGGACGCAGATTTCTCGTTATTCTGCCCCCCGCAGTCTGAAGACGTATCTGCATTTAAGGGGTGTCCCATTTCTAAGTGACAAAATAACCCTCAACACTTGGTTTTGAGGCCCAGTTAAGATTAAGGGTTGAGCTTTAGTGTTTGAGGGTTAAGATTGAGGGATAAGATAGGAATGGGAATTGGCCCTTAGACCAATGTATCTCAAAACTCATTGTCCTGCATGTTTTAGATATTACCCTGCTCCCACACACCTGATTCAAATGTCATGCAGTCGCCTGAAAACGACTCATTTATTTGAATCAGGTGTGTTGGAGCGAGGAGGGCAGTGAGTCCCCAGGACCAGGATTGAGAAACATCATATTGGACAATGGTTTTCTCAAGTGTTAAAGTAAGGAAAGAAAGACGTATCAGACGAAAGTATTACATTTTCCTGCACGAAGCCAAACCCTGCCATGTTCCCTCCTCCGTCCTATCACTTTAATCTGAGGCTTATGAGAAACATCCCAACAAAGGGAAGATAATTAGATCAATCAGGATCCATTTCTGGCTGCTGCATAAAGCGTAATCCTCTCGTCTGTAGATTTATTTTGCTGACACAGGAGCTCGAGACGCACCTAATTATAAGCAATTAGTCACAATACTTATCTGGGATTTACAGAGTCTGCAAGAATTTGTGTGGCCTCTTCATATCAGTGACTGTGTATGTTTCCATTCATCTTCCTATGAAACTACTATCTAAAGCATGTGACTGTTCACTCTTTACATTTCTGATTGCTCCACAGGCGACGGCCTGAATCTCCTGCTCACTTCAAATCACCAAATCGGACTGATCTCTGATCAGTGTGCAACAGATGTCGCCGCAGAGACACACAACTGGTACACACACACACCACCAACACCACACATGTGCAATCATGTAATGAGGTGTCTCAGAATCTGAGAATTGTAGTAACACAAAGCTGGAAATCTAAAACTCAATTAGCCGGTCAGGCTGTTCTTACTACGACTTAAAAGTATTTTTATTTGTGTTTTAAATAAGTACAAATACTAATGTGGTATTGGGAAAATTTAATTAGTAAAATGCCTCATAGAATCTCACTCTGCACTCAGCTTTGAACAAATCTTCAACAAAGTTGTCACATTTAAATGTTTTGCATCCCTATATTTGTTTCTTATTGTTATTATTCATTTCTTTCTTAATATATCTAATTTGGTGATAATGCACAAACTAAATAGAGATTTATTTTAATAATGATAATGATAATAATGATCACTAGGACCGCTCGTAGGACTCAAATTTCATGTAGCTCTGTTTACGTTAAGGCTCTCAAGAAGCAGTTTTCAAGCCATTTTAACGTCAACTTTGTTGGAGCGCAAGTGTTAAAATCGGAACAACTATGTGCGACTTAGATACGATCGGAAAAAAAATCCCAAATTTTGCATTGAACACAATTTTGGGCCCTTTCTCTTGTGTCAAAAATTCCTCTAGAAACATTGGAGAAATCCTGACACACCCATCAAATTCGATCATCCCGATTCGATGACTTATGTCTGACCAAGACCCGACTTCTGGGGGCGCGACAGAGCCCCGGGGGCCACGAACGGGTGTGTGCCCTACACTCTTAGAAATAAAAGTGCTAAATAGAACCATATAAGGTTCTCCGGCTTGTCCTCATAGGAGAACCCTTTTTGGCTTTGAACCTTTTTATAAAGGTTCTACCCGGAATCTTTTGGAGGGCTCCACCAAGAACTCTTTTACAATCCTTTATTCAGGAAAGGGGTTTGAAAGGGTTCTCTGGATCAAAATGGAACCATTAGTGTTACCACAAACCCTTGAAAAACCCATGAACCCTTGAAAAACCCTTTCCTGGGTTCTAATTGGAACCATTTGGTTTTTCATAAGCAAATGGTTCCAGGTAGAACCTCAGCCCTTATGGAAGGACCCTTTTGGAACCCTTATTTCTAAGAGTGTAGCCACTATCGCATTTTTTGCAGGCTTTTTTATGCATGTTAACCTCCTCAAAAATGCAAATAAAACGGTGAAGTACAACACAAGGTGGAATGAAAAGGAAAAGTCTAAAGTCAAGAGGTTAAAAACCCTGTTTTAACTTAAAATAAACGCAATACATGGTGGAATAAAAAGAACCATAGTACAAATATCTAGTGAGCTGTCTTCCCTGATATCTAAGGGTAGTGTGTTCCAGAGTTTATGCAAACAAATGTAAGATGAATACGTTAAAACTGGTCCGCGGTTATTTGAATTTATGCCGTACTTGCCTTGTTGCAATAAATTCACATTTAATTTGAAAAAAAAAGAAGAAGTAGAAGAAGAAGAAGCCATCGGAGAACATGAACCTCCGTCTCGGAAATCGGTTTGACCATAGAGCAATTTGATGGATCACTTGGAGTCTTAGCGTCTCTCGTCTGCCTGCATCGGATACAGGTCTCATCTGGACCACATCTGGACCTCATCAAGGCTAAGGTCAGCGGAGAGGGGGGGGGGGGGGGGCGGGGGGCGTGAAGCAGCCTCACACTGAGCATCAGGCTCCATCGCGGGGGAAATAAATGGAAAGAAAGGTGCGACACCTGGTCTCACCTTAGGTCTCACTTCATTTAAGTTCGTCCAGATGAGCACGGATGAATCTGAGCGTTTGCAAAGATTTCAAACCACATCTGTGGGGCTGGTGCGAGTGAGGTGGGACTGGCTTTTTTTTGTTTTTTTGTTTTATTCAGTGCATGGTCTTCTTTGTGTTTAATGGAACGAGACTCCGAAAGGGGCTGATCTCAGACCAGCACCCTATCACTTGGCATCAATACATATCCATGTTGACAAATTCCACAGCTTCTTCGAGTTAGTTTCAGGTCACATAATACTTCCCATATTTCAGAGCGACAGTGGGCTCTACAGGGAAAAAAAGAAAAAGAAAAAAAAGAAAAGCAAACCAGTGCAAGATGGCGAGGAATGCGTTGTGATTACTGAATGTCTTTTAATCCACGTACAGGAAAGGCTATTCTCTTCTTTCATGTCATGATATCATCCGTGCCGTATACGCAAATGGCTTTCAAACGCAGCGACCGCTAATCCAGAAATTGCATCGTGAAACCATGATCTTACAGACAAATATTATGATGCAGGCCATTGAAGGCGTGTTCCAGCCACAGGAAGCATCTTTGACTGCTGTGTTTGTGCATGTGTGTGCTGTCAAATTAATATTTCTGCTCGTAAGCGAAACATTTTCTTACAAATAGGAGACAGCTTACACTTGAAAGAAAAAAGGGGGGCTCTTAACTTCCTGTGGCGAACTTGTCTTTGCCCGGCGGGGGTTCTCTTCGTCTGCCACTTGGTCACGTCCAAGCTGTTCCCGTTTAGCTCGGTGACAGTATATCTGACACAAGTCTCGCTCCGGCTTCCTCGCAGCCATAACAGACCGCGGGGCAGAGCCGAGGCAGAGCGGTTGCGGGGAAGGCTGCAGAGCGTTTTTGTGAAGGTTAACTCCGTTAATGAAGCCAGGCTGGCCCACAGGAACCCGCCGTCCACATGCCGCTCGCTGCAGGAGAGCCGGACTAAGCCGAGTTTCTCGTGCTTGTTAATCAGCAGGTTTTTTTAACCGGCAGGTAAAAGGCAGCACCGTGAACACACGACGTGAGCAAAACCAGAGCGAAAACAAACTCCCTAACGAGAAATGAAACGCTCCATTATTACATCTTCAAGGCAAGAAGGAGACGTTTATTTGTGCAGCGCTGTTCAGACGCAGGGCGACTCAAGGGCGTAGAAATACAGTGCATTATGTATAATAAAAGCAAGACATTGAAATGACATTAATAGCAACATTAGAATTAAAATAGTCATTCAAATTATGAGAGATAATAGTGTGATTTGCCAATACAAAGTGGATTTGAAAGACAAAGGATAATTTAAACCACGTTAAATAATAGTTGTTTTGTTGTGTTAGTACTTTTAAGGCTATAATATACATTCATCAATGAAATATTCATAAGGATGGAGAAGAAAGCTGATTTGAGTGTCTTTGAAAGTGGCATTGTTGTGGTTGCTTTAAAAAAAACAAAAAAACAAAACACACACAACCACCACTTGGGTTTACAGAGAATGAAGGATAGGGCTGTTACTTAATAAAATAAAATAAAAATCTGTAATCAACGTGTGTTTGAAAAAAAGGAACTTTTTGGGTTGCTGGTTCGAGTCCCCACCAGGTAAAAGGGGCTGGGGTACCCATAAGCAATGCACCCCATTACCCCCAGGTTCCTAGTTAGAGGATGGGTTAAATACAGAGAAAGAATTACTCTAAGGGATTGATAAAGTATAAGAAAATAAATATACAGCCGTAGTGCATCAAACTGTCTGAAGTAACTACTGCTTGGTCCAGCAGGGGGCGCTGTGACACACAGCTTGACCTTAGATCCGTTTGAAATGCCCTCTTGGCCCAAGTTACTGATGTTGTTCTGGTGAACATAATAAAAAAAACATGGAGGCCAGAAGAAAACTTACTAAACCGTTTTCCTGAGAAGACAGTCGTGACGGGAAAGGATCTGAAACGCGACATGTGGACGTATTTCAATTTTCTACAACGTAAATGGCAAAGCTGAAGACTTTCCTGTTACCTGTTAGCTCTTAGCCGTTAGCTGTTAGCTGTTGGCTCTTAGCCGTTAGCTGTTAGCTGTTACATGTTAGTTGTTAGCTGTTAGCTCCAGCTGATAGCAGAGGAGTCGCCAAAGATGTACAGGTCAACAAGTTATCAACCTGACACGACTAACGGTAAGAGTAATATTGAATAATGTCATCACTTTATTGTGCTTAGGCAGAAAAATATCTTTGAATAGCAGGTCACCAGTTATTTAATTAGATATAGATATATACCTACAGAAGTGTTGTTCCACATTGTCTTAATAGTAGAATTATATGGTGTGTGTGTGTAGATCTTTTTTGAAACTCAAAACCAGATAATCAAAAACACACCTGTACATCATTTATTCACATTTGCCTTAAATTCCCCATTACTACATAATAAATCACTACTAGAATGTTAACTAAAACTGACAGTGTCCCAGTCTTAAATGCTAACACATTGTACTGTTTTGTAAATTATTAATTTATTCACTGTTTTTCTATTGTTTGTTCGATTGTTAATCGATTACTGAATTAATCGTCAACTATTTTGATAATGGATTAACCGGCTTGAAGCTTTTTTCATGGTTAAAGCAAGATTTCTGATTGTTTTAGCTTCTTAAAAGGGAATATTTTCTTGTTTCTTTGCTTTTGCTCATATAACAAAATTGTCTTCGTGTAATCATTAAAAGTGAATTATTTTGGTTTGTGGACAAGATATTCTAGAACATCATGGTTTCCATGTTTGATTAACACCGATCAACGGTTTTTAACGTTTTCTGACAAGCGATAATCGACAGATTCATCGATTATGTTGTATGTTACTGACCTGAAACGATTCCCACCGTTAACTCATTACAAACAATGACAACCGATCTCGGTTACTGTTGAGCAAGCACTTTCTCACTATGTGACACTATGTGAGGGACACATGGACCGGAGTCAAGAGGTCAGGGCTGAAGTGGTCTTTAGTCCTCTAACTGGCCTCATTGAGGAACAACTAATGTAGTGTGAATGGAGGTTTATTGTGATGAGGTGTTACAGGACGAGTGTTAATGCCGTTTCAGCGACTAAGAGCTAATTCAAAGCAGGGTACGATAACGAGAAGAATTGTAACAATGCTGTTGAGTTCAAATGATAACGCACTTCAAAGTCTCTTTTTGTTTTTTCGGGTCCCGAGCAGAAATGTCATTACTGCTAAGTTGTGGTCAGATGACGAGTTGGCTGTCGTATGTGGACAGATGTTAATGAGGTGTCTGTGCAGATATCTGAGATCTGCTGGAACGCTGCTCCCTTCAGGCGGGACAACGGTAACCCCTCGCTTCCTTTCCTGTTATGATTTGTCTCGATGCAAACACCCATTTTGTTCTGGTGCATGCGTGTGTACATGGAGAGTGAGGCCCGCTGTGAGTGACTGATTTGTGTTCACATCTGGAAGCATATGCGCTGACTGGAGGTGGGGGGGGGGGGGGGGGGGCTCATACATGTACATGTACAGCTGTCGACTTAAAACACTTCCTTTTGCGGTAAAATCTTCAAGACTTTTTTTTTTTTGCAAAGTAAACCAGGAATGCACACGTGTGTATATATATATTCTCTAACGTGCATTTGGGCATGTGTTTGCAAATGTTCGTTAACCCGTGTATATTCTCTGCGAGAGACAAAGTGCGTCGATGATTGAAAAGAGCGAGCGCCGCGTGATGTCGGCCCTATATATATATATATATATATATATGAGTATTGTGACCAGTTTTAATTGCAGCAAAGGACGGCTTAGCATGAGTTTGCTTTCTCTGCGTGTTTATTAAACATTTCAGGCACAATGCGCTCCGTGATTTACAATCCCATTCTCGGATCCATTTTAAACAATTGGATTAGGGTCTGTTATTGGCCTAACCCAACCTAATTTATGCCCCAAAAGCAAACTCCTGTCACAGTGCTTTTAGAGCCATGACAAAAGATGAATAAGACTTTCTGAGGACTTAACCTTATTCTTGTCTTCAATACAGTGGGTGGGGGCTGGGCTGCTGCGGCTTGAAATGGAAACTAATCCACCGTGAAATGGGCCTTGAGGCCAGTGCATTGGACCTGTCCAAAAGGAAAACATATCACACGCAGAGCAAGATCTGATGTCATCTGGATCTGCTGGGAGGGGGTGGGGGGGGGGGGGCGAAGAAACCTGGCATGTTGTTCACTCAAGTGGCTGTTGACAGCACTTGAATTTATTGTCCCCTCATTATTTTTGTTCCATGATGAGGTATCAACAATCTCAATAATGGAGTCAGAACAACAGCCGCAGCGCTCATAAATAATGCAACTGGATATAGCCTGAATGGACAAACCCAAAGTCCCAGAGAGACCCCACAGAATAGGTTTAGGGAGGTTAAAAGGCCTGTCAACAACATAAACAGCATCGCGAGGGCAGAGAAAGAGGGGGCGCTCCGCTGTTTTACCTCCCTTTGTTCTGCTTTCACAGAAATATTTAGTCGTTGCCCGTTTCCCTGCTCGCTGACACAATGGGAGCTCTCTGGTGTTTGTGAATTCCCTGTCTACACCCAGGCCTAATCCTCTTCTGAAGTGACTCTCCAATGAGCGTGAGGCATCTCGGGGGTCACTGGCAGGATTGTTTAAGCTGACACTGACACAACAGCGCATCCTTTAGCCCGAGAGCAGTGTGTGATTCAAAACTAAAGTTGCAACTGGAGTTGAACACACTCGAGAAGTCACGCCACGTCGACGTGTTTGTATGTGACTTCCTGTCATCTTTGTTATTAGGAACCTTATCAAGATCTTATTAAGCAGGGAAATAAACATACTTTATACTACTAAACAGACACGTCTGGATTTAATCCAGCGCTCAGATATTTATTCCTTCTCTTCTTCCACTTTGTACATTCAATCCCTTATCCAGAGCTCCTCTCTCAGAGGTAGCCACACACAGACAAACCATGTGCATTAGCTTTATCCACACAGAAAGTGTATCGTATTGATCGCTAAAAGTCCCTGTTGATGATAAATTGATGGTCGGAAGTGGACGTCTCTCTGAGGCTGCCAGATCATCAGGTTTTACGATGTTAGAGTAGAAAACTAAATATCCTGTTCGATAAAGTTGAATAATTGATACTCGTAGTCCTCATTCAGGGATCGAGGAATTGTCAGCGGTGAAGTTGTTTACTGCAAATAATGGTAACCCAGATTTGTAATGGATTCGGTTAATTCAGCTGCTTGTTTGCACTCGTGGCATATATACGGTGTCTTTTGAAAGATAATTCATCATTTTCATAAAGTACTATAATGATATTAATTTAAGGTCACCAATTACAATATTATTGTTCAATCAAACGATAGATAGATAGATTCTAACTTGGTAGCTCGCAAGCTAACTAGCACGCTGACTAGATAGATAGATTCTAACTTGGTAGCTTGCAAGCTAACTAGCACTCTGACTAGATAGATAGATAGATAGATAGATAGATAGATAGATAGATAGATAGATAGATAGATAGATAGATAGATAGATAGCTAACTAGCACGCTGACTAGATAGATAGATAGATAGATAGATAGATAGATAGATAGATAGATAGATAGATAGATAGATAGATAGATAGATAGATAGATAGATAGATAGATAGATAGATAGATAGATAGATAGCAAGCTAACTAGCACGCTGACTAGATAGATAGATTCTAACTTGGTAGCTTGCAAGCTAACTAGCACTCTGACTAGATAGATAGATAGATAGATAGATAGATAGATAGATAGATAGATAGATAGATAGATAGATAGATAGATAACTAGCACGCTGACTAGATAGATAGATAGATAGATAGATAGATAGATAGATAGATAGATAGATAGATAGATAGATAGATAGATAGCAAGCTAACTAGCACGCTGACTAGATAGATAGATAGATAGATAGATAGATAGATAGATAGATAGATAGATAGATAGATAGATAGATAGATAGATAGATAGATAGATATTGACATCAGTAAACATTATTATTATTATCAGTAGTGCTACACATGTGTAACACAGGTGCAGTGCCCCCTTTTAAATCTCCATGTGTAAGTGTATTTCTTTCAGTATAGACTTGGTTGTGGTTTGGCAGCACAGATGGACCACTGTCACACATTAGAACACATTAAACTAAACTCATTGAGAAAGGTTTCCTCTTCACAGTAGCTGAGGGGGGAACTCCCTTGTCCCACTGTGTCCCTTTAGTTGTGGCAGATTGTCCCACGAGACCCTAATTAGCACGACAGTGATGACTGAGACTGAGTGAGCGCTGTGTGGTGAAGGTCCACTGAGGCCCCCGTGGAGGGCGACCATGCCAGTGAGTTGGTCTGGGGTGGGAGTGTGGAGGCTGTGGACTTGAAAGAGCAGGGGACACGGTGGGTGTGGAGAATCTCTCCAGCGGCCCTTTTAGTCCAGATCAGGTGTCAACGCTGCATGCCAGAGTTTATATAGCATTGGGCAACAAGTTGTGAGGAAATCCGATCCTCTTAGAGGTGGCGGGTTGGCCCTCTTCACACTCATGCAGCGCCTGTGGCTGGCCACCAAGCCACAGTTACCCCACTACTTGGGGTGTGCATTACCTCCTCAACAGTGCTAAAACCCTCCCTCCCTCACCTCTTGCCCCCGCGGTGTAAAGCCTGTCCAGCAACTCTCAGGTTTCAGAGACACCGCTGGTAAAACCCTCTGACGACAGCCCTGTCGGCAGTGGACGAAGGCAAAAAAGAGGATCAACTGACTTTGGCCGCTCCCCGGACCCGGTGTATGTGGAATGCTCTGCAGAAGGAGGAGGAGGAGGACATCACTACTTCTAAGAGGAAGACACCGCTTTCTTCAGACGCCTACTTTCATATCGGCATGTAACACAATCTCGCCTCATGTACTTTGGCAGAGTAGGAGGCTCCTTGGCTCAAACTGGACTTGTACCTCCTTCCTCTAACACGAATCTAAACCCCCCTATTAGTGTGTTCCAGATCACAGCAGGCATGATTTATCTCTCCTGAAGTACCAGAGAAATAATAGATCTGATCTGTATTTGGATATATTGGAAAACTCTTTGCTTTTGACCATCCCATTTGTCGTTATCAACCCGTCCCAAGGCGAGACGTGGGGTACGCCCTGGTCACGTCGCCAATCCATCGCAAAAACATCACACTCGAGGCTAACAAACATTCACTCTCACGATCAATTTAGAGTGTCCAATTAACCTCTGCATGTTTTTGGACTGTGTGAGGAAACTGGAGAACCTGGAGAAAACCCCCCACAAACAGGGAGAACATGCAAACTCCATGCACGAAGGCCCTCACAAACATAGGTCTTTTTGCTGTAAGGCAAAAGTGTTTGCCGCTACATCGCCATGTGGCCCAGCACATCTAAAACTAAACTCTACTTCCTCAGGTGAGCCAACAGAGCAAAGGAGAACTTTCAGTTCATATTCCGACTGTTGTCTTTCAGCATTCATTTTGCTATCGCACTACTTCACGTTCAGAGAGCTAGGGTTAATTCCTTAACCTAACATTTGCTGCCCTCATGCTTTATGACCAAAGCTGTTATGCTTTTGCCTTTCCTCCATCAGTCTTCATGTAAAAAGCACCACTGTGTCACCACAGACACAAAATGATTGTTATATGTTTTATTTGTCTTTAATATCTTAGAGTGTAGATGTTCATATTCTGACGGTGTCTTTTGGTAATGTTCCATCTAGGGCTGCAACGATTATTCGAGTAATCGAAGGGTCCGGAGGGTTATTTTTAACAATTAATACAAGCTTTCTGATTTTTCGGCTTTTTAAATGTGAATATTGAATGTGAATTTTTCTTGAGAACTTCATGATTTCCAGGTTTGGTAAACACCGATCGGCGTGTTTCAACATTTTCCTACATTTTATGGACAAAAGAATACTCCGTTAATCGAGAAAATATTCGACAGATTACACACTTTAACTTTTTAACATAGTTCATTTTGAACTAAACCTTTTCTTAAAAAAAACAAAACAAGCGAGCACTCGGGGAGCACAAACCAAAATCAATCCTTTCTTGGCTCATAAGCTCCAGTAAACCCTCCAAAAACTTTTACTTTGATTTACGCTGCTCACAGACAAACACATCCAAAAAAATAAGCTCCTTGGCAGAGTTAATGATCAAATAACAAAATACACATACAAAGTAAATGCAATTAGATTTCCCCCTAATGATTCAGACTTAATGACAGTAACATGAAAGAAAGACACAACAAAGACTTTGCTCGTACCAGAGCACATTCATTCATTACCTTGTAAAACATAGGAGGTAGGATTTAAAACCTTTAAAATTGATTTATGGAAATCCACCTCTTGGTAATTTTACTGTGATTATTTCTCCATTTGTGACCCGTAAAAAGAAAAAACATGACACTCGTGTGTAATCCCCCCTCTCAGAGCCAGATTATCCTGCTCTGAGGTGAATATATCACTTCATATGAGATCATTCTGGATCGCCATCAACTGTTTTGGCTTTTACTGCTGAGCGTGGCATGTGCTGATAGCGGAAGATGAACGTGCTCTGTGAGAATAAATCTCCTCCACTTTGAGAAGTAACCCCATATTCTCCTAAGGGAAAGCTGGAATATGTAAGATACGTGTCTTCCTTGAACTCGACGTGATATAGTGCAGTCTGACATCTTCCATCTTTTGATTTCCATCCAGTTTATTGGAGTGCATCGTGTTATCAGCTGTACCAGGCACCCAGAGCGGAATATCTAACAAGAGGATGTGAAGGATTTATTAGTAACTTTTTGTTTTGTTTTTTTCCCCAAGTGATAAATGTATCCGCCATGTGTAGCGGCGAAGAACCTCCTCAGCTCTTAGAACAGTTTTCTCACGTGTGACAGAATCTCTGGCAGGAAGCACAGTAAACTCTCTTTTCAAGTAATTAAAATAAACGATCCTAATTTGAAGATGTAGTTCACATGTCGTAAATAGAGGTGAGAGTTAGTGGTTTGTGAAATGTGAGGCTTATACTGTGGGCCTCTGACCACAGCAGATACTAGAACCTCACGGAAATGCTTGTTTTTTGCCTCTGTGTTTATTTTCTGTTGCTCACTCCTGACTGTGACACCAATTTCAGTTTATTAGTATAACCCTTAAAACCTTGTTTTAACCCATTAACATCTGGGTCAAAATGACTACCTGGTTTTTTTTTTTTTTTTTTTTTGCTTATTTTAACCATAAAAAAGTGCTTTTGTCCATTTTTTTTCAGAATAACTTTCAATAGCTGGTAATTTACACGACTAACTAACAATTTAAAATGAAATAAAAAGCATTTGAACAGTATAAAACATATTTAAAATGACATTTGTTTGAGTTTTTGTCTCAATCTCCAAAAACAGGCCGAAAAATGGAAACTATATACAGGCGTAAATTAGCCAGCTTCCTGCAACAGCGCGTGTGAAATTACCGTAATAACCACACGTTGGCTTTGACGTGCAACTTCTCAGCTTTCAGAAACCGTTGGAATGTTTCCTGATAGCACAAACCTTCACGTGATTACGGCAAACGTGTCGTCTGCGATACGTTCGGTGTTAAAGGGTTTCGTGATTGATTAAAAAAAATGCCCCTCCATATTTGCAATGTTCTGTGTCTGTGGGGAGTTGCTACACATTTCTGCATGAAAATGTGTGCGTAAATGACCATAGTTTGGTCCTTGTCAGTCTAGCATTTCCACGCATACGTACACAATTTTAGATTCAATTCCAGCAGTGATGTTTTCTGAGTGAGTTCACCTGCTATTTGAATGTCCTTGTATTATTTGAGTGATGGGTTGTACAGGTGTGTGTACTGTTGGATAATCTCTCTAGTTATTGTCTTTATCGATCGTATCGATTGACCAAAATGAAAGTGTACGATGGGTATGGGTGTACATTTTCAAATAGACACAGATGCAAATCATGGCTATTCTATTATAATATAATGACTGGAATAATGGATGTTTTAGAGAAACGGCTTTTTAAAGAAATGGTAATGGTCCTTGCAGAGCTTTTGTTTGTGATAAACAGCATAGTGATTTGTACCTTTTCATCTAATTTTCTTCCCGAAATGACTTCAAATCGTTGTAAATGGTGCTGCTGGAGACGAGAGAAAAAGAAGACTGGTGTCATAACCCAAACATTCAAAGATAAAACAAAAGTGTCAGAGTGGAAAACAAATGCCGCCGTGGCATGCAAAGTTGGAGAGGATGACAGGAGCAAGGGTTGGTGGCAAAGGTTAGTCACGCATGACTGAGCGGGGATGATAACCTGCCGTCGTCTTCTCCTCTGGACTTTATGTCTGAGGCTGGATTCCACCCAACTCGCTCGCAGATAAGAGGTCTGAGGAAATCAAAACAAAAAAAAACCTCCATATCAGATCTCCCTCTTCACTCTGTCAGCTTTACCAGAATGGCCACCGATAAGGACCGAGCCTATCATGCAATTAAAACGCAACAACATCGCTGCGCTGTCTGTCTGCGAGGAGTCTAATGTCTTCTCTGCCGGTTGATTTTCCAATAAAAAACTCTTAACAAACAGATGGGGAGGCAGACAGCCTGGGAGCCTGAATTAATTCATTCTTTTTTTGTTTTCATTTCGCATGCGTTCTTTATACAGTAAAGTAACAGCTGTCACTGAAGTGGGTGACTTTAAGGTTTCCCTCTCAAACTTTCTCTCAAACATAATAATAATACGCATATCAGCAACGCCAGTATGAGCAGCTCTGTTAGCATGAGAAGGCCTCGCGTGAAATGAAATCTGTGCTGCTCCAAACGTTATCCAGGAGATCTAACGCAAATACCCCCATCCCCTTCCGTGCAACAACAAAGAGGTGCGCTGCTGATAATCTGCGTTCCGTGCATTGACAGTGAAGGAGTAGGGGTGGTGAGGCGGTGGTCGGAAAAAACAGCGGGAGCATCTTTAAGCGGCTCTTAGACAATGTTTTGGGGGTGGAGATTTGACTTTTGTTTGAAGTGGCAGATAAAGAACACAGATCCGAAAGTAAGAGGATGAGAGTCCAGCGACGGCTCCGCGAAGCGTATAGCGTGCAAAGCGCCGGCAAAACAGCACGCCGTGGCCGTCATGAAGCCGCGGAAGCTGAGACGGAGACGTAATCGTCGCGTAAATACAGTGAGAGCAGCTGGGTTGATGAAACATGAAAACATGTTGTGTTTACTACTGTTGTGTTCTGCTCATTCAAGGTGAGGCAGTCTAGGCTGGGGTCACCTATACAATTTTTGTTGTGTTTTCCATTAAAAGTCACACTTTTATTCATCAAAAGAGTTGCAAAATGAATAGAAAATATAGTCAAGACATTGACACGATTAGAAATAATGATTTTTATTCCAAATAATCATTTTACCCTTTCGTCAAAGAACCAGCAAAACTGTTTTCAGCTGTGCTAACATCATTGCACAAGGGTTTTGATTAGCAAACACAAAATGTACCATTAGAACACTGGAAATGGGCCTCTATACACCTATGTACATATTCCGACGTTTGCAGCTAGAATAGTCATTTACCACATTAACAATGTATAGAGGTGTATTTATGATTCATTTAATGTTATATTCATTGAAAAAAAAGTGATTTTCTTTCAAAAATAAGGACATTTCTAAGTGAGCCCAATTTTGAACGCTAGTGTATTCTACCAAATAAGACCAATAGTTCTCATGTCACAAAGAATAAACTGCACCACAGCTGGGCTACGCTACTGCTTTTTGTTGTACGTTCTAATTAATTCATTCTGACTTTATTTTTTAGTATCTAAGTGTAATTACAGCACTAGTTTCCCTCCTCTCTGCAATCAAGGAATGACGGGAAAAATTACGAGACCATCACTTGAGCCTTCACAGCGGCCTTGTTATATATGTGTGCTTTCATTACAAAGTCTTCACACACTTCACACACAAATAGGTAGTGGAGAACTATAAATTCTCCCTCCCCATGTTCGCTAAAAACATTACGACCTTTTTACTTGTAACGTCTAGAGCCAAGTGGACGTGCTCCAAGTGACATTATCGCTTTCCATAATGTTATTCACTTGTCAAGTCTCCCATTAAAGGCCCCCCGAAAACAACTGTTGCCAGAGACAAAACAGAGCTCGACGTCGAGATGGAAGTGAAAAAAAAATATCTTTATTAATTCTCTTCTTTAAAGGAAGACCTCGGGACAGAAGGAAGGAAGAGTGTTTGAAGAGTGGGCGCAGGGTCGTGGGAAGTTTCTGTCATCGCTGCGCAGATGTGCTTAAGAACTTGAAAGTTGTCATGGGAAGATGTAGATGTGACGCTGTGCAGATGCTGAGACAGAAATGTGCAGCGGAGACATTATTTCTGATGAGAAACCTTTCAAAAAAAAAAACCATGTCACCACGTTTGACATATGGAATCCATATTTTATTCATTACGGCGAGAGTGCACTCGTAGTCGTTATGAGTCTTTTTTTTTGGCACTTATAGAATGTTTGAGAGGATTGTTTATTTAATATTGTCATCGTATTTCTTTGTTCACCCCAGAAATTGTGTCCAATTCGACTAACCCGCTACACACACAATGCAACGCTTCGCTGCCAACGGGATGTCAGCGAATGTCTTATGTCTTTTATATGGTGATTCAGGGAGTACGGCTGCGTCCAGACCAGCTTTAGTTGTGCGATAAAAATGCAACGCGCCTGCCAATACATAAATGTCACCAAAAATCCAGCGTCTGCCAGATTGCAACACAACAACATCCATTTTTTTTGGCTCCGTCGTGGCTAAGTTGACAGATTAGGTTTTAACACAAACACAATACGATTTGTTTGTGATGATAAAATATGACGGTTGTGAAATCGTGTGTTTTTACTAGTTTGGTAAATTGTCGAGCAGTTTGTGGAAAACCCTTTTAACCCTAGAGTTGGCTTGCGTTTCATTGTATCGCCAGGATCTAAATGTCACACATTTTTGCCAAATACCGTAAGTTTGAAGTTTTGGCAGTGGGTACAATGGGGGGGGGGGGGGGGGGGTACAAAAATGTCATTCAATAAATTCTTGGGTTTTGCAAATTGGGCAATTTTTGATTGTTCTTGTCAGATAATAAAGTCACATCAAAAGTGCCACATCTTGGAAGGATACATTGGTCTAATTTCAAAAGGGCAAATGTTTGTGGTGACGTTCTAACGTCTCGGTGCCAAAGGTTTAAAGACAGAAACAAACGAAATGAGGACCAGCCTCAAACTATGGGGCCTAAGAACGGCACGTTTCAAGTTAAATTAAAACATTTATTTTTCATTCTATTCCCTACACACACAAAAACAGTTAGTGAGTTTTGATTTTCTCTTATTTAGATCTATAATAAGGACAACTGTGAGGTAGAGAGTGACATAAAGGGCTGTAAAAAATAATGGTTTCGCAAATTAAACGAGCCACACATATCTGAGGTCATAAAAGAGGGCGTTCTCTTCTACAAATTACTCTTTTTTTTTAAGAGCCATTCATGTCACTGGATGCAGAATTCACTTAGTGACTTTTTGCTGTTGAATAATTAGGTGCCTGCACCGCAATGCATTTAGGGCCTCAACTCTAGTAGAACTAGAGTTCAGGCCTAAATGCATTGCGGAGCAAGCATCTCTTATAATCCTTCGTGTTTATTAGGTGCCTGCACCGCAATGCATTTAGGGCCTCAACTCTAGTAGAACTAGAGTTCAGGCCTAAATGCATTGCGGAGCAAGCATCTCTTATAATCCTTCGCGCTTTTTCCGCTTGATTTTCCTCTTCCGCCAAAAGTTTGCCGCGTAACTCGTCCCGCAGCTTTGAGAAAACCCTGACACAAGTTATATCAAAACGTGCGGTTTGATCGGGAATCGTGTGCTATGACTTTTATAAGGGTTTCGCGTAACCATGGCGACAAAAATCGCGAAAAACCCTTAACGAGTTCCACATAGACATGAATGGGAAACGGACGGAACAAGTCGACAAACCAAGCCCGCTTTGGAGCCTCATAGTGTCGTCATACTTTCACGTAGAAACGTGATTTGAACTTTAAACGGGTCACAAGACTTGGGACTTTTATCACCTAAGTCACGGTTTCGATACATATTACGGTTTTTCCACAATCGCAGTTTAAGTTTTGCAAAAAAAAAATACGTTTTTAATTTTTATAATGGGTGTGTATTGCGTGCGTGGGCGGTAGCTAGAGTGTACACTGTAGTGAGAAGTAGAACATTATTCACTTAAAATCTCCAAACAAACTCCTCTCCTGCCCACAATTTCCAACTTAAACAGACATTTTTTACATCAAAATGTTGCTATGGTTGTTGGCTAACCCTGTGTGTTGTTTTTATTTTCATACGACTTGCGGTTTTTCTTCAAATCACCTAATTGCACAGAGAGTTCCAGTCAACGTCCCCATCGACTGCCATGTTAAAAATTTAGATTTGGACTTTTTGAAAAGTCAAGTTCAGGACATATTAAAACTGTCATTACTCGGTCAATTCTCACCCGTTTCTTACGAAATTAAATGTGGACGCTGCTCAGAGCCTTGTGACGCTCACAAACCAAGAATTTTAGCTCTATCATTTACCGTTCATGAGATATGACAACTTTAAATGGTGCTGATTTCGCTGTTGTCTGAGGTTTTCGACAGAGACACAGGTGCGTGTGTGCGTGAGGTAAGGAGGAGGGGGAGGGGGAGGGGCTTGTCAGTAAAATGTACTTCTCCACCACAAACTTTGACACTCAACTCATCCCACAGTTTTGAGAAAACCCCCACACATCCTATATCAAAACGTGCAGTTTGATCGGGAAACACTGGCTATGTCTTTTCTAAGCGTTTCGAGTAACCATAGCAAGAAAAATCCCAAAAAACTGTGCAATCATTTCCACATACACATACATGGGAAACGGTCAACAACATGATCAGGACCTCACTACAGGAAGTGGAACACCCGAAACAGGAAGTTAAATGTAACTTTGCCTTACATTGAGAGATCTGCATCAAACACCATATGTGAGACAATGGACCTTCCATGGACATGTTTAGGGACACGCCCTTGACCCAGAAGGAAGTCGGCCATCTTAACCAGGAAGTGCCGACTTACTTTGCTGTACATTGACCGATCTGCATGAAACTTTATATCTGTAATGTCTAATGTAAACAACACATTACTTCCTGCTTCTCCTATGTACCTCTCGTACCTCCTACAGCACACACACACACAGCTCCTCGCTCGCGCACACACACACGCACACAGCTCCTCGCTGGCGCACACGCACACACACACAGCTCCTCGCTTGCGCACACATGCAGCTCCTCGCTCGCGCACACATGCAGCTCCTCGCTGGCGCACACGCACACACACAGCTCCTCGCTCGCGCACACACACACGCACGCACACACACACACAGCTCCTCGCTCGCGCACACACACGCACGCACACACACACACACAGCTCCTCGCTTGCGCACACACGCAGCTCCTCGCTCGCGCACACACACACACACAGCTCCTTGCGCACACACACGCACGCACTCACACACACACACACACACACACACACACACACACACACACACACATAATTGTGCAGCTATTCTTCTTAGGACAGTGAACACTTCCATTATCAATGTTTAGTCTGTAACAGATTAGTTTGTCTGCCAGGGTGGTTCAGTCTTTAGAATAAAATGTGTAATAATCTAATAATTCATCCAAAATTTTATTTTGGCTTGAACAAATATTATATTATAAATATTGTGTCTTGAAATTGCAGTAACTTGTATTGCAATTTAGATTTATTGTTCGGCCCTACACTACAGTATATTCCAAAATATGCAAATAACATTTACACAACGCAAGCCAATCCACTTTTCTATGTTAATAAGAGTATTAAAATGAGGAAAAATAATGGTACAAAAAGAAATCAAGGAACATTTAGAATAGATAAAAATGTGAGATTAATTGCGATTAATCGAGAGTTATCTGTCATAATGCGATTAATCGCGATTAAATATTTTAATCGTTTGACAGCACTAGTATTTATGCTTTATGCAAGATGTTTTATGTATTAATAATGCTTACAACTCATTATGCTTTATACAATAACAAGGTCAAAAACAACGACTTTGGCCAGATTCAATCCAGCAACCTTCTAGACATTAGTTTACCTACTTAACCACTGCACTATCAGCAGTTATTGTAATATGGAGGTGTAGAACTTTCCATAATGAGTACATCAGAAAATGAAGATGTACACTGTACAGCTCTAATTCAAATACAAAGTTTATGGTTTTACTGTGATTTGAAGCATGTAGTGGCTGATTTGAGAATTCAACTGGCACAATTTCGAAAAAAAAATATGAAAATCTCTCATTAAAAAAAAAAAAAAAAAAAATATATATATATATATATATCAATTTATTTACTCGTTTTGCGCTGGGCTGGGAGAAATATTTTGAATTACCTGATTCTAGTGATGCAGTCCTAACTCTAACCCGGTGGAAATGCGCCAAAAGATGTTTAAAAAAAAAAAAAAAAAAAAATTTGATTGTGAAAAGTAAACTGGATGTTTCTTACTACTTCCTCCCCAGCTCACGCGTGGTAAATTGACACAGACACCAGAGAGTCACGGTCAGTGCATGTGCTGCACCTGCCATTGGTCAGTGAACAATGGTCTATTATTCCAGGTGAGCTCTGATTGGTCCGTGACATTCTAACGTGTCTGGACGACGTCTCTTCTTCAGACTGGCATTTTTTCTGGTGAGTAAATGACGTGTTTCTGTTCGCTCTGTGTATTTGTCTGCTCTTTAAAATGTTTAAACAACCACAGCTCAACTTTTTCATTATCAAACTGTGTTATTGTACTGCTAATGTGAATGTGCTAATGTCAGAAAGTTGTTTCGTCGATATTAAACTTGTGTTTGTACGGGCTGTTCGTGTTGCTTGTTAGCCTTAGCGCGTTAGCGTTAGCTTATTAGCGTTAGCATGTGTGCCCGTGGCCTTGTGATTCACTCGTTTTTCAGGGGCACTTTTTAGAGGAAAATATTTTACTGTACACCGGTGTGTAAATAGGTATATATTTCATTACTTTTGACGCAGTGTGGAAGCATTTTTCATGTGTTTGCGTTGCTTGGAGCTGTGTGTGTGTGTGCAGTGCGTGTGTGTCTATTTTTAGACTGTGTGTGTGAAGCGCGTCATTGGTAAGCTGCTCGTTTCTTCGTCACTTTTAAACAATTATGGTTATTATATATTATATTAAACGGTATGTTAACGTGGCCGTTTTGTCTGAGAAGGCTTGAATAATGTGGGGAGATTTGTGTCTTTTCACTGTAAGGCGTGTTTTCCGGGATTATAATCCAAGTTTATCTTAAATGTGTTGTTTATTGAAAGAGGTCTGGTTCTTTTGTGTAAGGGTTAATTTAAAGCCCAGGTGTAGCTCATTAAGCGTTAGGCCATGTGTGTGTGCGTGTCTGACGTTGTTAATGTCCTTGGTATGAAGCGGAACTGTTTAGAGAAAGTTATTTTACTGTACAGAAAATGTATAAATTGGTATATTTTTCATTCCTGTGATATGCGTGTCTGTGACTGAATTTTCAGGCTTCCCGTGTGTGCGTGTGTGCGCCCGATGCGGTTAATTGTTAAAGAAAGTTGTTAAACTGTATAAAAATGTGTGGAATATTTCTGTGTGTCTGTCTGTCTATAAGTGTGTGTGTGTGTGTGTGTGTGTGTTTGTGTGTTTGTGTTTGCCCGAGGCGGTTAATTTTTAAAGAAAGTTGTTAAACTGTATAAAAATGTGTGGAATATTTCTGTGTGTCTGTCTGTCTATAAGTGTGTGTGTGTGTGTGTGTGTACACATACACTCACTATTTCTCTGCTCCTTAAGATTTTTAAACAATTATGGCTATTGTATATTATATTATACAGTATGTTAACATGACCGTTTTATCTGAGATGGCTTGAATAATGTGGGGAGACTGTCTTTTCAATTTAAGGCGTGTTTTGGAAGATTATAATCCACGTTTATCTTAAATGTGTTGTTTTTTGAAGGAGATCTGGTGGTCTATGTTATGCTATGCTATGTTTAGACTGTGAGACACACTTTGTGTATGTAAAGCGTGTTTTATATTTGGAGATTACAATCCAAGTTTATCTTAAATTTGCTGTTCATAGAAGGAGGTCTGGTTCTTTTGTTTAAGGGTTTATTTAAAGCCATGATGTAGCTCATTAAGCGTTAGGCCATGTGTGTGCGTGTCTGACGTTAATGTCCTTGATATGAAGTGGAAATGTGTACATTGGTATATTTTTAATTCCTGTGATATGTGTGTCTGTGACTGATTTTGCAGGCTTTGTGTGTGTGTGTGCTCGTTAACACTTTTAAACAATTATGGTTATTGTATATATTATATTACACAGTATGTTAAGGTGGCTGTTTTATCTGAGAAGGTTCGAATAATGTGATGAGATGGTTTCTTTTCACTGTAAGGTGTGTTTTGCTGGCTTCCTGTGTGTGTGTGTGTGTGTGTGTGTGTGTGTGTGTGTGTGTGCTTGTGTGTGTATTTTATGTGGTTAATTTTTAAAGAAAGTTATTATACTGTACAGAAATCACCTCCTTATTCAGCTGAACATTTTAAAGTAGAAAGTTACAAAAGTGGAAATGAATGAGGAGGTGTTTTTTGTGGAAAGTCCTGTTGAACCACTGTTACAAGCTGTAAAATATTATATCTTTATTTATTGGTTTTTTTTAAATAACATCTTGATTGTATAATTGGTGGATAACTTTTTACGATGTGAAATTGAGTAAATAGCTAGAAACCTATCACAAGAATTTAGGCCGTGTCATTACCTGTGACAGTGTGATGTGTCATCTCTCTGCTCTCTGTAAATGTTTGCTGTATCCACTACATAATCTTTCCTGTTTTTACCTCTGTCTCTTTTTTCATATGTTTGAAGAATTTCAGATTGCAATACCAGTTTACCTTTGCCTCTTTTGGCTGGCTTGAGCTTCTGGCGAGAGACTACAACAGAGACTTCATCGAGGATCTTCTTCATCACCTACATCACCTACACATCATCTTCATCTTCATCACCTACACCTACACATCACCTTCATCACCTACACATCACCTTCATCACCTAAACATCACCTACACATCACCTTCATCACCATCACCTTCATCATCTACACCTACACATCATCTTAATCACTTACACATCATCTTCATCACCTACACTTACACATCACCTACACATCACCTTCATCACCTACACATCATCTTCATCACCTACACATCATCTTCATCAACTACACCTACACATCATCTTCATCACCTACACATCATCTTCATCACCTTCATCATCTTCATCACCTACACATCACCTTCATCACCTACACATCATCTTCATCACCTTCTTCATCTTCATCACCTACACATCATCTTCATCACCTACACCCTACACATTATCACATTTTGTTTGTCCAGTATTATTATAGCACTTGTTTCAGCAGTTAGATTAGTGTGTTTGTATTAGATTAGATTATTTAGTTTAGTTAAGATTATTTAGTTTAGTTTAGATTATTTAGTTTAGTTTAGATTATTTAGTTTAGTTTAGTTTAGATTATTTAGTTTAGATTATTTAGATTGTACAAGCTCATTGTATTATCTACTAACTTTTTTAGGGTTAGGGTAAGCAGTTAAGCAGTTAGTTTAGTGTTTGTAGTAGGTTAGATTAGATTATTTAGTTTAGTTTACATTAGATTAGTTTAGTTTAGTTTAGATTATTTAGTTTAGTTTAGATTGTTTAGATTGTTTAGATTAGATTATTTAGTTTAGTTTAGATTATTTAGTTTAGTTTAGATTGTTTAGTTTAGATTATTTAGTTTAGTTTAGATTGTTTAGATTAGATTATTTAGTTAAGTTTAGATTGTTTAGATTAGATTATTTAGTTAAGTTTAGATTATTTAGTTAAGTTTAGATTGTACAAGCTCATTGTATTATCTACTAACTTTGTTTCTGCGAGTCTATTCTCTCCTTGTCTGCTTTCTCCCAGCTTTTTCTCCCAGTTTTTTCCCAGGATGCCGCGGAAGGGGAAGCGTTCCCAGGCCCAGAAGCTGCGTTGGACGAAGCTGGACCTTGACGGACTCCAGGAAGGGGCTCCACCTGCCAGGCCCACTGTTTTGGATGATGCACCTTCCCATAACTGTATGTAACCTATTACTGTGGAGGGTTTATGTGATTGATTGTTTTTCATTGTTGTCTTTATATAAATAATGTTTACTAGTTGAACAGCCCTTTTTTTTCTCTTTTCTTCCTCGTTTCTAAATAGGTCACGGGACTGGTCATCGTAGGCGAGTGCAACCATGGCCAGTTTCAGACTTCACTGGCCTGCAACACAAAAAGGTTGTACCAGCCGAGTCACCAAACAAAAAGGTATGTCTTTCTGTATCATTTATGCTCAGAGCTCTTTATTCTATGAATTATTTGTGACACTTGTTCTAAACACATTTCTTCTCATGTTGCAGTTTGTGTTGGTCATTGGTGACTCCCATCTACGAGGCTTCGTAGATGGAGTTTCTAAGAAGGTCGAAGGAAAGTACTCCTTTGGCTACATGTCAACACCGGGGGCCACTGCGGAGCAGTTGAGGACTGAGGTCAGGAACGTTAAACTGGATCGGATCCCTGACTTGGTCTGTCTTTTGGCCCCTGGCAACAACCTGACAGCCAAAAACACCACCATCACCCAATCAGGGAAAGACTTCAACAATCTTCTGACTACTATCCGTAGTCGCTGGCCTCAGGTGAATTTCTTGTTTTAAAATGTACATTTTTTTTAAAGCGATATTTCTTTCATTTCAATGGCTATGATGGGATTTCTTATTTTCACAGCTGTCTGTCGTGGAGTTTGTTCCAAGACTGAACGTTGAGGTTGGCATGCAAGAACTCCTGAGGCAGGAGTATCATCGTGTGGCAGCTAAAATGGGTATGTACACATGGATATAATTTGAAGTGCAGATACCTGTCGAATGTCCTAAATGTTGTTAGCCAACCTGATAAAATGAATCAGTCATTCCTCAAATGCTGAAAGTTGCAATTAATTGTTTGATCGATGAATGTTTGTTTGTTTGTTTGAAGGTGTCCCGTACCTGTCCACCTTTGAGCACTTTAAGTTTTCTGAGCCTTGGCTGTGGTGCAGAGACGATGTAAGTAGAATGTTGAGGCAAAGGGCACATGTAATGTTTAATATCAAGTTTGGCCAGTTCTTGGACATAAATGAACTGTAAATGCACATTCTTGCAGGTGCATCTCAGTGACAAGCAAGGGATGAGCACCCTGGCGGGGTTGTTGTGGCGTGCTGCGTACAACTACTTTGACAGAACTGATCCAGTGCAACAGGTTTCGCCTCCACCACAACAAGTTTCACCTCCACCATCCTCTCCGAGACACTTCTCCCCAAGGCTGGTGGTGACCGGAGAAGCAACTGTCCCTCGCATAACAAACCCCTTTGAGTGGACAGTTGTTGGACCAGACAGGATGGTAAAGGTTTCACACACTGTATCCTGATGACCCTGAAGCTGTGTAGAGTTTTGCCATTTTGACAAGGAAAGTAACCACCACTTCACATTTTACACGTGTCTTTTACAGGGACAGCCAGCCATGTCACAGGCTCATCCCATTCCAGTGAATCCTGAGATCTTCTCCAGTGATGTCTTGGATGCGATGGATCAGTTTGCTCCATCACAGCTTGACATCGCTGTCAGCCCTCCTACTCCAAAGGTACTGTACAGTTAAGACTTTGTGTGTATTAACTGTTTTTTAAGAAGTTATAGTTGTTTTCATTGTTGTACAGACTTCCTTCCTTCCATATGCAATCTAAAATTGCCAATATTGTCAAAGTGCCAATGCATCACTGTTGTAATTGATAACTTTCCCAGATATGGCTAATGAAAGGTTTTGTTTCTGTTGTTGTTGTCTGCAGAGAACCGGAAGCAAGAGGACACGAAGCAAGGTTGCTCCTTTTAACATAAAAAAAATTTTCTTACCTCTTTAAATTTGCTTAAAATTATCAGTTTGTTTAATATCAACTGAGTATATTGTGTAACAAAAAGCCTTTTGGTTTGTTGTGTTTGTAGGTGACAGCTGCACCACCCAGAGAGCCCAGAACACCTGCAGCGTCCTGCTCGCACTCTACTGTTGAGCAAGTATGTTCCTTCTGACAGTTTAGTCATTTAAAACACTTGCAGCATACTCGACACATTTTCCTTTGAACAAAGCATAACGTATTAAGACAACACACGAGGTGGCAAGCTTCATTTTACTGACATTTAACATCATGTGTTTACAGGTGCCTAGGACACCTTCACCCACCAGACGCAACTGGATGACTGGACTTGCACCTAGCCCCACACAGTCTCCGGCTGCAAAGGTACGTTTCCCACCTCCTGCTTAGCGAGATCACTGTGTCACTTGAAGATTTTCTAAACTTGCTGCTGTGTACCCTCAGATCGTAAAAATTATGAGATCGCCAGTGAAAACTTCCCTGACCCTCGAGGATGAACCCTCGTGCTCCCACCACCCAGTTGGAATGGTACGTTTTAGTTTGACACACAAAATTCACAAATCCCCTATTCTGCGGAGGTGCCAAAATTTCATCCCTGAAAGCAATATTAAATAATTGCTTGAATGTGTCAATCATTGATTAAAATTGTAATTAAATACACGTGTCGTTCATTAAAACACACGATTGAATAATGATTAGAATTATAATGTATTGAGCAGTGTATCTCACAAAACGGTATCTGTGCCGAGAGGTGTGGTTTCTCTTTTTGGCCACAAGGTGGAGTAGCTGCTATGGTAATGTATATTATAGTCATTAATTAAATGCATTCATGTGCCATTAATTACTTAAAACACGCAAAAAAATTATTTCCTCTCTGTG
Source organism: Microchirus variegatus (assembly GCF_963457635.1). Lineage (NCBI taxonomy): Eukaryota > Metazoa > Chordata > Actinopteri > Pleuronectiformes > Soleidae > Microchirus > Microchirus variegatus. The sequence continues at coordinate 1,923,122 of NC_139808.1, read as the reverse complement.
ATTAATTCAGAAAAATCTGAATGAATGACATAACTGTCTAAATTAATGACACTACTAAATAATTACTCGATTGTGTCACAATTCCATGTATTTATTTATTGTATTTTTTAAACATGTATTCCAGTTTGTTGCAGTTTTATTTGTAATTGGATAATTCTGTGTGCCTGCATGGGTATGAACAACCTACTTTGTATTCCATATTCAACATACACGTTTTAAAGGTGTAGAAAGAAATAAAGTGCAGAAAAACATACAACTCATTCAGCTACTTGATTTTTTTGTTTTGTTTTTCCAAGGTGGAGCTGGACAAGGAGTGGCTCCTACCAACCAGGCCTGTGGTGGTAAGGAAATTATGTTTCAAGACATACAGTCGGGTCCATAACTATTGAGACATCGACACGATTCTCTTCTTTTCGGCTCTATATACCACTACAATGGATTCGACATGAAACAAACATGTGGTTTAACTGCAGCTTTAATTGGAGGGTATTTACATCCAAATCAGTTGAAAACCAAGTATTAAACAATGAAAGTTTGATTTATGATTGTTCAGTTTTTCCCATTACCTTTGGTCCCCTAAAAAGTGGGAGGCACATGTCGAAAATGTTGTAATTCCTACACCATTCATTTGATTTGGATGTAAGTAATGTAAAATTTTGAGCCTATAACAAAGTAGTGCTCTGTAGAATAGTTTCCACCCCCAATATATATGGACCTGACTTTAATCTCATTGTTTTTTTAAATTTGTTTTTAAATATCAAGTTATATCAATGTAATTTTATATCAGTCATTTCTGTCCATGATTAAGTTTGCTGAATACATATTTTCATCAGATGGGGAGAACTGTCAAACCACCAGCAAAACCCTCCATCACAGTGGAAACTGCACCCACCTGCTCCTACTACCCTGTTAGAATGGTACGTATTCATGTCACACACACACACACACACACTAATTCATTCTTCTATGTAGGTGCCAAAATTACATTAAAAAAACACTATCAAATTATTGCTTGCATTTGTCAATCATTCATTAAAATCCACCATTAAATAATGATTAGAATTATAATGTATTGATCTGTTAAGCTCACAAAAAGGTTTCTGGGATAAGTAGTACACAGAGAGGTCTGGTTTCTCTTTTTGGTCACTATGGTAATTAATTAAATACTCTTGTGTCAATAATTATTCAAAACACACCATTAAAGGATTTTTATCTGTGTCCGTTCATAAAAATTGTAATTAAATACATGTATGTCATTAATTAAGAAACACCGGATGACGCTTGAGCATGAAACTTAAAAAAACAACAAAAAAATGTAAATACTACTGGTGAAAATGACTTTGTTATATTGTATTGACTGTTCTTTTTCTAAAAGTACATGTTGAAGTACTTGAATCTTGATTTATTAACTCATTTGTTGTACTAGTCCCTAAACTTGTCATATGGTGTGACATGAAAGTTATTGTATGTTATAACTGCAACTATTTTAATAATAATTGATTAATCTGTGGCTATTTTCTCGTTTTATGGTTTGGTCCATGAAATGTCTGAAAATGTGTGTTTGTCAAACCTGAAAATGATGACCTTCCCCAATGTTCTTGTTTTGTCCACAAACCAAAATGATTCAGATGTAATGATTTCTTTGTTATATGGAGCAAAGAAGTCAGGAAATATTCACATTTAAGAAGCTAATATGATCAGTAATCTTGTTTTAACTAGGAACAAATCTTCCAACCCATGAATCGCTTATCATAATAGCTGACAATTCATTTAGTAATCCATTAATTTTTTTCAGCTCAATTGTATATAAAATAAAAATGGGGTTTAACTTTATTAAGTCATTGGCTTTATCATAATTCTTTGTCATCACCACCAGTGGATCCTGCATTTCCTTGTTCAGATCTGTTACATTTTTCTTAGTCATTGTGCAAAGTAAGACCTCTCTCCTCAGTCTTTCAACATATTTTAGATTCATTCTGACAAATGCCATCATAAATAAATTCTTGTGACACTTGGTGATACTATTTTCCATGTGTTCCATTGAGAATTTTAGGATTTATCACGACATGGTCAACTATTTTGACAATCGATTAGAAGCTTATTAATGAAATAATTATATATATATATATATATATATATATATGCATATATATATGCATATATATATGCATATATATATGCATATATATATATATATATATATATGCATATATATATATATGCATATATATATATATATGCATATATATATATATATGCATATATATAATTATTTCACTATTTAATCAGTTATTTCATGGTCCTGCGTTGCCGGGGTTATCCTTCTGTGTTTTAGGTGTTGGTGGCAGATTTTTTTTAAATTCAAATGCTAAGAGGTTATTATCTGCAGTTTTTTGTGTATTGCTCTGTGTAGCAGTGTAGTTCACAAAATAGTATCTGTGCTCCAATTTGTGTTGTTGAGAATTGGCACACATGGCACACAGGTGTGATTTCTCCTGGGCACAAGGTGGAGTATCTGCTAAGGTGAGCACTGCTCAGGAGTAAAGAAGGCAAGCACATGTGTATGACAACAGTTTCCTCCTGGTTCCATAGCGACAGCACGCCAGAGAAATGTATATTATACTGTTGTTGTTTTTTCTCTCTGTGACAAATACAATACAAATACAACTAAAAGGAGGGCAAAAACAGCAAACGCATTAATTTTATATTGTGTCATATTGATTTATTTCTTTACCTTGTATTCCAGTTTGTTGCAGTTTTACCTTTAATTGGATAAATATGTGTGGGCATGAACAACATGTAGTGTTTGTTGCTATGACATCAATCGTATTCCACATTCAATGTGTTTTTAAAGGGGGAGACGCAAGCATACAAGAGACTACTATCGCTGCGTGTTAAAAAAACAACAAAACAAACGGCATGAATTCTGAGATATTTTTTGTTTTTTACATTTCGCACTATTACTCTTCTGCAGAGTGAAACAATGTCAGCTTGGGTCCATGAAAACAAGACATTTCACACATTCAGCTACACTAATAAAAGGAAAAAAATGAATGCAAAGAAACTTCTGTGTAAAGCTATATAATGAAGTACTTTTGAAAATCACAATGACTTGAATAAAAAATGTGTTGGCCATTCAACTAAAAGTTAATTCAACTTTGAACAATGCATGATAAGTGTAATAACAATTCTGTCTTTATTTTCAGGCTTCGGTCGGACGGCAGGAGCGTTCTCTCAGGGCAAGTCACTCTCAGAACGATACAAGGTACACAACCTTCTCTAGAAACCATCAGTGTACCTGTATTGCTTTAACCTTCCTGGCCTTTCAAAATGAGGGCCTTCACTTCAGCACAACTGACCTTGATGGAGTGCTTGAAAATGGAGATTCTCTCTATGTTGCCATTAAGCAACAGCTCCTGGTTGACAAGAGATTCCAAAGCAACCACTTGACTGTAGAGGAACTGCCAACCCAAGTTCTAACCGATGGAAATATCTACAGTGTACGGTTGTCAGATGTGAGATGTGGCTATTTGAAAAAAAAAGTGAGCAGCCCATCAAGAAGTCAATGGTTTCTGCCCCTGGCTGCCCAACTGGACTGTCTGTCAAGTGATGTCAACCTTGCTTTGCTCCTCGTCACCCCCGAGTGCTTTGCAGTGTTTCGCACCAGATCAGGCCAGTACGGAATCTTTGACTCTCACTCAAGAAATGCAAGAGGCTTGCCTTACCTAAATGGAAGAGCAATTATGCTGACTTTCAATCATCTCCGTGGCTTGACTGACCACCTCAACAAGCTCTTCAAAGAGCGCGGCCCTGATGCTAGCTACGAACTTGTGCCCGTTTCTTTTGAAAGAGCAGTGGCCTCACCAGCACCCCCACAAATCAATGTGACAGCAGATGTCGCAGAGAGCAATGTGGACGACTCTCCACAACCTGCAACACCCACAGTGTGTGTGGAGAAGTCACCACAGCCTGCACCACCCACAGTGTGTGTAGAGGACTCCCCACAACCTGCAACACCCACAGTGCGTGTGGAGAAGTCACCACAGCCTGCACCACCCACAGTGTGTGTAGAGGACTCTCCACAACCTGCAACACCCACAGTGTGTGTGGAGAAGTCACCACAGCCTGCACCACCCACAGTGTGTGTGGAAGACAAAACATCAGAGGCTGCACCAAATGTCACCAAAATCAGTAAACAACGGCGACAAAAAGCTCGACGCAGAGCGATCAAAGAAGGCCAAGAGGAACAAGCACAACCTCAACAAAAGCCCACAGCTCGGACAAAAAGTCAATGTGAAAAAAATAAATATGCCACCTGCCCAGAGGTTCGAAAAAAAAAAAAACAAGCTATGAAAACCAAGTATGTGGAAGACCGTCACTACCACAAACAGAGACTGTTATCATACAAGAGGTATTATGCCAAGCCTCATGTTCAAGCACAAAAGAAAGAAAACATGGCCAGAAGATACAAAATGGATCTTGATTTTCAGAGCAGGCGGAAAAAACACATGGCCCAGAGAAACAGAGATCCTGATTTTCAGAGCAGAAACAAGGAATACATGGTGCTGAGATACAAAACCACTCTTGACGTCAGCAAAAACAAGAAAGCATACAGCACATCAAAGTATGCACATGACCAGAAGTACAGGCTAAAAAAGAAGCAAACTCTTCACAGCAGATACCACAGTAACCCTGACTTCAGATTGCACCGAATACAGAGCTCTATCCAACACAGAAGGAACAAGTTGGTTTCAAATGCAACCTTCCAAATCCATTACAGGTTGCAGCGTGCACAGAGAATAAAAGAGAAGTACAGACACTTGATGAAGCGCCAGCAGAAAACTCCAAAGCCTGTCGTGAACCCTGTGATGCAAGCGGCCACATTTGCATTCCGAGAGACGACTCGCAAGGGACCCACATGTCCCTGCACAAGCTGCCACCGTGTTCTCTTTCCCAATCAAGTCAAGCCGTGCAACAGATCCAAATATGTCAAAAACCCAGACGTGGCATCTGCTTGCTTGACTGCAAAATATGTTCACGTTTGTCAGGATGAATGCTCAACTCCTTGTACTGTTCCAAAAGAGAGACTGCAGGAGTGGATCTGCCCCACTTGTGACACTCACGTGATGAGAGGAGAGATGCCATCCATCGCAGTAGCAAACAGCCTGGAGTTAGCAGACATCCCCCCAGAGCTCGCTGAGCTCAATGTGCTCGAGAGACAGTTGATTGCCAAAATTCTGCCTTTCGCAAAGATCGTCGCGTTGCCCAAAGGACAGCAAAGAGCAGTACGCGGCGCTGTCGTGTGTGTGCCATCAGAGGTGGAATCGACTGTAAACTGTCTCCCAAGACCCAACGCTGAAGCTCAGCTGCTGCAGGTAAAGCTGAAAAGACGCATCAACTACAAAGGTCATCAATTCTTCTACACCGTCAACATGAAGAATGTACTCGCCGCACTTGCGACACTTAAGGAGATGCACTCTGAATACGAAGACATCGAAATAGACCAGAGTGCTACTTTTGAAAGTGTCCAAGACGACCACGAAGAGGACACGGAGCAGGTTGATCAGTCTGACGACGCTGCACAGCCCCAGCAGAGCACCACTGCACAGGGAGAAAAGGAAGCCACTGCACCCACTTCCACAACAGGTGAACAGGACCAACTGAGACCCGGTTTGGCCCTGGACACTTGCATGCAGCCCCCCGACATTGCACAGGAAGTAATGTCATATGGTAGTGGTATATTTAGCATTGCACCCGCCCAAGGCAACAAACCTGTGGGATTTTTTACCATACCAAAACTTGAATCCATGGCATTTCCTGTGCAGTTCCCAACTGGACAAAACACGCTGGACGAAATCAGACTGATCAAACTGTCCCCAAGCATGTACTTCAACGTGAGACTGTTCTCTGCAGACTTCCGATTTGCAAATGACCAAAGTTACCTTTTCTTTGCCCAATTTGTCACCGAAACGAATTTGGCTACCAGCAGCATGTCGATCCAAATGCGCAAAGGTAAAACCCAGACAAAAGACGGTCGCTTCATTTCCAACAGAATGCTTCAGGACAAAAATGAGGTGGAGAGGCTCATCCAAAGTCAACATGCCACACGCTTCATGCAGCCCCTCAGAGGAACTCCAGCGTATTGGAAGAAAACGCTGAAGGATCTTCACGCTATGGCCAGACAGTTGGGCAGGCCTACGTTTTTCCTGACATTCTCTGCTGCCGAAATGAGATGGCCTGAAGTCATAGAGGCCATAAAAGCCCAACAAGGAGAACAAGTGGATTTTTCACAGCTGGACTGGAACGCGAAATGTGACATTCTCCGCAGCAATCCTGTCACTGTCATGCGAATGTTTGAGAAGAGAGTTGATGCGCTCATGACGAGCCTCATCATGTCTCCTGCTCAACCCATCGGTGAAGTGAAGGATTATTTCTACCGTGTGGAATTTCAAGCCAGAGGAAGCCCACACATTCACATGCTGGTCTGGATCAACGATGCACCCGTGCTGGGAGACGACTTTGACGAGCACGTGTACAGATTTGTCGACCGGTACATTTCATGTGCGAGGCCCGACCCGAACACGGACCCTGAGCTGCACAAAATTGTTTCTGAAGTTCAAGTTCACAGCAGAAACCACTCAAAGTCATGCAGGAAAGGCAACGTGGAATGCAGATTTGGGTTCCCCAAATTGCCCATGGACCAAACTATCCTCGCATGTCCGTGCCCAGACAATGACGACAATGACGACAATGACAACGATAAGGAGAAAAAGGACGACAACGAGGAGCAAAGCAAGAGTGGAAACGAGGCCAAAAGTGCAGGCAACAAGAGGAAGAGGACAGCACTTTTAAAGAAGCAAAGAGAGGCCAGAGATAAACTGCAGCCAATGAGACGTCTGCTCTCTGATCCAAACGCTTCGTTCAAGGACTTGTCAGAGCTGCTTGAGAAATGCAATCTGACCCGTGAAGAGTACATGAACGCCGTGTTTGATATGACCATTGGGAATGTGCTTCACATCAAACGCCATCCCAATGATTGTTGGATCAATCCGTACAATCCAGATTTGCTCAGGGCATGGAACGCCAACATGGACATTCAGTATGTTGTCGACGACTACAGCTGCATGGCATACATGATGTCCTACCTGTCCAAACCAGAGCACGAAATGACTGAGCACCTGAATGCAGTCATAAGCGAGGTGAAGAAAACGAGCGTCAACGAGCGAGACGAGATGAAGCTGATCATGCAGGCGTACGCAAAACACAGAGAGGTAAGCGCTCAAGAGGCCGTGGCACGGACTTGCAGCCTGCCCTTGAAAAAATGCACCCGTAGCGTCATCTTTGTGCAGACTGATGACGATGCTCTGAGAATGAGTTACCCAATGAGCAGATTGAAGAGCATGCCAGCAGACGCAGAGGCAGTGTGGATGTCGGGCGTGCCAGAGAAGTATGAGGACAGACCAGCAACACCCGAGTTTGAATACATGTGTCTGGCTGAATTTGCCTCAGAGTACAGAATTCTTTATGGCCGCCAGACAGAAGGCAAAAACGCAATTCCTCTCCAAAACAACAAAGGCTACATTCAGAAACGGACTCGAGGGAACGCCGCCATCATCAGGTTCCCTCACTTCTCGGAGAAGAAGCAACCCGAGAAGTTTTACCGACGTCTGCTGAGACTGTATTTTCCGCACTGGTCAGTCGAAGACTTGAAAAACGAGACGTGTCCGACGTACGAGCAGTTTTACCTAAGCGGCCGCCAATGGGATCATGAAGTCAAGCAAATTGTGGACCACAACAAGCAGCGATACGAAGGCTATGGCAAAAAAATCGCAGCGGCACTCGAACTGATGCATGAGATTGGCCCAAACATCAATGCGTGGAACACCTTTGCGCCAGAGGTTGAAGTGGATCGCATGGAATGCCTCGAGCAGCGAGAACCCGTGGATCACAGTGACGACGAAGACGGGATCCCAGACTACCACGTGGATCCCAAGAGCAGTGGAGGCATACCAGGTATAGTTGCACCCAAGTTGAGTCCAGACTTTGTCAGAAAAATGTACCAAAGTCTGAATGAAACGCAGGCGTCCATATTTTACACTGTGCGAGAATGGTGCCTGAAACGTGTTTGGGGTCACGACCCCGAACAGTTTTTCTACCTGGTCTCTGGCGGAGCTGGCTGTGGCAAGTCTCACGTCATCAAGTCCATACACCAGGAAGCGACCAAAATCCTGCGCCAGCTCCCCAAGTTCCGCGACATAGCAGACATGTCCCAGCCCACAGTGTTGCTCGCAGCATTTACTGGAACCGCAGCATTCAACATCTCAGGGAAAACGCTACACTCCCTTCTGAAACTGCCGAGAAGCCTGAAGCCACCGTACCAGGGCCTTGGCAATGCACTGGACGAGGTGAGAGCAACGCTGTCAAACGCAGAGATTTTGATAATCGACGAGATATCGATGGTTTCAAAGGAGCTGTTTGCCTACGTCCACTGGAGATTCCAGCAGATCAAAGGAAACAGGAAACCGTTTGGGGGGATGTCTGTTCTGGCTGTAGGAGACTTTTACCAGTTGCCACCACCTGGTACAACCAAGCCGCTCTGCGTCTATGAGGAGACTGTGCTGGATCTCTGGAGAGATTACTTTCAGATGGTCAATCTGACGGAGATCATGCGCCAGAAGGACGACCGTGCTTTTGCCGAACTCCTGAACCGGATTCGGGTGAAGCAGAAGACGGATCCGCTGGGCATCGAGGACAAAGCTTTGCTAGCACAAGTCGTCGTAGACGTCAAGGACTGCCCACCTAAAGCCCTGCACATTTTCGCTACAAACAAAGAGGTGGACGGTCACAACGCTGCAACGGTCGCTGCTTTCCACACAAACATTGTAAACATTCCAGCAGACGACTACAGGAAAGATTCCAGAACTGGAGGCATGCGTGCCTGTGCGCAGCCACTCAAGGGCGGCAAAAGAGACTTGCCTGACAACTTACAAGCTGCAGAGGGGGTGCGCGTCATGATCACCAGAAATCTTGACGTTGAAGACGGGCTTGTCAATGGGACGTTTGGAACGATCGCAAACATTGTGACCGCGTCGGCAAACGGAAAGACTACCGTGAGGCTGATGGGACTCAAACTGGACAATCCTTCCGCAGGCCAGACGCTCCGTAAACAGATTCGAGGGTCGTCTGACGATCTGGTCTACGTGGAGAAATGGGAGGAGAGTATGACTCTCAAGAGAATGGTTCGACGACAGTTCCCAATGAAGCTGGCCTTTGCATGTACAGCCCACAAAGTGCAAGGCATGACCTTACAGTCGGCTGTCGTCAGTTTGAAGCGTGTGTTCCAGCCCGGAATGGCCTACGTCGCTCTGAGTCGGACCACGTCACTTCAAGGACTGAGCGTCACAGACTTTGAAGAAAAGAAGATTTATGCCGATCCTCTCATCGCGTCTGCTCTTGAGAATATGAGCAAAGCTTCGTTCCACGGTGTAATGCCACTCTTGCACCGAGTCCCACCAGCAGACCAAACCGGTCCGGCGACGCTCACAGTCATCCACCACAACACGGAAGGACTGGCGTGTCACATTGACGACGTCAAAGCCCACCATGAACTCAAGTTGGCTGATGTTTTCTGTGTGACCGAAACCCATATGTCTGGCTCCTTTGTGCCCCAAACGTTACACTTGGAGGGATACAACGTGTTCACGCGCAGCAGGAGCACGTCATACTCGAGCTGTCCAGACATGGCTGCCAAAGAAGGCGGTGGCGTCGCAGTGTACTGCCGAAACAGTCTTCAAGCTGAGGTGCGAAGGTTTGTTCACAATGTTACCGATCTGGAGTTTGTTGTCGTCAAAGTTGAGGGACCAGTCAAAGCGTTGATCGCGACTGTTTACAAGCCCCCGAATTACAGTCTCGGCAAGTTTCTGCCAAACTTGCAAAGCCTCTTGGAGAGTTTGGACATGATGAATCACCAGCCCGTCATTGTTTGTGGGGATTTCAATGAGGACCTCCTTTCAGGAGGAAAGAAAGCCATACGCGAGGTGTTTCAGTCCAGAGGCTACACGCAACTCATAACGGCGGCAACAACTGAAAAGCAGACACTGCTCGACCACATCTACACATCGGAACCACAAACCTGCCTTCAGTCTGGTGTACTGCAAACGTACTACAGCTATCACCAGCCAGTCTACTGTGTTCTGAGTGTGTAAAAACCAGCCAATACATTCTGTTGACCAGTTTGTTCTGTTTTAACTGATGTTTTTAATCCATCTATCATGACTATTTATTTATCTACGATGTGTATATATATTTACTCATGATATATTTAATTTATTTATCTATCATGGGTGCAAATCGTGCTGTGATTGTAGTCGAGGCATAAGTCAAGTCCTCCCCTGCTCTCACATTTTTTAAAAGTTTTTTCATGTTTTGGGTGCATGTGATGTGTAGTCGAGGCATAAGTCAAGTCCTCCCCTGCTCTCACATTTTTCAAATGTTTTTTCATGTTTTGGGTGCATGTGATGTGTAGTCGAGGCATAAGTCAAGTCCTCCCCTGCTCTCACATTTTTTAAATGTTTTTTCATGTTTTGGGTGCATGTGATGTGTAGTCGAGGCATAAGTCAAGTCCTCCCCTGCTCTCACATTTTTCAAATGTTTTTTAATCGCTTTTCAATGTTTTGGGTGCATGTTATGTGTAGTCGAGGCATAAGTCAAGTCCTCCCCTGCTCTCACATCTTTTAATGTTTTTAACTAACTTATTTATTTATAAATCTCACATGTTCATATTTATATGTATTTAAATAACTTATTTATTGCTCACAAATCAGTGTTTTTAACTTTTTGGGCGTGCAAATTATGTGATTGTGGTTGAGGCTGCGTCAAGTCCCCAACTGCTCTCAAGGAAATCAAGTCATTGTCATCATTCATTAAGTCCTCCACTGCTCGGACACATTTCTGGATGGAAAGCAAGTCATTGTCGTCATTCATTAAGTCCTCCACTGCTCTAACACGTTTTTGGGTGCATATCATGATGGCGGTCTAGGCATTCATCAAGTCCTAAACTGCTCTCACATTTTTTAAATGTTTTTTAAATCGCTATTTAATGTTTTGGGTGCATGTGATGTGTAGTCGAGGCATAAGTCAAGTCCTCCCCTGCGCTCACATTTTTAAAATGTTTTTTAATGTTTTGGGTGCATGTGATGTGTAGTCGAGGCATAAGTCAAGACCTCCCCTGCGCTCACATTTTTAAAATGTTTTGGGTGCATGTGATGTGTAGTCGAGGCATAAGTCAAGTCCTCCCCTGCGCTCACATTTTTTAAATGTTTTTTAATGTTTTGGGTGCATGTGATGTGTAGTCGAGGCATAAGTCAAGACCTCCCCTGCGCTCACATTTTTTAAATGTTTTTCAATGTTTTGGGTGCATGTGATGTGTAGTCGAGGCATAAGTCAAGTCCTCCCCTGCGCTCACATTTTTTAAATGTTTTTTAATGTTTTGGGTGCATGTGATGTGTAGTCGAGGCATAAGTCAAGTCCTCCCCTGCGCTCACATTTTTTAAATGTTTTTCAATGTTTTGGGTGCATGTGATGTGTAGTCGAGGCATAAGTCAAGTCCTCCCCTGCGCTCACATTTTTAAAATGTTTTTTAATGTTTTGGGTGCATGTGATGTGTAGTCGAGGCATAAGTCAAGACCTCCCCTGCGCTCACATTTTTAAAATGTTTTGGGTGCATGTGATGTGTAGTCGAGGCATAAGTCAAGTCCTCCCCTGCGCTCACATTTTTTAAATGTTTTTCAATGTTTTGGGTGCATGTGATGTGTAGTCGAGGCATAAGTCAAGTCCTCCCCTGCGCTCACATTTTTAAAAATGTTTTTAACTAATTTATTTATAAATCTCACATGTTCATATTTATTTGTATTTAAATAACTTATTCATTGCTCACAAATCAGTGTTTTTAACTTTTTGGGCGTGCAAATTATGTGATTGTGGTTGAGGCTTCGTCAAGTCCCCAACTGCTGTCAAGGAAATCAAGTCATTGTCGTCATTCATTAAGTCCTCCACTGCTCGGACACATTTCTGGATGGAAATCAAGTCATTGTCGTCATTCATCAAGTCTTCCTCTGCTCGGACACATTTCTGGATGGAAATCAAGTCATTGTCGTCATTTGTCAAATCCCCCACTGCTCTAACACATTTCTGGATGGAAATCAAGTCATTGTCATCATTCATGGAGTCCTCCACTGCTCTAACACGTTTTTGGGTGCATATCATGATGGCGGTCTAGGCATTCATCAAGTCCTAAACTACTGTCACGCATTCATTTTTCTATGTAATTAAATGATTTGTTTACTGCTCATATATCAGTGTTTTTATTATTCTGGGTGTGCATATCGTGATTCCAGTCGAGGCATTTGTTAAGTCCTAAACTGGTCCCACGTTTCTTTTTCAATGTTTTTAAATAACTCATTGATGCTAATTGTTTTTTGCTATTATCGTTCTGATTGTAAACATGTGATTGACCACATGTATTTTATGATGTCACAGATGTATTGGCTGGTAATAGGGTGTATATGTAAAATGTTTAGTATCACATCTTGTATATATCATGTAATGTCATGTTTGTTGTGTGTGGGGATTGGGTGGGAGTGGGAATCACCAATAGAAGATGGGGGGGGCAGCAAGGGGAAGATGGACCCTGCATGAAGAAATCCAGGTGAGGCATACACATTTGTTTTACAGTTTGTTTTTTTTGTCTTCAGTCAAACACATTGTTGTTTGTGGGTTGTATACAAACACTGAATTAAAAAACATAAATGTGTTCTTTTCCCCCACAGTTTTTAGAAGGTGCCAATCAGCAGAGTCTTGAAACTTCAGGGCAATGCAAATACCAGGTCAATTATACAGAACATTAATGTGGACCACAAACCAAACATTGTTTTCTCAGAAACATGTTTAGTAACGGGACATGATGCAGATGTCAATCGAGACAAACACAAACTGAGATTATTATTCTAAATCATTCATTTAGCAAACTAAAACTCTCTGTCTTTACCAAAGGATTGGAACAGATGCAAGGAAGAGGACCTTCAAGAGGAAAAACGGCAGCCTTCAAGAGGACTCTGATCTACTACCAAAAAAAAGATAAGTGTTATTTTAATTCACGTCAACGGGCAGCTATACTGGGATAAAGAGGTAACAGAAATAAGTAACACAGAAAGTAAGGGATTTTAACAACGGTGGTGGGGGGGGGGGGATGCTGAGGTGTGCGACTATAAGATTGGCCGATTATTATTAATCTCTGGATAAATGATGGTAATAATTCGAATTTATATTATGCATATTATACACATACATACAGACCTGTTTAGAAGTTATGTGTATTTTGTTTGTTGTGTCTCCCCGTCCCTGAATGTATATTTGTATTTTATTCATATTGTATTGTTACACACTTGTTTACTATTGAGACGCATAACTTAGCTATCACTGCTATTCATGATATGTTGATTGTACTTAGCAACCACATCACGATTAGGACCTTGCATATACCGGCACAAATACATTGGCACACACGAACGCACGCACATACACACACACACATACGCGGACACATACGCACACGCGCGCGCACACACACTCAGATAGTCAGGCAACTACACATACACTCACAGACACTCACGCACACACTCCTATACCTACAACCACTCATAAGTACACACATACACCCCTATACATACACCCGCATGAACCCACGCACATACAGATACATACACACACACACCACTACGTATGCATTCACATGTACTCATACATACATGCACACCCAGACTTACACCTACACCCATATACAGGATTATAATATTGATTACACAGATACACACACGCACACACACACACACCAACAGACAATACACACAACTACATTACACAATTAGATAAGCCAGGATGACCACACTGAAGCTTGTCACTTGGAATGTACGAGGAATCGGCTCTAAAAATAAAAGACTTAAAGTCCTTAATCATCTTAATAAGTTGGAAGCAGACATTGTCTTATTACAAGAGACTCACCTGCCTAAGTCAGACTGCCAGTTAACTTCACTACAATTCCCTCACATGTATCTAGCAAACTATAACTCTAGACAGAGAGGAGTAGCTATTCTGATCAATAAGAAGTTAAATTTCACACATAAAAACTAGGGATCGAACGATATGGGTTTTTCACGGCCGATATATCGATACCGATTATTAATAACCAAGCGAAACCGATAGCCGATATGTAGAACCGATATTTATTTGCAATAAAAATTAACATTTTGGTGTCAAAATTTAGAGAAACACACCTGGGATTAAAATGAATACAGTATACTGTTTGTGTACACTGACAAAATTAACTTTTTGTAAAATAACATGAACACATAATTAACATAATAACATAATCACATAGTCATTAATGTCTTTGCAGGTATTACACACTGCCCTTCCTGGGGTTGGCTTTGTGAAATACTGCCATACTGTACTTTTCACCAGATTCTTGGATCCATCCATCTGTAATGAGGATTTAGAGAAAGAGAGACAAAAAGAAAGAGTGAGAATTTAAAAAGAGTAGATATATATGAATTTATTAGAGCAAACTGTCTATTAAACTTCCACTCCACTACATCATATTCTTATGATAGCCTACATGAATAACATTTAATTAATGACGTCTTATGTTCTATATTAATAAATTATATCGTTATCAGTGAAAAAAACGGCCGATGCCGATTAACGCAAAAATAAAATATCGAATATCGGACGATATTATCGGCCAGACCGATAATTGGTCGATCCCTAATAAAAACACTATTACAGATCCAGAAGGTAGGTTTATAATAATTACCCTACTAATCAATAGTACAGACTTCTGCATTGCCAACATATATGGACCAAATGTTGATAACCCTTCCTTCTTTCACTCCTTCTTCTCCTCACTATCCACTCACCTGGACACAACAGTCATATTGGGAGGGGACTTCAACATGACACTCAACCAAGAATTAGACAGGCTCAGTATGACAGAAACAACATGAAACTGGCAGTCGACGGGGATTCTTAAAAAATATATGGAGGATGGTTTTCTCTGTGATGCTTGGCGCTCCCAGAACCCAGCTACGAAAGAATACACCATCTTCTCACCGGTACACAACTCCTACTCACGACTTGACTTCTTCCTGACCAGCAGCTAAATTTTAGCAAATATTCCAGACACTTATATCCACCGTATCACTTTCAGTGACCATGCACTGGTCTCACTAAACATAACTATAAAGGCAGTTACCCCACCAAACAGAAATACATCGAGGATGAGTGGACAACCTTTCTGGAGTTCAATAACCTACCAGGAACTTCGCAATGTGTTCTCTGGGAAACGGCTAAAGCAGTAATGAGGGTAGAATAATCTCCTTCTCCTCATTTAAAAAGAAGAAAGACAATTTACTAGAAATAGAATTAGAACAGAAAATTAAAACACTGGAGACTGCTTACACCGCCTCACAAGATGAACACCTTTTGAACAATATACGACAATTAAAACTTGAATTAAATAAAATAATTGAAAGGAAAACACGGTTCCAACTGGAAAGGCTACGCTTAGAAAGCTTCGAACATAGTAACAAATCCAGCAGTTTTTTAGCTAACCAACTTAAAATAAATAAGGAAAAAAACAACTATCCATTCCATAAAAGGTCCTGACGGGAACTTAACCCACACACCGGAGGAAATAAATAACGTCTTTAGAGACTTCTATAAAAAAGGAAAACGTTTTGGCCCATACTGGCACCCATATTTCATAAAATGGTAATGGAAATTAAGGAAAGTGGCACTCTCCCCGCACACATAAACACAGCACATATCTGTCTCCACCTTAAACCAGATAAAGACCCCTCACTACCATCCAGCTACCGGCCAATCTCACTCATAAATGCAGATCTTAAAATCATCTGCAAAGCCTTAGCAAGGAGACTGGGAAAAATCACCCCCTTCATAATTCACCCAGACCAGACAGGATTTATTAAGGGCAGACACTCAACAAATAATACGCGCAGGCTAATTAATATAGTAGACTATTGCACAATTGATAAACTTGAATCAGCAATTATGTCACTAGATGCAGAAAAAGCATTTGATAGAGTAAACTGGAAATTCCTCCTTGCGACAATGGATAAATTTGGATTCAAACAAAACTTTGTCTCCTGGATCAAAATTCTTTATAATTCATCCAGTGCTTCGGTCAGGACAAACGCTCAAACATCTCCAAGCTTCAAGCTCCGGAGGGGCACCAGACAAGGTTGTCCACTCTCCCCTTCACTGTTTGCCATGTTTATAGAACCGCTTGCAGCCGCAATTCGAGGAAATGGATATATCAAAGGTATTCAAACAGAAAATCTGCACCACAAGATAAGCCTATATGCAGATGATGTATTACTCTTCCTTCAAAACACTAAAACACAAAACACTCTCTCTGGTACTATCTCACTCATCAATAAATTCTCAGTAGTTTCAGATTACTCAATTAATTGGACAATATCAACTATTCTACCGATCAACTCTGACTTCAAAACATCTTTACCGACTCCCTTTGGCAAATCAGGCAACATTAAATACCTGGGAATTAGTTTATCCTCTAGGATCTCAGACCTGACTCAACTAAATTATACACCTCTACTCAAAACAATTGAAAATGACCTCCAACGATGGACCTTTACCCATATCACTTATGGGTGGAGTCGCCACTAAAAATGACGATCTTGAGCCTAAGCATCACCAAGAAAACAATCCTCATGAACTGGAAAAACAAACAAAAAATAAGTATAAGCCGATATAGAAATCTTCTGCTTGACCACATCTCTATGGAGAGAATGTCTGC